>NC_064926.1:226835091-227205021 GCF_023897955.1 Schistocerca gregaria
CAAATACGCGGGAGAAACTCAACAATCATGTTCTGCATTATTCTCCTGGTTGTTTGGTTAGTCGCTTTTACCCTCTGACATCTGTCACATTTTGATAACTTTTCTTTACCCTTCTGCTAATGTTGTAAAAATAAATGTTCTCCTGTATTTTCTGAATACAATTAGTGGTGCCACAGTGGCCAAAGCTTTCATGTACATAAGTAATGAGCGTATCTATTTGTTACTCAAGCCAACACAGTATCCAATAGTCTAAATCGGGTTTAGGTCTTCTGAATAGTATCCCCTTGTGTACTGTATAGTATGCTTCTACCTTTTCTTCCCCAGTTTTTCCAATGTAACTTTTGACTAGTTTCCAGTTTTCATCGTGGTTCTGAAACCTCCTAATGTCGTTACAGATTTTTTGTATTTCCTTTTCCTCTTTGATGCCCTTTAGATGCATAATTTTGAAAATTTTCTCATCCTCCCCACTACTTCCTTCCAAATCACTTCCCAAAGGTAGTCTTGATAAAGCGTCTCCTACCACATTTTGTTTTCCCTGAATGTACCTCACTTCGTAATCAAACTGCTGGAGAAACATGGCACATCTGGTGAGTCTGTTATGGTATAACCTGCAGTCTAGGAGATAACTTAATGCTTTGTGGTCTGTCTGTACTATTACTTTATGTCCCAAGAGGTAATTTCTAAACTTTGTAAAACCCCAATGTATAGCTAGTAATTCCTTTTCTGTCACTGTGTAGTGTTTTTCATGTTTTTGAAGAATTCTGCTGGCAAATGCGATTGTTCGGTGTTCCATTTTTCCATTTACTTCCTTTTCTTGAAGTAAATGTACTCCTAACCCTGCATCGCTGCTGTCAGTAGCGAGCCAGAAAGGACTTGACGGTCTATGTAGAAGTTGGCTGTTACACAGTTGCATTTTGATTTTGTGAAAAGCATCTTCACATTCTGGTGTCCAATCCCACACTACTTTTTTCTTAAGCAAGTTATACAAACAAACTGCATTTAATGCTTGATTACTGATAAATTTTCTGTGAAACCCTGTGAAGCCGAAAAATGATTTAAGCTGTTTCTTGTTTCTAGGTGTTGGAAAATTTTCTATGGCTTTTACTTTGTCTTTGTCTGGCAAAATCCCTTGTTCTGTAATGATGTGTCCCAAAAATTTTAACTCCTCTAGCCCAAATTTACATTTTTCTAATTTTAATGTCATTCTTCCCTTTCTGAGTTTCATAAATACCTCCCTTAATAATTCAAGGTGTTTTTCCCAAGTTTTCCCAGTGATTAAAATGTCATCTACACAAACGGTTAATTTTGAACTATTTTCATGACCAAGTACAAAATCTAATGCTCTGATGAATTCCGCAACTGACACATTGAGACCAAATGGTACGACTGTATACTGATAACATTAACCATTACATAAAAAGGCAGTATATTTTCTCGAATCAGGACTAAGTTCAACTTGACGAAAACCAGCGGTGAGATCTAGGCTTGTCACATGTTTGACACACTCAAATTTACCTAACAGCTCATCTATACTTTCTTGGTGGTCGTTTTCTCTGATAAGATACTTGTTCAGATGTCTGGAGTCTAATTCAATCCTAACACTATTGTCTTCCTTTTTTACAACGACTAACGGGTTGTTATAATCACTGCAACTTCTTTCTATAACTTCCCAATTTTCCATTTTTTGTATTTCTTTTTTCACAGCACTTTTTTTGCAAATGGTATTACATACTGTTTTATAAAGAAAGGCTCATGAGGTTTTCACTGTAATTTACAGTGATAATATTTCACTCTACCAGGACTGTCATCAAACACATCTTGGAATTCCCATAATAACTCTTTTTCCTTCTGTGTACTATTTAGGATTTCAGCTTCCCCCAGTTTTTTCTCTACTAACCTATCAAACTCTTGACCCTCTGCATCTCCCACTAAGTTCTCATCTAGGTAATAAACATCCTCATTTTCAAGATACACTGATTGAATGTGGTTACAGCTGCCATCACAGTTTAAAATTAATAAATTCACTACACAGCTTTGTTGCATCACAGGTTCTATAATACACATTTGTTTTGCTGCAAAATTAAACCCAGCATTCACTTTGAATATCAAATCCATACCTAAAATGAAATTTTCATTCAGGTCATCTATTACTAAGCATCCAAGTTCAAAATTTAGGTTATCAATTTTAAAAGTAAGTAACACTTGTTTCTTAACTACCTTACTGGCTCTGCTTGTAGCTCCTTTCACTTTTCATCCAACAACTGGCAGCCAAGGAAAATGTTGAGAATTTCTGAGCTTGTATCTAAGTCTAGAAGTGATGGCAGAAACAGGACTTCCTGTGTCTACTAACACTCTTCCTTCCCACTTGTCAATGTTTACTTTAACATATGGACAACCTACCTCAACATCTTTGTCTATTTCAGTATTTTCAAACAATAGATCATTTTCAATTGATTTAGTTCCTAAGTCTAATGTCTCTTTCCTACATTTAGCCACATCCCTCTCTGTTTGCAAAGCATTGACATTTAAACATAAACCTTTGTTTTCATCTGTTCCTCTTAACACAGTGTTGTCACTTAACAAACTACTGATTTCACCCCATTTTTTATAAAGTCCACTACAGACTCTTATCCACCATGTAGGATACAAGGTTGCACTTACCTTTGCTAATTCTTTCCAAAAGGGATGTTTGTTTATACAGTTTCCATAGTCGTTCCACAAAACCTCTAAAAACGTTTCCCCTTTTTCTTGAAAACACACATTTACATTCCATCCCTTTATGTTGTTGTTGTCTTCAGTCCTGAGACTGGTTTGATGCAGCTCTCCGTGCTACTCTATCCTGTGCAAGCTGCTTCATCTCCCAGTACCTACTGCAACCTACATCCTTCTGAATCTGCTTAATGTACTCATCTCTCGGTCTCCCTCTACGATTTTTACCCTCCACGCTGCCCTCCAATGCTAAATTTGTGATCTCTTGATGCCTCAAAACATGTCCTACCAACCGATCCCTTCTTCTAGTCAAGTTGTGCCACAAACTTCTCTTCTCCCCAATCCTATTCAATACCTCCTCATTAGTTACGTGATCTATCCACCTTATCTTCAGTATTCTTCTGTAGCACCACATTTCGAAAGCTTCTATTCTCTTCTTGTCCAAACTAGTTATCGTCCATGTTTCACTTCCATACATGGCTACACTCCAAACAAATACTTTCAGAAACGACTTCCTGATACATAAATCTATATTCGATGTTAACAAATTTCTCTTCTTCAGAAACGCTTTCCTTGCCATTGCCAGTCTACATTTTATATCCTCTCTACTTCGACAATCATCAGTTATTTTACTTCCTAAATAGCAAAACTCCTTTACTACTTTAAGTGTCTCATTTCCTAATCTAATTCCCTTAGCATCACCCGATTTAATTTGACTACATTCCATTATCCTCGTTTTGCTTTTGTTAATGTTCATCTTATATCCTCCTTTCAAGACACTGTTCATTCCGTTCAACTGCTCTTCCAAGTCCTTTGCCGTCTCTGACAGAATTACAATGTCATCGGCGAACCTCAAAGTTTTTACTTCGTCTCCATGAATTTTAATACCTACTCCGAATTTTTCTTTTGTTTCCTTTACTGCTTGCTCAATATACAGATTGAATAACATCGGGGATAGGCTACAACCCTGTCTCACTCCTTTCCCAACCACTGCTTCCCTTTCATGCCCCTCGACTCTTATTACTGCCATCTGGTTTCTGTACAAATTATAAATAGCCTTTCGCTCCCTGTATTTTACCCCTGCCACCTTTAGAATTTGAAAAAGAGTATTCCAGTCAACATTGTCAAAAGCTTTCTCTAAGTCTACAAATGCTAGAAACGTAGGTTTGCCTTTTCTTAATCTTTCTTCTAAGATAAGTCGTAAGGTCAGTATTGCCTCACGTGTTCCAACATTTCGACGGAATCCAAACTGATCCTCCCCGAGGTCTGCATCTACCAGTTATTCCATTCGTCTGTAAAGAATTCGCGTTAGTATTTTGCAGCCGTGGCTTATTAAACTGATAGTTCGCATCCCTTTATATTTCCTTTCATATTATTATTATTGCCATTCTCATAGATTACTGTTTCATAGTTCCCAATAGGCAATAGCTTGTGATCAGATACACATTCCCTAGTCTGCATTTCACTTAAAGTAACCTCATTATTACCCATATTTGTCACATTCCCCCCTATGTATCTAAATCTCAGCAATTTAGTCTTTGGCTCCATTACACACTTCGTCATCCCCCTTCTTATCAAATAAACCCCCAAAATAGATTCTATTTGTGGTGTGTCTGACTTGTTATTAACATCAATATCTTTTTCAGCCCAACTATGGAACTCTGTAATATCTTCAAGTTCTGCACTTTCGCTAACTACCTGTGCTTCAACACTGTTTTTATTAAATGTATCACTTTTACTCATAGTATCCCAAAACCTTTCATTAAATTCTAATTTATGCATTGTAACATCATCAGTATTATCATGGTACTTACTCTTTACATTGTATCCTCTCCTTTTCCAGTTTCGGTTATGTGTTGTCCTGTCATAATATTGTCTAGCCCCAAAGCTACGGACATCTAGTGGGGCTGTCCACCGTTTCCTGGCTGGTTTCCTCTGTCTGTCCGTTTGTAGTTGTCGTTTTGTTCACTAGTTTCAACAAACCCCCTTCTATCTTGTTCTCTTCCCCAGTACCTATTTCTATCATTCCTATTATCTCTCTTCCATCCTCCCTCCTGTGTATTGTCTCTGAAATCATTTTCATATCTCCTATCTCCCCTATCTGGAGCATTATTTCCAGAATTTTCAAAGTCTCTTCACCAATAATAATCTCTATTTACATTCCTGTTCCACCCCTCATACTGGTTGTTACAAGAGCAAAAACATTGGTTCTTTTCTCTTTCCAAGGCCCTATCTACTCTATCTACAAATTTCAGGAACTCTTCCATTGAATCATCTGGTCCATGGACCAATTCCCACTGCAGTCTCTCTCTGGTAACCTACTTTTTAAAACATCAATTTGTGTCATAATATCAAAAGAGTTATTCAAGTGAGCAAGCTTTTTCAATTGACCTCTGCAAAATTTTTGCATTCTCCCTTCTTTCCCTCTATACACTGGTCTATTTAGAAATTCTGACTTTAATCTGGCTTGTATGAATTGTGACCAAAGTTTACAAATAAATTTAGCTTCAAACTTTTCAAAAGTATTCCAAGAATCATTATTCTCATTTGCCCAGGATAGGGCTTCCCCTTCTAGAAATCTTTTTACTAACTTCATTTTTATGTTATCTGACATTCCTACAACAAAAATATCCTTATATTGGTGAATAAAGTCAATAGGGTTAAGATTTTCACCAGGAAATCATTTCACTTGGATGTGCCCATACATTGTGTTTTGATTGTAAAACGTGTGTTTTGACATCAGTGCATCTTCGAATTGTGTATATTTAGTGTGTATATTTTCTACTTTTGTATCTACATTAGAGGTGTACAGGTTGTATTCTTGTTTAAGGTTTTCTGTTTGTTTTGTCTATTCTCTGAACTAATCTTTCTACTTCAGTATCTACTCTGTTATTAATGACAGCAATGCCATCTGTGTTAGCTTGTATGTTTTCATTTAAACTTACAACTTTAACTTGAAAATCTTTTCTGAAGTGTATCAACTCTTCTCGAGTGTCCTTACTGAGGGTAGTTCTAATTTCCTCATATTTCTCATTGAGATGAGTACTTACTAGATCAAAATTCAAACTCAACTTATCCAGCCTATCTGTGTTTTCTTTAAGTTTCAAACTTACTTGTTCACTCGATTGTTTAAGTTGCGAGCTTATTTGAGTTGTAAAGTCTGCTAGCCACTCTGTTAAGTTTAATTGTTCACCATCCCCTGGTTCAATTTTTACATTTCCTACGATCTCATCACTCTCAGGTAGAGACATGTTAACTATTAATTTTTTAAATGACAACAACAACAAAATATCTTGCTTTTTGTAGCTATGCTATGATGTCGTGGTCGGTGTTCTTGTTGGCTTTCTTCACTTTTATTCGGTTTTATCGAAGCTGAAGTCTTGATTGATGAATTCCATTGACATAATCCAGACGTTAATCTTCTGATCAGTGTGATGATTGTTTTTAATAGTCGCACATACACATGCGTTTTCATTTTGACATATTTTCACTGTTGCCACACTGCACAAATAAACTTTATTGGAGTGCTAAGCACTTACGAAGTTTATCGCTGCACTATTACCATCGATGCAAAAGATCCCGGCTGAGCCCCCACTTTTGTAATGGTCGCCTAGTCGTAGATATTGCTAATTGCTGTAATCGCACTATTTTCGTGATAAGAATCTCAGTAAATTAGCTTACTATGCCTACTTTCATTCACTGCTTTCGTATGGCATCATATTCTGGGGTAATTCATCGTTGAGTAGAAAAGTATTCATTGCACAAAAACGTGTAATCAGAATAATTGCTGGAGCCCACCCACGGTCATCCTGCAGACATCTATTTAAGGATCTAGGGATCCTCACAGTAACCTCACAGTATATATATTCCCTTATGAAATTTGTTGATAATAATCCAACCCAATTCAAAAGTAATAGCAGTGTGCATACCTATAACACCAGGAGAAAGGATGATCTTCACTATGCACGGTTAAATCTAACTTTGGCACAGAAAGGGGTAAATTATGCTGCCACAAAAGTCTTTGGGCACCTACCAAACAGCATCAAAAGCCTGACAGATAGCCAACTAACATTTAAAAATAAATTAAAAGAATTTCTAGATGACAACACCTTCTGCTCATTGGCTGAATTTTTAGATATAAACTAAGTATAAAAAAAACTTAATCATTAGTGTCATGCAATATTTTGTGTAATGTAATTTCTTGTACAGACATCTTTTATTAACCTGACACGTTCCACATCATTACGAAGTGTCGTATTCATGATCTATGGAACAAGTATTAATCTAATCTAATCTAATCTAATCTCTCACTCCCATTTACGGAGCTTGTTTGCACTTTATGTTAGGTTGGCACCATTAAAATGCATTGTAGTAATCGCTGCTGCTTGCTGGATCGCTGCTGTGTCTCGATGTTGATGCTGGCTCTAAATCTGGTTGTCTAGGGGTAAAAAGATGAAGTCCCATGTTTTGATATGTTTTGATGATAAATAACAAGCGAAACCAACAAATATTTAAACTTCAAATATTTATTACTCTGGTGGCCAACTTAATTCCTCTGTCCACCAAAGACAATGACACAACGCTAAGTAGTACTTCTTTTACATATTCTTTGCATTGTTTATCCACCTCAAACAATAACACACATAGTACACACTTTACCAAAGTGACATTCCGACTGCGCCCTCAACCCTACTGCACAAGTCAGATAAATACAGGAAACACGATTAAATATTTCATCCTTGCGCTGCTGTGGGAGTATATTCACGTCCAGCTTCGCTGTCGCCCGGTTGATGGAAGTGTATATGCTAGCCGCTTGGGTTTTCCTTCAGTGTTGTGGAGGTCTGAATGCGTTCTGAGCCGCCTATCTCTCACTGCTGCGGACGAGTTACTTCCGTAACTCGGCGAATGAAAAGGTTTCGAGCTTTTATCGTACAACGTTTCTGCCCCATTGCGTGCTATCGTTTGCAAAAACCTCGTTGCGATACCTTGAATAGTTTATCGGATCGGAAGATTCTTATGACGACATGATTCGCGATGCGCAAGGACGTGAATGCGCGTCGCGCACGACCATCCATCGGGTACAGCTCGAGAATGAAATGAGATATACTTCCTTTCTTAATTTTACATAAAATCTCGATATATCAACGTTTCATTCACTCCAATGTATGAGCTAAATTCAACCGTTCGCAAAGTTTACACGATGCGTTTTCACCTCTTCAAAATATTTACAAATTCGTACAAAGTTTTATTTAATTTCATGCAGCACAGTAAGTAAAGCACATAACGCAAATAAATTAGTAATTTATCCAGCAAAGATACCATACTGTAAGATGTGAAAAAATCAAACTTTTTCATGTAATAGTTTTTAACAGGTGATACATATTTCATAACAGCTGCCAAGTCCGCACGTGCAGATCTCGGCCCGTCGGAAATAAAACACGGTAACTCGATTATGAAAAGAGATACCCTTACACTCTCGATTTTAAATAATATCTCGATATCTTATCCATACTTCATTTACTGCAATGTATCAGCTAAAATGAACTACACACAAAGTTCAGGCAATGCAATTTTACCTCTGCGAATACCTTCAGATTACGTGCACTGCCTTACTTAATCTTATGCAGCTCAGTAAGTATGAAAGATAACGAAAGAAATTCAGTTCTTCATCGAATGAAGATATCACACTGTAAGAAGCGCACAAATCATAATTTTCACCTAATAGTTTTCGAAAAAACGGATGATAAATGTTTCATATCGACCGGAACGCCGTCTGTCAGCACAGGCACTAGTATTTCGAAAAAGGAGTGATGGTATGTTGGGTTCAACGTCCCGTCGACATTGAGGTCATTAGGGACGTAGCACAACCTCGGAGGATGTGGAAGGCAATTGGCCGTGGCCTTTGAAAGCATCCATCCCGGAATTTCATTGAGCGATTGAGAGAAATCACGGGAAACGGACTCGAGTTTGAGCCGTTGTCCTCCTGAAAGCGAGTCCAGTGTGCTAACCACTGCGCCATTTCGTTCTGTCCCCCATTTGGTGAACAATACAGCCATAAGGAAAGCCGCTTCAGCACGGAATGCATATAACACATCTGCAGCAGTGAAAGTGTTAACTACCAAGTGTCTAAGCCCTACATGCCTCTATTCCGGTCAAAGTTACCTTAACGTTTCAGGCAGACGAGTAGTAGGCCGCCATGCGATCGACGTTCTTTCACGATCGCGAATTTGGCTTCTTTGTCGGTACGAGCAGCTCCTTTTGAAGCCTGACTGGGTGCACACTGGCAACACTGCCTCCCACCATTGCAATCTGTCAGTCACAAAGAATACTCGGAATAATTTGTAGTTTCCCCACGGTGGCTGTCCCCTTGCTACAGCCGCTGCCAGCGAAAGATTTGGTCCTGTAGTGCCTATTAGTTGTGGCAGGTTGAGGAGATACGCAATGAGACCCCAGTTTATCTGACAGATTCAAATATATTTCGTTAGTTAAACACTTTACATTTTGGGCTGGACTGTTCAAAACACATATTTCAAATGATCGACGTAGTGATCATTGGTTTAAAATGTTCAAATGTGTGTGAAATCTTATGGGACTTAACTGCTAAGGGCATCACACACTACTTAACCTAAATTATCCTAAGGACAAACACACACACCCATGCCCGAGGGAGAACTCGAACCCCCGCCAGGACCGGCCGCACAGTCCATGACTACAGCGCCTCTGACCGCTCGGCTAAGTGATCATTGGTACTTCAGCCATGTAGTCCGTTGCAATGTATTGTCGAAACATTAATCACTCAGTTCATATGTTTGGACCACAAATACGCAAAATCAACGATTCAAGTGCTTTGTTATTAATTTAGACGAACGCAGCAGTTCTTGCAATAAGCATTAATCAATTCTGATGGCCTCACTGGAGATTTTCATGAACGCACGTGACAGTTTGATGATATGGCGGTACAATATCCGAAAGAAAAGTTTTTACGCACTTAATATTTATTCTGACCGATTGTATGTCTCTGTGTCTCGCTTCTAATGGTCACCCGGATAACTGTCCAGGACACGTTGCTTGGCCCGTAATCCAACCGGCAAAGTTGATTGTTGTTCTCGCGACACAATACACGATATCGAAATTATCCTAACATTGATATGAAGGACTCAGTTTATGTGGTATGACTTTTTACTACTACAACAAAATTTTCTGTGAACTGCGTTCTACGGCCGCCGCATCGACACTGCATGATGACCGCAGCCAGAGGCCAAACCAGCACTACCTCCAACCGCACTCTGCACTCACAAGTGGTGTAGGCAGCGATATTATAATACACCTTCAAGTTTATTTCCATCGATGTCGGTTGTGTGTGTTATATAATATGTAAGAATGTCTGCATGTAAGATAGTTCTTCAAGTTAACGGCCCCCCTTTCCGCAACTTTCTTTGAACGGTTTCGTATGCTGATAATATAAGCATTTAAATCATATTCGTTAGTAAAGGAATTAAATTTCATAGCCTTTAATTATTCCTCCAGACAAAAGTTGAGAAATACATAAGAAGTTCTATCAGTTGTTACCTACAGCTTTTACATTTAGTAATTTCATCTTTTCGTCATTTCAGAATGATATTCTTCTTTCAGAGTATTAGGACGGCATTTTAGACAACATTATTTACATTTCGGGCATTTTGAAACATTTTATTCATTTACTTTTGTTTACTCGACAAGGTGGCCGGCCGGTTGAACTACTGTCTGCCAGTTACTATTATGAGCTACTGTAGTGGCCCAGCGATCGAAAGCAATATTTGGCAAATCGAAATTAAAGAATGGGATTCGATAAATTCATGCTAGTATGGACGTGGAAAGATTTGTTTCGTAGGATTTCGTTTTTCATTGTAGCTTGTCATTATACATAAACAATGCTCAGAATTTAGTGGAGTTAAATACCTTGCTGAGTGTCTTCCTTATTTTGTGGTTGTGTAGGAAGTTATGTCATTGTATCATTGCATCAGACAGTTTAAAGTGTTTTAATGGAAACGAATTACCACGGTGGAAAAAAGATACAGAAGATCCAACGAAGAGCGGAGTGCTTCATCAGGTTATGAAAACCGAAAGTGTAAGACTGAAAAGACAATGTTGCGACAAAGGGATTGTTAACATTTGGTGCTACTCGCTAGACTAGCATTGTTGGGGAAATCAGGAGGGCGTAGAGACGACGGAGAGACAAGGTAAATCGTTTCTTAGACAGTTTCATTTACAGTTGTTTAAGGTGTTGTGGTGTAAGTACCATTCTGAAGAAAGACCTTCTCATGAAAAAAATTTGTCCAACTTCTTTTTAAATTTTGGAGATGCTGATATACAACCAGGATTATGTTTAGAAGCAGCTGTAGAGCTGGTGATGTGGAGATTGGACCACATCGATCTAATCAGGCGACAGTAAATACATGTGCGGCGAGAAGGAATAGACACAAAAGTGAAAGTGAAATTTGCAGTGAGGAGAAGCGCACATAAAAGTGAAAGAAACATTTACATTGAGGAGGAGTACTCACAAAAGTGAAAGTGACATTTTGGTTGAGAAGAAGTGGACACAGAAGTGAAAGTGACATTTGCAATGAGGAGGAGTGAACACGAAAGTGAGAGTATTAGTACTACAGTAACCTACAGTGACAGTGACGAAATGGTTCCAGAAAGTGAACATGCTTAGAGGGTAGATCGACATTGAATGAGAAGCTTTTAGATATCTAAATCAGTTTGTGGTGGTTATATCCACGTACACAGAACAGATAAAATGAGTTCTGAAATGATTTCTTAATAAAAAAAAGTCGGAGGGCGGGGCTAACAGGAAAAAAATGAAAACCTAAAAGACATTGGAATTCACGAAGATACCATTCAAGATAGATCAAAATTCAGAACTTTAATTCAGGAATTCTATTTTGTCGTGAAACTTATCCGAGATATTAGATCATTCTGATTATTTTCTGTTTAGTTGTCTCCACAGTTCTTCAGTGTTTTAGAACTGGTAACATACGGAAATCTACATATTATTGAAACGAGGGCGTGTCCTCTTAAGAGGAATGATTATGTACTGACGCATTTCATAATGAAGTGGGAAGAAGTATAGTATTTTACAAAAATAGTTTTGTTTCTACAACACAAACAGAACAGAATGTATTATTCACGTTGGATTGGTCTTTAATTGAAGTGTATTGTTATAGCTGTCACATGAGAATGTTGCAATACACCAGAATCGCTATTGTGAATAAATATAGGTAACAACAGGTGAGGCAGAAAATGTTGTCATTTACAATACATTAAACTGTGGTCTGAAGAAAGCAAGAAGAAACACATCGCAATGGAAGAAAAGGATGCTACATAAGATGATGTGTGTCGATGTGACCCTTCCGTAAACATGTTAAGAACCGGTCTCCAAAGCTAGGTCTTCATATTCGGCTAACTTCTCGTATTTACTGCGTGACAGTTACATGGAAAAATCGATTTCCGCCATATCCTGCACTACTTCTTTTAAGACCTACCAGACGCTATGTAAGAAGTTCTGTGGCTGACAAGAAAAGAGAACTATTGTTGTTCAGGTACAAAAGTTGTGAAAACGATGCCTCAATATTCTCATCCCTAGATGAAATTTGCCTGTCAAAAACTTAGCTCGATATCTTGAATCACTCCTTTGAACCAGCGCACGTGTGTGTGCCTTTGGTACACTCGCACTGTTGTTAGTGGCTGTGCACTGCTTGCACTGCTTACCGCACAGCAGGATAAAACACATTATTGTGATTCGTGGCAAATTTGCCCAGAAGCTGATGAAATTAAATGCTGCAATTAAGTAGTCGAATTATCCAAAGTACCGCTAAATAGAGGCGAGCTCTGTTTACAGTAATCATACAAAGTGCATCCTGCAAGTTTTGCTTGTTAAGCGCGTTGAGTGATAACCCCGTCCGCCGTGTACCCGCATTTGGTTCGATTTGTTCTAACGATCAGCTGTACTGCGCTACTGTCGGCAAATAGATTCATACACCCCGCATTTCTCTCTCATCGCCACCAACAATACAAAAATAACACTCACTGAAGATAGCCGCCAAGACGAAACACGTATATCTATATCCACACAGTTCAACAAAGGTTTTTAATCACCCCTTAGTTTCGATATTCAGCGGCATAGTCACGTTCCTGTGGAGAGTATTTAACAACAAACTTGAGCAACGTCAGTAAGTTGTGGAACATCACCTTGCTCAGATGCAGGCTTGAATCCATAATGGCGTGTTAACAGTGATATCGTCAAGCCAGCCCTGGCCCAAACTGCCCTTATCTTCAATGGTGATTTTGAGTTAGTCACGCAGGATTAAGTGATCGTTGTCGAAACCTAAAAGCATCTCATTTCAATGGATCCCACACATGTTCGATTGGGTTGAAGTCCAGAGAACAGGCAGGAAGCTCCATTTTTGTGATCGTAGCATGCTGAAGGGAAGGTGTTTGAGAACAGCACGATGAGCTCGTGAGCTATCATCCGTCAAGGTGAAATTGATACCAAAATGTTGGCGATACAGTCGCTCTATTGACTGCAAAATCTCCTCCCTGTACCGTAGGTAGACACGCAGAGCAGTGAGAAGGCCCTCAGCGATCACTAGATGTGACCAGTGGAGCTATGCCATCTCAGAACGTCACTGCACCACTAACACAGTGTTGGAGACGTTCTTCTGAATTTGGTCTTCCGAAGTTGTTTCACCGCGGAAGATCGAAGCAGTGTCCCTCCTTTCAATCGTCGTACGAACGGCCAGATGGCGGAATTGAAAAGCACCTCCATTTGTTTTGTAATAGAAAGGCGACGGGATCAAATGATATACACTACTGGCCATTAAAATTGCTGCACCAGGAACATGACGTGCTACAGACGCGAAATTTAACCGACAAGAAGAAGATGCTGTGATTAGCAAATGATTAGCTTTTCAGAGCTGTACACGCCATCCACGCTCTGTGTGACTCAATGCCCAGGTGTACCAAGGCCGTTATTACGGCCAGAGGTGGTTGTTTTGGGTACTGATTTCTCAGGATCTGTGCAGCCAAATCCAGTGAAAATGTAATAACATGTCAGTTCTAGTAGTGGCCAGTAGTGTACCTATAAGATTCTACAAATATTATGAGAAAGAACTTACTCCCCTTCTAGCAGTAATTAATCGTAGATCAGTTGAGCAACGAGAGGTACCTAACGACCTGAAAAAAGCACAGGTCATTCTCATTTTTAAGAAAGGCCGTAAGACAGATCCACGCAATTACGGACCTATATCGTTGTCGTCAATCTGTTGCAGAATTATGGAACATGCTGTATGCTCAAGAATTATGACGTTTCTGGAAAATGAACATCTCCTCTATAAAAATCACTATGGATTCCGCAAACAGAGATCCTGTGAAACTCAGCTCGCTCTGTTCCTCCGTGAGATCCACAGCGCAGTGGACAACGGCGCTCAGTTTGATGCCGTATTCCTTGATTTCAGTAAGGCTTTTGTCACCATTGCGCATTGTTGTTTAATGAAAATAGAAAAAAACGAGCTTACGGAGTATAGGAGCGGACTTGCGATTCGATTCAAGACTTTCATGCAGATAGAAGTCCACACGTCGTTCTTAACGGAACTAAATCGATAGATGTAAAAGTAATATCCGGAGTAACACAGTTAAGTATGATAGGACAGTTACTGTCAACAATAATATGTAAATGATCTAGTAGAACGTGTCGGATGATCTTTAAGGCTATTTACAGATGAGGCAGTTGTGTGTAGCAAAGTAGCAACGCCAGAAAATAGTAAGAATTTGCAGAACGGAACGCAGAGAATTGATGAATGGTGCATGCTTTGGCTATTGAACCTTTACGTAAATAAGTGTAACATACTGCGCTTACGTAGGAAAAGAAATCCACTACTGCAGAGCTACGCTATTGATGACAAACAGCGGTAGTTAGTTTCTGCCATAAAATATCTAGGCGTAATTATCCAGAGCGAACTTAAATGGAATAACCACAGGAAACAGGTAGTAAGGTAGTGGGAAAAGCAGACACCAGACTCAGGTTCGTCCACTCCTGGCCGGGTTGGAGATTTTATCTGCCCAGGGACTGGCAGTTTGTTTTGTCCTCATCGTTTGTGAGAGTGGCTAAGTAGGATTGTATAAAGGAAATGGACTGTGAAAAAATTGAGACTTTGTACTGGCGCTGATGACCGTGCCGTTGAGGCCCCAGAAACCAAACTCCATCGTTATCATCATCATCATCATCAGATTCAACGGAAGAATCTTAAGAAAAAAGCTTAGAAGGTGCTAGTTCGCCCGATTTTTGAGTATAGGGACCATTATCAGGTAGGAGTGATAGAGGAGATACAGAAGATCCAACGAAGAGCGGCGCGTTTCGTCACGGGATAGTTTAGCTGGCGAGAGAACGTTGCGATGATGCTAAACAAACTCCACTGGCAGACATGACGACACAAGTGTTGTGCGTCACGGAGGGATTTAGTATTAAAATTTATGGAGAGTACTTTCAGGAGGAGTCGTGCAACGTATTACTTCCGCCCACATACTTCCTCCCACGAGAAGAAAATTCGAGAAATTAGAGCCAATACAGAGGCTTACGGGCAATCATCGTTCCCACGCACTACTCGCGAGTGGAACAGAGTTGGAGGGATCAGATAGTGGTGCCCAAACCACCCTCACCGTTAGGTGGCTTGCGAAGTATGATATAGACGATGTAGGTGACGTTCGATATTATCGCGATGCCCACAAACACATTGCCTTTAATTAGATTGAAAGATATACCAGTTTCGTTCATAAATAACACTCGATACCAATCCAAGTGCGTCATTCTGCATGATTTCTAGCCCATCTGCAACAAAGATCATTCTGCTGTGCCGCACGACGAGGTACTTGAAATAGTATTCACTAATGGAGATTCCCATCACGCCTGATGTCTTGTAGACCCTTCGAAAGCTGCATGCATATCGATCATCTTGAGCACGAGTCCAACATGGACGGCCTTTGCGGTAGAAGTTTTTAACATACCTGTGAATCGGAAGCGATCCATACCCACACTACATCACTTTTACTATGGTGCACTATAGTGCAACTTCGCTGCTTGACAAGCGTTCGGTGCGTAGCTAAATGATGCGGACCCGATCGCTGGTCACGACTGTCCTTCGTGGCATGATGGGAGTTCATTCTACTGTGATGCGTCTCTAACTGGTCCTTTACTTTCAACTGAAACGCTGCAATCCATTAGATTGGGGGAGGGAGGAGGGGGAGGTACAAGGGATCGAACAACGAGGTCATCAGTCCTTTTATCCAAGAGTGGTGCATCTGGAAGTAGAGATGTTCACCGAGAACGTTTCCTGATCGAGTCAGGAGATTCGCAACGGTAAAGGCGAGGTGGCTAAAAACATAACAGACACCCTTGCCAACAATAACAGGACGCGCACGGAAATTTTCTTCACGTCTCTCTTTATAATGTAATGGTATTCATTGAACACTAAGTCATCACTTTGAAAAAGCTATAACAATGAAACACAGTAAAACTGTTTCTAAACGGAAAAGCTCTCTCCAATATACACTCCTGGAAATTGAAATAAGAACACCGTGAATTCATTGTCCCAGGAAGGGGAAACTTTATTGACACATTCCTGGGGTCAGATACATCACGTGATCACACTGACAGAACCACAGGCACATAGACACAGGCAACAGAGCATGCACAATGTCGGCACTAGTACAGTGTATATCCACCTTTCGCAGCAATGCAGGCTGTTATTCTCCCATGGAGACGATCGTAGAGATGCTGGATGTAGTCCTGTGGAACGGCTTGCCATGCCATTTCCACCTGGTGCCTCAGTTGGACCAGCGTTCGTGCTGGACGTGCAGACCGCATGAGACGACGCTTCATCCAGTCCCAAACATGCTCAATGGGGGACAGATCCGGAGATCTTGCTGGCCAGGGTAGTTGACTTACACCTTCTAGAGCACGTTGGGTGGCACGGGATACATGCGGACGTGCATTGTCCTGTTGGAACAGCAAGTTACCTTGCCGGTCTAGGAATCGTAGAACGATGGGTTCGATGACGGTTTGGATGCACCGTGCACTATTCAGGGTCCCCTCGACGATCACCAGAGGTGTGCGGCCAGTGTAGGAGATCGCTCCCCACACCATGATGCCGGGTGTTGGCCCTGTGTGCCTCGGTCGTATGCAGTCCTGATTGTGGCGCTCACCGGCACGGCGCCAAACACGCATACGACCATCATTGGCACCAAGGCAGAAGCGACTCTTATCGCTGAAGACGACACGTCTCCATTCGTCCCTCCATTCACGCCTGTCGCGACACCACTGGAGGCGGGCTGCACGATGTTGGGGCGTGAGCGGAAGACGGCCTAACGGTGTGCGGGACCGTAGCCCAGCTTCATGGAGACGGTTGCGAATGGTCCTCGCCGATACCCCAGGAGCAACAGTGTCCCTAATTTGCTGGGAAGTGACGGTGCGGTCCCCTACGGCACTGCGTAGGATCCTACGGTCTTGGCGTGCATCCGTGAGTCGTTGCGGTCCGGTCCCAGGTCGACGCGCACGTGCACCTTCCGCCGACCACTGGCGACAACATCGATGTACTGTGGAGACCTCACGCCCCACGTGTTGAGCAATTCGGCGGTACTTCCACCCGGCCTCCCGCATGCCCACTATACGCCCTCGCTCAAAGTCCGTCAACTGCACATACGGTTCACGTCCACGCTGTCGCGGCATGCTACCAGTGTTAAAGACTGCGATGGAGCTCCGTATGCCACGCAAACAGGCTGACACTGACGGCGGCGGTGCACAAATGCTGCGCAGCTAGCGCCATTCGACGGCGAACGCCGCGGTTCATGGTGTGACCGCTGTGCCGTGCGTGTGATCATTGCTTGTACAGCCCTCTCGCAGTGTCCGGAGCAAGTATGGTGGGTCTGACACACCGGTGTCAATGTGTTCCTTTTTCCATTTCCAGGAGTGTATATGTCTCTCTTAGTCCTTATGCAATTTTTATTTCCCTTCTTCAAATGGTTCATTTGGCTCTAAGCACTATGGGACTTAACACCTGAGATCATCAGTCCCGTACACTTAGAACTACGTAAACCTAACGAACATAAGGACATCATACACATCCATGCCCGATGCAAGATTCGAACCTGCGACCGTAGCAGCAGCACTGTTCCGGACTGAAGCGCCTAGAACCGCTCGGCCAACGCTGCCAGCTTCACTTCTTGCTCACGTCGTCTCGTAGCGCTGTTTAATGTTCACTGCTGTTCTGGAGCTGTTGAATGCGTTTAATCTTGTATATTTCGGTATAACTCCATGGACTAAACACGTCTTGTTGAAGTTTGTTCTTGTGGTGCACTTCACGATCGCTCGTTTTATCTTGTATACTCGTAATTTGTTAACGTCTCTGAGCTCCCGGCCGGGTATAACATCAGCTGCAATTAGCATGAAAATTCCGCTGCCATCTGGATGTGCTTTTAATAACTGTACTTATATTGACAACACTTTTATTTTTCATCACCATTACGCGTTTCGACTTTCTTTAATTTTTAAGGCAGTGATCTGTCAGTCATAAAAACAACAGATACATTGTATCATGCCAACATTCTCGAGCACGAGACAAGTGCAGACTGAAAAGAGAGATAGGGAAGTGAGCAGATGGATGGCCTATCCCGGGGTGCCGCATGCGACAGTAAACGTATAAACCCACGGCTGTCCTTTGCCTAATCCATTACAGTCGAGAGCGCCCATTATCCAATGAAATGCACCATCCAGAACAGAAAATTGGTTGCGGCAGAAAGGAGGCAAACCGAATCTAAAAGCGACTGATACAGCAGAAGGCGTCTATCATCCCCAACCAGGCTGCCGCAGCTCCGGAGTTAGATCAAAACCTTATAACGGAGAATAGAACCCATTTTCACGTAGGCAATCGATCCATTCGAGTGCAGCGTTCTACCCGAAGGTATCGCTGATCGTAATTGTGTGTATGTTTATAAACAACGTCAGGAATGACTTCCGGTCGATACATGATCATTCACAGTAGCAACACACTTGCGCGACATACTGGGGCGATGGAACACTTTTTTGATATGTGTACGTACTTATCCTATGTCAGAAGTTACTCAAAGTAATACAGCATGATCCCATCATGTGGGTAGCGTGGGAAGAGTGACTGTTTAAATTTTTGGAAATTTGTGTAAGGTCTTATGGGACCAATCTGCTGAGCGACACGTAGGGGGCTGAAGATTGTACCTAAATTTTTCACTTCATACTAGTCACTGATATTTTGTACGTAAACGTCCATAGGATGATATTCGTCTACCTTCATGAGTCTGCCAGTTAAAGTGCTTTGTATTTCCTCGGCGCTCTCCAGAGAGCTTTCAGACTGGTGACCATTCCTGCCATGCTTCTTTGTACAGGACTGTTATTCATGAATCAGCGGCTGTATATATACGTAGTGAAAGAGGAATATTTCAATGTTGAAAAGTGGAAATTTGTCCTCTATCGTGACTTGAACCTGGATTTCCCGCTTTATGCAAGCCTTAACAATTTCGTCTGTCTGAGCATGCTTCCCGTCCAACCCAAATTCCCAAAATGCCGCACACTACTTCCACAGTGCCTCAGTGTCCACGGGGGCGCTACGGAAGTAATGTGCGACAGGTTGGGAATTTGTGTTTGAAGGGTAGCTTGATCGGGCAGTCGAAGTTGCTAAAGTGACCACTCGCGTAATGCAGGAAATCCGGGTTCAAGTCCAAGTCTGCCACGAATTTTTACTTTCCACCATTGAATAATTTTAATGCCCTCATTCACCTGACGTCGGAACTTCTTTTTAATCAGGTATTTGTAAAAATTTATTATCCCTTCTTAATCCTATTCGGTTTGGGTCCCACACTCTTGAGCACATTCTAACATGGGATACGTAAGTGATTTGTAAGGAGTCTCAGTTGTATAGCAATTTCATTCTGCCAGAATCATGCCACAAAATAGTGAAGGCAGTAGAGGATCAAGTAGGTAAGAAGACAAGGGCTGGTAGAAATCCTTGGGTAACAGAAAAAATATTCAATTTAATTGATGAAAGGAGAAAACAGAGTAATGCATTAAATGAAGCAGGCAAAAAGGAATACAAACGTCTCAAAAATGAGATCGATAGGAAGTGCAAAATGGCTAAGCAGCGCTGGATAGAGGAAAATTAAAGAGACCTTTGGAGAAAAAAGAACCACTTGTATGAATATCAAGAGATCAGATGGAAACCCCGTTCTATGCAAAGAAGGGAATGCAGAAAGGTGGAAGGAGTACATAGAGGGTCTATACAAGGGCGATGTCCTTGAGGACAATATTATGGAAATGGAAGAGGATGTAGATGAAGATGAAATGGGAGATACGATACTGCGTGACGAGTTTGACAGACCACTGAATGATCTGAGTCCAAACAAGGCCCTGGGAGTAGACAACATTCCATTAGAACTACTGATGGCCTTGGGACAGCCAGTCCTGACAAAAGTCTACCATGTGGTGAGCAAGATGTATGAGACAGGTGAATTACCCTCAGACTTCAAGAAGAATATAATAATTCCAAAGACAAAGAAAGCAGGTGTTGACAGATGTGAAAATTACCGAACTATCAGTTTAATAAGTCACAGCTGCAAAATACTAACGCGAATTCTTTACAGACGAATGGAAAAACTGGTAGATGCGGACCTCGGGGAAGATCAGTTTGGATTCCGTAGAAATGTTGGAACACGTGAGGCAATTCTGACTCTACGACTTATCTTAGAAAATAGATTAAGGGAAGGCAAACCTACGTTTCTAGAATTTGTAGTCGCAGAGAAAGCTTTCGACAATGTTGACTGGAATACTCTCTTTCAAATTCTAAAGATGGCAGGGGTAAAATACACGGAGCGAAAAGCTATTTACAATTTGTACAGAAACCAGATGGCAGTTATAAGAGTCGAGGGGCAGAGAAAAGGGAGCAGTGAATGGGAAGGGAGTGAGACAGGGTTGTAGCCTCTCCCCGATATTATTCAGTCTGTATATTGAGCACGCAGTAAAGAAAACAAAAGAAAAATTCGGAGTAGTTATTAAAATCCATGGAGAAGAAATAAAAACTTCAAGGTTCGACGATGACTTTGTAATTCTGTCAGAGACAACAAGGGACTTGGAAGAGCAGTTGAACGGAATGGACAGTGTCTTGAAAGGAGGATATAAGATGAACATCAACAAAAGCAAAACAAGGATTATGGAATTTAGTCGAATGAAGTCGGGTGATGATGAGGAAATTAGATTACGAAGTGAGACACTTAAAGTGGTAAAGGAGTTTTGCTATTTGGGGAGCAAAATAACTGATGATGGTCGAAGTAGAGAGGATATAAAATGTAGACTGTGCAATGGCAAGGAAAGCGTTTCTGAAGAAGAGAAATTTGTTAACATCGAGTGTACAGGATATTTAAGTGTCAGGAAGTCGTTTCTGAAAGTATTTGTATGGAGTGTAGCCATGTATGGAAGTGAAACATGGACGATAAATAGCTTGGACAAGAAGAGAATAGAAGCTTTTGAAAGCTTTTGAAATGTGGTGCTACAGAAGAATGCTGAAGATTAGATGGGTAGATCACATAACTAATGAGGAGGTATTGAACAGAATTGGGGAGAACAGGAGTTTGTGGCACAATTTGACAAGAAGAAGGGACCGGTTGGTAGGACATGTTCTGAGGCATCAAGGGATCACAAATTTAGAATTGGAGGGCCGCGTGGAGGGTAAAAATCGTAGAGGGAGACCAAGAGATGAATAGACTAAGCAGATTCAGAAGGATGTAGTTTGCAGTAAGTACTGGGAGATGAAGATGTTTGCACAGGATAGAGTAGCATGGAGAGCTGCATCAAACCAGTCACAGGACTCAAGACAGCAACAACAACACTGTATTTCATTACTGTATTCAGACTCATAACGAAGAGGAGGATGGCTTCAGTATACATGGTGATTCCTTGACGATATTACAGACTTCCAGGGATAATAGAGAATGGAATATGAGCAAAGCGGTCTTGGTCCGAAAACACCCGAGTCGGAGGTTATAATCGAAAAGCGTTTCGATACCTCAGACTATGGGATACATGTAAAGATAGCATTCTTGCTAAGACTGTAGGATAGGTAACTTTCATAGATGGTAGGAAGGACCAAAACAAGAATAAATATGTACTTAAAATGGACTCCAAAATGCATACCTCTTCTTCATTTTCTATAATGTGAAACACATCTCTTCTACTGAATACGTGCCCGAAACACTCTTTAGGTGGGCGTTTGGAGCCCAAAGTAACTAGATTATTTCTTCTTAAGTCCGTATTACCACTTCTCAATGTTGCCTACCCTACAGCCTTACCAACAACAGTGCCGGTACATGTATTCCAGTGCCAGAGTTACCAGAACGATATATGTTTTCGATTCGGCCGTTTCTGAATCAGTGTCCTTTAGCTCAAGTTGATACATTTATCCATCTCGATGATCGCTGAAAGTTTGTGACATCATTACAGAAACGCCCTGTACATAACTCTGCATCTCACGGACACCAGCTGCAGGACGAAATCCATTCATCTCAGATTTGGACAACTAACAGTTTCAAAAATTTTAAGAGGATATGTTACATACTCGTATAGTTATCGTTCATTCATACGTGTAACTGACTCCTACGACACTGTATCATACATTTTCAGAAGACTATATATACTAAATGAATTAAGATAAAAACTTGTTCAAATGTTACATATAGGATTACAAAACTTATATTTTTGTTAGTCTTCTACAATTTTACGAGTGTACATCTTATGCATGTGGTCTGTCAGGTTTCCTCCTCAAGATGGATTAATTGTCTGCGTCCGGGATTACTGCTGAGTTGTTTATTCCATTTCGATTATCGATCCCCCCGTCTTCTCCAAGTGCTGCAAGTTTTGCTGTTACGTGTACTCACTGGCTGGACTCCAACCGTACTGGTATTGCGCTGCTATTTATAGACGAGAAGTGATGGTTCGATTTCCAACGTCTACTGAGCCCATTGGTGCTCTTTTGTTTTACAGAGCACGCTGTGATATTCGTGAAACTTAAATTCTCTCGGTGTCTTCCAACTCCGTCACGTTCGTTGGCCGGACAGATTTTAATAACTTGAGTGCCAACCTCCAACACTTGTTGAAACTGGGACCTCCGATCCTATATATTAGGTTTTCCGACATCTTTATTCCGGTGTCCCAAAGCACTGGCATGTGCACAAAGCCGCTGGTCTCGTCGTGTTTCATTTCATGATTCTGTTTGAAGCAGAGCTCGACGACAGCCGATTTTCTTGGTTGTTTTAGCTGTGTGCGTCGCCGATGTTCCTTGCTTCTGTCCCCTATTATTTTGATAGTCAACACCAAGTAAGACATATCACGTTCGCATAGAATGTGATACACCCTCCCTCCCCCCTTCCCCCCGAGCTTTCGGTGGATTAGATCCTCTTTACCCTTACAAGTAACACTCTTTGTCTTAGTCGAAGGAAGCGAAATACACTGGATGTTATGTTTCGGTAATAGTCTACCGATCTTTCTGGAAGTTGGGTCAGCATAAGACAGATAAGTGATTTTTGTCTTTCCTTCCTCGGCCTCAACCACTTTATTGAGTTTGACTGCATTGGCGTTCACTTTGGTGGTCCGAGTAGCTATTCCTGAGGAACACTGTAAGCTAATTCTCCAGCGAGAAGCTCCTTATCCGAAAGTATTCAATCAAGATGCGTCAGAGCCTTTAACACCAAATTTTTGTGACGGATGTTGATGGCTTGGGACCTCGTGATATAAGTTGTTGTAAATGTTTTCCATGTACAGTGCGATCCAGGGGTCCACCCATTCTTATCTTAGGTTACACGTCGAGGAAATAAACTTGACCTTTTTCTTCAAGATTCACTGTGAAGTTTTTATTATGGTGGATAGTGTTTAAATGTTTCAGGAACTCTTGAAGCTTTTCCGCACCATGTGGCCACACGACAAACGTGTCCCCTACATATCGACAGAAACATGTTGGTTTCAAATTTTAGGATACTAGTGCCTTTGCTTCACCGTGTTCCATGGATAGCTTTGCCACGATGGGTGGTTATAGATTACCCATCGCCACGTCACCGCTTTGTTCTTAGTATTTCCCGTTGAACAACGAATAACTTGATTCAGAACGTGCTTAAAAAATTTATCGACACAATCGTCGAACTTTTACGCAAATAATTGCAGGTATCACAACGTGGAACCAGGAGAACCGCTGCCTGACGCATCCACAGCTCCACAGATGGAGGCCCGTGGTGTTGCAGTATAATGCTGTGGGAGCCATTGATCTAGGCTTCCATGACCCCCATGGTAGTAATCGATATCATGGCAATTATGGACAGCGTGAACATTATTGCAGTCTAGCTACATGCCTTCATCGCCAACGGCCTTGCTGCAGTGTGTAATAAAGCTGGTTGTACTGGGATAAATGTAGTACTACATAGGTATGCGAAAATGTTTAAATGACAGCCTTTATAGATACTTAATGTAACTGCAACGATGATTACACAATTTTCAAAAAGCGTAAACAATAATTTTTATTTTATTTGTGAAATTTATGTCCCGAAGAGTATTTTGCACAATGAGATCGATATGTGATAGTAATTTCTTTGCTACCAGTTGTTAGAGGAAAATCTTTGTTCATTTAAGCATTTGGTTGTACAAGTCGGAATTACCTGGAAGGAGAACGAGTTATGTGTGTTTTATTGATTTGTACTGTGAAGTGAAATAAACGAAAATATATGTTTAACTCTGCAGAAAGTCGATAATATTTTACATTGTTATTGAAGTAGTAGCTCGATCATCCCATAGAAAATTAAAGATGAAACAGAAAAGAAGAGATCAACGAGCCTTCAACACACAACAAAGAAGAGCAACAGAAAAGATGAGTATTTTTTTATTATTAACAGAATTGATTATTAAAATTCCACTGTCCCTGTTACTTTCTGAAGTGTGTCACTACCACAATGTGGCAAGTGCTGTGAAAATGTGACCAGGACCCCAAATTACAAACTTTCACCAAACATCATTACGTTCAACAATGAGCCACAACAGGGTGTAAACGTACAGAATAAGGCGGCGTCGTTCGGGGTTTTCTGAAAGTGAAATGTGAATAATTGTGTTGGACAATTTTTCTTCTGCAGATTAAAAAATATTGCCAAAATTTTATGTGAACCATCAGCCAGATATGAACAACAGCAACAATAACAGCAAAAAAGAAGTACCCAACCCGGCGGAGGTTCTAGTCCTCCCTCGGGCATGTGTGTGTGTGTTTGTCTTTAGGGAAATTTAGTTTAAGTAGTGTGTAAGCTTAGGGACTGATCACCTTAGCAGTTAAGTCCCATATGTTTTCACACACATTTGAACAATTTTTTTTGAAGTTCCCAAACAAGACGAAGAAAAGGATGGATAAAATAAAAAGGAGGTGAACAATTAACAATGTCGCCATTGAAGAACAACATTAAGTACTGAAAATATATTTTCTTTTTTTTCTTTTTTGGTCAAGTGTTTCGTAATATAAGTATTAACAATGACAGTCACTGAAGAATCTGCACCAATAGGAAATAATACGGACATGGGAGACTTAAGTAGTGCAGTTAAACAAGACTAGGAAAACGTTAGTGACGAACTTGTAAAACAGGAGAAACTAATGGATCAATTAAAACATTATAATACTAATGACATAAGCACCATTGTGTCATTGGTAATAAAAGCGAGCAGTCGTAAGAAGAATCAGTTATTGAAAATGAGCAATGATAATAAGGATCGTTAGTAAAAATGAGTAATGACCAGTTCATAAAAGCCAGTCAATAGGAACATTATTTTATCATCTCATTAAAAATAAAACTCTGTTAAATGATGATAAGGGTCATTTCACACAAACTAGTCATTCAATAGGAGCATTGTTTGATTGTGTCTGTAAAAATACGGCTGAAATAAACCATATGAATCAAAAAATAGATAGATTAGATGTTCGGGCAGAATATATTGTGTCTAAAATGAAAGAAATTGAACATAACTTCAACACTGAAGGCTAAAATGTAAAAGATAAAGCCACTGAAGATATAAAGAAAACCAAATTTTTTTCGAAATCCACGAGGAAGTAAGTACTGTGGAAAAAATATAAATAGTCAAATTTTGACTTTGGACCCAAATAGTCCTTGTCAAAAGTAGTTCACTTGATGTGGTAGAGATAGTAGACAACAAATTCTTAGATAATTTAAAATTAAATAACTACCAAACCATTACCCTAGAAAGATTAAAGAATTATTTAATGATGTAGTTAATAGACATCTTGTTAACAATGTTGATACCATGTTTTGTAGCACAGCAGATCATCTCCCCCATTCCCCAAGACTACGTACGATTTCCAAGCATTTGTATATTTCATTTCCACTGTCTCCTCTCCCTTTTGCTCCCACTGTTTCTGTCTCCAACGATCTCTCTTTTTGTTTTACTGCCGTTGACCATCAATATGTGCTCTCTCTTTGCTATTGTCTTCATCCATCTCTTTTTCTCTTTCGCTGCCTCTTTTTCACCATCACTGTCTTCACTGTCTCCTCTCTCCCACTGGCACTGTCTCTCTCTTTTCCACCGCCACAGTCTCTCTACTACTATCTTTCAGCACAGAAAGAGCTCGAATATGTTAGCATGCCATAATTTTTGGTGAGTAGGGCGGAATGACGACCGTCAGATTTTTCTCAGCAAGACAATAATACGCCCCTTTATTGTGTTCTGACAGAATGTTTCCTATCTTCCTCTTTTCTTTCGTGCTACAGCTGGGTGTTCTATCTGTTGTTCTAGTTGTTTCAGTATGAAGACTGGTTGATGCAGCTCTTCATACTACTCTATTCCTTGCGAGCATTTTCACCTATGAATAACTGAATCTGCTTACTGTATTCATCTCTTGGTGTCCCTTCTAACAATACCACCACTTGCAATGTAGGTTAGAAATCAGATTAATAATGTTGCTCACGCAGCATATGTTCGCTTTATCGGGCAACAACAAAGTTATTGACTGTGGATGGTATCGTCAAAATAGAAATAATGTCAAAATGGAAATGATGAAGTCACTGTAAAAAAAGTCATTAATTTTGGCGCTTATCTTGAATGGATTCCCACGTAGATTTCGTCGTAGCTGTTATGGCTCATCTTGTTGATTCTAGGGTGGTTCCACTTTTATTGCTAGAAGGTCCAGATCTGTAATTTTAGCAATATTTGAAGACCTAACAAATGGGTTTTTCAGGAAATTCTTAATGATCAAACAATCCCAGATCAGAACAATGGTCTGGTAGAAATAATTTTTGACTTGGTGTTAACGATCCACATTTTTATTAAACTTCTTGTAAATTCACATATACTTTTTCTTAATTGTCACATCATCAAGAAAACAGTTTTGTATCAATCTTCATTTATTTAAGTTATACTTTAAGCAATCGCAAGACTCGACTGTTCTTTTACAAAGCGAAATAGCAACTTAACTTCTGCAAAGTGAAACAAAGGCTGTCTATGCGCATTCGCGCCAAAACGGTTACAAGTTTGTCAAAGATTATGACAGTCTCAGAGAAATAACTACACACAAGAACTATATCACTGTAATATATCGATATATCGGAGTACCTATACATTAATGAAACCAAATGTGAATATTGCCACAAAAATATGCCTCTTACTTCGTAGAAAAGTAGTACGATATTACTAGTATCGAGAACTGGGGTTGGAGTGCAGTAATGGTCACGTAAATAAAGAACCATTACACCCTCTACCGTTTTTACTCCCTACACTTCCCTCCAATGCTAAACTACTGACCACTTGATGTCTCAGAATGCGTCCTATCAACCGATCCCTTCTTTTGGCCAAACTGTGCCACAAATTCCTTGTCTACCCAGTTCTACTCAGTACATCTTCATTAGTTACGTGATCAACCATCTAATCTTCAGCATCATCTGTGGCACCACATTTCGAAAGTTTCTATTCACTTTTTATCTAAATTGATTATCGACCTCGTTTCACTTCCATACATGGCTGCACTCCAGACAAATAACTTCAGGAAAGTCATCCGAACACTTAAATTCGTTCACAAATTTCTCTTCTAAGGAAATTCTTTCTTTGCCACTGCCAGTCGACTTTTCATCCTCTCTACTTCAGCCACCATCAGTTATTTTGCTGCACAAATAGCAAAACTGATCTACTTACTTTAAGTGTCTCGTTTCATAATGTAATTTCCTTAGTATCACCTGATTTAGTTAGACTACATTCCATTATCCCTGTATTGCCTTTATTAGCGTTCATCTTGCACCTTCGTTTCTAGATACTGTGCATTCCGTTTAACTGCTCTTCCAAGTCCATTTCAGTCTCTAACAGAATTACAATGTCAACAGCAAATCTAGATTTTTTTTATTTCTTCGTTCTGAACTTCAATTGCCACTCAAAATATTTCGCTGGTTTACTTTACAGCTACATCAATGTATAGACTGAATAACATCTGGGATATGCTACAGTTCTGGCCACTCCCTCCTCAACCGCTTCATCCCTTTCGTGCCCCTCGACTCTTATAACTACCATCTGTAAATAGCCTTCCACTTGCTGTGTTTTACCCCACCCACCTTTAGAATTTGGAAGAGAGTATTCCAGTCAGCATTGTCAAAAGCTTTCTCTAAGTCTACAAATGCTAGAAACGTAGGTTTGCCTTTGTTTTGCTATCTGTTACGAGAAGTCGTTGGGTCAGTACTGCCTCGCGTGTCCCTACATCTCTACGGAAGCCAAACTGATCTTCCCCGAGGTCGGCTTTTATCAGTTTTTCCATTCTTCTGTAAAGGATTCGTGTTAGTATTTTACAGCCATGACTTATTAAACTGATAGTTCGGTAATTTTCACGGCCGACAGCTACTGCTTTCTTTGGAATTGGATTTATTATATTCTTCTTGAAGTCTGAGTGTATTTCACCTATTTCATACATCTTGCTCACCAGATTGGAATGTTTTGTCATGGTCGGCTCTCCCAAGGCTATCAATAGCTCTAACGGAATGTTGTCTATTCCGGCAGCCTTGTTCTGACTTAAGTCTTTCAGAGCTTTGTCAAATTCTTCGCGCTCTATTATATCTACCATCTCTCCTTCATCTACATCCTCTTCCATTTCCATAATATTGGCCTCAAATATATATCCCTTGTATAAACTCTGGCCACCTTTCTCTTCTTTGCTTAATACTGGTTTTTCATCTGAGCTCTTGGTATTCGTACAGCTGCTTCTCTTTTCTCCAAAGGCCTCTTTCATTTTCTTGTAGGCAGTATCTAGCTTTCGCAAGTGAAATATGTTTCTTAGTCCACACATCTGTCCTCTAGCCGTTTCTGCTTAGCAATTTTGCACTTCCTTTTAGAATCTTTTTTTAGACGTGTGTATTCCGTTTCGCCTGCTACATTTGCTGCAGTGTTAAATTTTCTCCTTACATAAGTTAAATTCAATATCTCTTGTGTATCCCAGGATTACTACTAATCCTTGTCTTTTTACCTATTTGATCCTCTGCTGCTTCACTACTTCATCTATTAAAGTTGCCCATTCGACTTCTACTGTTTTCCTTTCCCCTGTTCTAGTCAACCGTTATATAATGCGCCCTATGAAGCTCTCAACAACCTCTGGTTCTTCCTACTTATCCAGGTCACATCTCATTAATTTCCTACCTTTTTCCAATTTCTTCATTTTTAATCTATAGTTCATAACAAATAAATTGTTGTCTGAGTCCACATCTGTCCCTGAAAATACCTTACAATTTAAAATCTGATTTCTAAATCTCTGCCTAACCATTATGTAATCCGTCCAGTCGTTAGTGATGATTGAATTATGCTCTGTGCAAAATACTATGAGGCGGCTTTACTTCCTTTCCCCTAGCCCATATACACCTACTATTTTTACTTCTCTTTCTTTTTCCACTATCGAATTCCAGTCGTCTGTAACCATCTAAATAATTTATATTTTCTCGTCATACATTTCTCCAATCTCTCCATTACCTGCGGAGCTATTTGGCATGAAAACTCGTACTACTGTGGTAGGCGTGGGAAACATGGAAAAAATTTTCGCAGTTCAGTGAGAAAATCGTCTTAAGAACATATGGCAAAAGTTTCGATAATCTGACATGTTAAGAAGATATAGAAGTGGCTATTCCCACAATTGGTACTTTTCGGGTTTTTCTTAGGAACTGAGAATGAATAAATGGTGCATTTAGAAGCCGGCGATGCCTCGCAGCTCTAGAACACACCTAATGGAAATGAATTGCCCAATTTTCTCAATTTTCTTGGGCGGGAGGAAGTGCATAAAGTTTAAACTTTTACCCTGTACTGTAGATAGCTACGATATATCGTTCTTCAATGGGTATACAAATGATCACCAGCCAAGGCCTATCAAAAATGTTAGATGCCTTATCTCTGTGATCAACAAAAAAATGGCTCTGAGCACTATGGGACTCAACTGCTGTGGTCATTAGGCCCCTAGAACTTAGAACTACTTAAACCTAACTAACCTAAGGACATCACACACATCCATGCCCGAGGCAGGATTCGAACCTGCGACCGTAGCAGTAGCACGGATCCCGACTGCGCGCCTAGAACCGCGAGACCACCGCGGCCGGCTCTGTGATCAACATAACTCGAGATATGTTCCCCTAAAAAAATCGGGTTTTCGCGCTAGACATTTTGGGAATATAGGTACAGTGCACTGTCGTGCACGGTCGAATCATTGAGAAACTAAAAGTAATTAAGTTTATTAATAGCCAAATTAAACTTCATAGCAGATTATCCCAGTTCAACGCGGGTTCGGCTTTGTTTCTATGGATTTTGCAATGTTATTTTCAGAGGGTGGCCAGATTCCCTTCCTGTCGCCACCCCAAACCCCTGGATGCCCTTCCTGTCGCCACCCCGCACCCCCTGGGACGGAAATTAGTGTACCTCAGCTGCCTGCATCTAGTGTAAATCATGAAACAGTGTCTGTGAGTCGTGTAACTGAGATGGGATGTGGGGACGAGACGTAGTCAGATGTGGAAAACCGCCTAAAAACCACATCCCGGCTGGCTGGCACACTGGCCGACCTAGAGCAACAGGAGCATAAAATTAGCTACCAAATATCACCTGTTGTATCGGTAGTTCCACAGAATCCTGGAACTGCATTACCTGATTCCAGTTCTGTGGGAGTGGAAGCTGTGTCTACGGCCTCATCCCAAGCCTTCGTCTGCAGAGGCCACCATCCCACGTAGCCAACACAAAGAACATATACAACCTGACAGTGCAGTGGCACGTAAGAAATCTAAGAAAAAAGGTTTCAGTGGCGGGGGTTCTGGTCCCCCGATGTCTGATTCCTCTGTGGATTCCGCAATGGACCTTGACTCTCAGCTGTGTACCTAATTCTACTCGGAGGTTCCATACATCCCTGTCCAGCTGTGATCAATGACCCAAGCCTACACATTCTTTTCCTTAAATGTTAATTGTGTGGAATTCGAATTGCGATTGGCTTCGCTGCGTCAGTTCGTTTATCATTTATGTGCGGACATAGTTTTCTTACAGGAGGTGTTATTTAGTAATTTCTCCTTTCCTGGTTTTGGTATGATCTTTAATGTAGCACCCGAATATTATACGGCGAAAGCCTTATTCTTTCGCGAAGGCATTCCTAATCCTGAGGTGGAATTGTTGGATTCTCGCAGACGCATAGGTTGTCAACTTTTTATTACCTTGGTTCTTTTATATGCCCCTTGTGTCACTGGGCACGCTGTGGATCCTTCGCGATTTTATAAAGAGGATATTGTTGATCTGTTGCGTAAGAGTTCAAAATGATTCAAATGGCTCGGAGCACTATGGGACTTGAAGGGGATACAAATGGAAGGTTTGAAAATCTGATCGAAGCTGCGTTCATTGGTGACCGAAGAACTGACGTCCTTGTATCATTTGCTTCGGCATCGGACCCGTCGCCGACGCGCTTGTATTCATTCCCTCACGACAAATGACGGACGTATCGTAATGACCCATGCTGAAATAGTGCGTATTTAACACCTTGTACTACGTAGACATCTACGATATCGAGGAGTCCAGTGTAACCCTTTACGACCCACTTGCTCAGCATCTTGGATTCGACAATTACATCTAAACATAATGAAACGCTCCTAGCTGCCTTTCTCAAAAGTCCCCGGGTCTAGATGGACTTCTCAAGGAATTTTACGTGCGCTTTTGGCCGTGGTTGGGTGCTACCCTTACCTCCCTTTTGAATGAAGTGTTACAGGGTAGAGTAGTGCCGCCCTCGTTCAAAGTGGGAAAAATTCTTTTTATCCCGAAATGCACTGGACCGGCTGCCCCTGATCACTTTCGCCCACTTACTTTGTCATACTTTCATTATAAGACTGTGGCGAGGGCAGTTAATAGTAGCATGTCGGCTCTGATGGATAAGAGTGTTGCAAAACATCAAAGCTGCGTACCTTGTCGTACCATTCTTACCCCTATAAGCGAGTCTCATGACGTAGTTTCGGTCGCTACTGTAACGTCCATCCCCTGCTTTTCTACACTTTGATAACACATTTGATCATGTTGATCACGACTTCCTGCTTCGGATTCTGGAGGTAGTTGGTTTCACTGTTGATACCCGGCGAGTGCTCTCAAACCTGTTTACGGGTATTTCGGCTTCAGTGGTTGTTAATGGCCAACTGACGCCCCCAATAAATATCCGTAGGGAAGTGTCTCAAGGAAATCCGCTGTCAGTGACTTTGTTTTTGCTGTCTCTAGAGCCCCTGCTTCGGATGCTAGCATCCCAGCTTACAGGTTGGACGCTTTCTTGCGGAACTATAGCTGTTAGTGCGTACGCGGATGACGTGATGGTTCTGCGTCGCAATCCTGCTGAGATACCACTACTCTCATCCATGATTTTGTCGGAGTTTAGGTACAAAACTTAATGAAGGTAAACGCAAGCTTCTTCCCTTGCGAGGTTTTGATGGCGCGGTTGTTCCATGGGCTAGGTGCGATGGATTGGCATACATCTCTCGGTATCATCATTATTCACTCAAATTGGCGTCGCTCAACTGGAAGTCTGTTACGGAAAAAATTCAAGAAGCGATTTTAGAGATTAAAGGCGTCGTCTTACTCTGCTCCGAAAAGTCCGAATACTGGATGCGTATGTCATATGCAAAGCTTATTACGTGTCCCAGTTTGTCCACTTCCCTCGACGATGGTGAAGAAACAACAATTGTGTGGTCGTTTCTTATGGAAAAGACATATATTTAGCTTACGGTATGAGGTGATCACGAAGCCTTGCTCCTTTTGGGACTGGGCCTGACTGTTATACGAAGGAAGTCGCAGATGATATATGTGCGTTGTACTATTTTGACGATGACTCAAGAAAGTCACACATTCACGTCTCATTTATTTCTGTGTGTCTGTCCTGCTAGTCTTGAACCCCCTATTCATGTTGGTCGCATAACTTATAGGTTAAAACACATTCTTGATTTCTATCTTGCGGTGAACTATTTCGGGGCTGACATCTTATGGAGACCTGTCCTCACTATAGAATTCCTACACACTCGTGGGGAATCAGTCCCTAGCCTGGACCTCGTTGAAAGAGAAACGCCGCAAACAACCTAGACGACAGTTTGGTTCAATATCAGTCTTCCGATATCGCCGATGTGCGTGGCGTCCTCGTAGTATAAGATAGTAAATAACTTGATGCCAACGAACGAGCGACTTCTCCTTATTGGGCTCAGCGACTTGGATTTATGTAGTCGTTGTACGTCTCCCGATACGATACGACATCGCTTTACCTGTGGAGGTTTCAAGGCAAACTGGACTTGGATCAGGACACAATTGGCCTTCACTACTCGATGTTCTGAGACTGCGTACACTACGGATATCATATTGCGCCCAGGTTCTTCTTTCTTTCCTCGGTCGAAAAAAAATTCCGTTATGTGGTTGCTGGGACACTTCGTTCATCATGTTGTTGAAGGCAACGATCACATGAACTTCATGCAGTACATGATCACGGCCTATTAGCCATGCTTCGAATGCCTCGATATCGAGACCTTTTCGCCAACATGTTGAATCTGGTTTTTCGTCGCCAAGGTGGTTTTGTTTGTTATGTATGTTTCCGTCTGATCAGCTTCGGCTTATCCTCTCATGGTATCCCTGTTCGTTTTGTTTTGTGTTTTGACTCAGCATCGCTCCAATTCTACTGTCAAATGTGTATCGATGAAGTATAGATACACGTGAGCATACACAAGCTTCGCACTAAACTAGGGATTTTCCTTAGTTTGCTATTTAGAATGTAATCTTGTTTCGTTTTCCTTCTACTTTTAGATTCAATTACTAACTAGAAAAATATATTAAAAACTCAAAATAAAAGTCTAAAAAATTAAAAAATTACAAAAAAACATATAAAAATAATTGTTGATACATATCTTGCGAGCTTGGTGGTGGTTTGTTGGCTACGTTCTCGTTTTTTTTTTTCTTTTATTTTTTATTCTGTTATCACAATTAATTTTTCTAGCTTTTGCAGCCTCTTGTACATGATGATTTGACTATGGTCTACTGAAGTGTCTTGATAGTACCAAGTCACTCTGATGAAAGAAAGAAAGAGTGGTAACCTGCTTGCCTTCCATGCACCGGTCTTGGGTTCGATTCCCGACCGGGTTGGAGATTTTCTCCGCTCGCGGACAGGGTGTTGTGTTGTCCTCATCATTATTTCAACATCGCCACCGGCAAGCAAGTCGGCCAATGTGGCGTTGACTGAAATAAGACTTGCATTCGACAGCCGAACTTCCCTGGATGGGTGCTCCCGGCCAATAATGCTACACGATCATTTCATTTTTTTTAAAGCCTTCATCTGAACTGCATCTCGTTCCTTTCCGTCAAGTATGAATCAACCTAAATGCACATTAAACTCCGACTTGCATCACCGTCAAAATATCTATAGTAGCTATATTTTACTTTCAGTGTGAAAATAGAGAAACATTCTATGTTGAAAAATAAGTGAACTACCAAGAACGGCATTGAGGTGAACACTGCAATCAACGTCTCAGCTGCCGTACGCTCGAGACAGGATTCCAGTTAGCTACTTTGTTTCTCCAATCGCTCTGGAGCGCGACGTTATGGTCGAGTTCCGGCACGGGATCTCACGCTGAACCGTTCGTCGCGCTTCTGATAGTCTGTCATGGTGTACTACCTCACTGAGAGCCGGAACCGGTGTGCATCACGTTTCAGCTACAGCCATGATGGAGGCAGCCAAGTAGGGCCAGATATTACGTCCGTGTGTTTCAGTAGCCTGGTGCATGTCTTTCAAAATATGTTTCACTTCGGCGTCTTGCATGTCGCTAAACTGCCCCAGTAATCCAACATAGGAAAAAGTTCCTTCAGTTTAACGTTCTACCCGAACCATATCTCGTTCATGTAAAATCCTCACGCGATTGAAAGGTGAAGGACAGGTTAAGTACAGAGTGATAAACTTATGCCATTCGACAGGGATTCGATCCCGTGACCTCTCAGTTTCTAGGAAGGCGGTTTACTACAAGAACGAGATGGCGAGTGCGGGTGTGTCGCACTGAAGATGAGAAGGAACCGCGAAAGACCGTCTTTTCCTGACACGTATATCCGAGGTGAATGTTCGCTAAATACTTCGTTCTTCACCTTAATAGCATGCGACGTATCCAGTAACATTTGTAGTCATACTTTATTTCGTTCCTTATCTGTCGACTGAACCTCACTTTCAAAAGATCAAATTTTTGCCGCGACCGGCGCTTTATCTGTTTTGGCCACTTATTTTACAGCTTTTATTCTGGCGAAGGTTTGAGCGCGACTGCTCGAAACTCTCTAATCACTACATTCTTTCTTCTTCCTCATTTGGTTAAAACCATGCAAAGTTGTAACGTCAAGTCTTGGGCCATTACGCAATTCCTGTATTCTACAGAAATTAGTTTCATCGTTATATATTCTCCTTCATATCTGAAGTAACTCTAAGTTGCAAGGCCCAGTATGCACTTCAAATACTTTCTTATATTTACTTCATGTGCTTCCATTATTTTCCTCCTATCTCTTTAAAATTATGTCTCATACTCATACAAAGGATTAGTCAAACTACAGAAAAGTGCGATAAACAAGGAACATATAACAATATAAATATGTGGCATATTGTCCTATGACAGCCTTCTGTTGGCCGTATAGGAAGTACACAAAATCGTTTCCACTCTTTCCCACGCATTCTACAGTACTCTTCCTGAAATAATCGCAAACTCGTGCGAACACATACGGCTTTCCACAAACTTGGTCAGATGCATGGGACACACTCCTCTAACCTGTGCATTCTATCGATGGGAATGGAATACAACAGCCACTTCAAATGATTCCGTAGTAAGAAATATAGGGGGCTAAGCTCACAGATGAACTTGCAAGGAATCCGTTGAGTGTCAGGTCGCAAAAGCCCTCTGATGTTCACGGCGTTCGAAGCCTCACATATTGTCTACCATCCAACCGCAATACTGGCTGCTTACGGTAAGACGAGACGGTACTGGCGATATCCAGTCGTGAGAACAGCACGAGGCTAAGGTGTGTAGTAGAACTGCTTAGTCGACGAGTAACTCAACAGTGATACAGTGCTAGTGGCGTAGACACAAATCATTGCAATTGCAGCAATAATCAAGGCAAACACTGCATTATATCTACAACAACTACTGCCGAAGTTGACATTTCGTCGGAAAGGAGCTCAAGGAATTTCGCAGAGTGAGCAAAAAGTGGCAGATGAAATATAAACGTGCCTGCAAGGTGAGTCAGTGGAATTTGTGGTGTCGTATACGTTCGACTGTGTCGACAACGAACATGAGGAATTTAATGATGACGATACGTGCTTAACAAGCGAAAGTGATACTGAAACATCTGTCGAGCCATGTAGCTCATCATCCCCGTCGGACAGGGGCCACAAATCCCGTCTGCAGCGGAAAGTGGTTAAGAACAGTAGTTTCCACGGAGCGGGTACTAAACATAATTACGTACATGAAGCTCATATCCAAAGAACAGTTAAAAAAAATTATGACTAGATTTCCAGTAAGTCCACGCAATATGACCGTGTAGTGCATAAGAAAAATTATGGATATTGAAGTGAGAGCAGGCGCCCTTGTCGTAAAAACTAGTGTGCGTGTATTTCAAGGATGCTCGACACCTTTTACACTATGTGCTTGACAGTGGCCTACTAATTTATGTGGATCAAATTTCAGGCGACATAGATTATAATGACTTCAAGGGAAGCAGTTTATAGTTACATAACCTTAAACATTGTTACGTAATTTGAAGACGTAAGATAACGAAATTTAAAACGAAGTGTCAAATTCACTATGCACAGGAAACTGCGGAATCGGCTCGAAAATTTGTAGATGAAATACGCAAACGTATCCTTTAGTTCAATAAGGAACTTGTTTTCAGCTCCGACCAAACGGTATTTGAACAGAAAATTTATATGAAGGAACCCTGGAAATTTAAGGTACCAAGAGAGTTTTATCAAGATCAGCTAACATCTATGCCTTAACGCATTCGTATACACCTATGCCGACTGATTGGTAGATTGACTGTAAAGTTATTTATTTTGCTGCGAAAAGATGGATGTGCTCTGCCCCCTACGATTCTTTCTCGTGTGCTTCATCTTGGAAGGGCAGTAGGTAATGTTTGCGTCACAGCAAGCAAGAGTGGGCAAATGGGCGTAAGAGAACTACTACTATGGTACGAGCACAGCTTTTGGGCAATAGCTGGACAAAATTGTTGTGGTTGGCAGGAGAGCCAACACCGTGTTACTAGAAGAGGCCGAAAGGCACGCGTTTTAACTCACGTAGGCTGGAGTGAGGTCTGGAACAGGACAAGGAAATTAAAACTTAGAAAATCGGACGTAGCTGGTGGAATACTTAACTTTAATCCATTAATGGCTAACATCGGTCTTGACGGTACTTCATTCAACATCAATAATAATTGATAATGGCGCCGTCATAGGTAGTAGAAAATAACGTATCGTCTCGGCAAATGAGAGCGTATTTATTCAGTGAACCATCGCTAGCAAAGTCGGCTGTACAACAGGGGCGAGTGCTAGGAAGTCTCTCTAGACCTGCCGTGTGGCGGCGCTCGGTCTGCAATCATTGATAATGGCGACACGCGGGTCCGACGTATACTACCGGACCGCGGCCGATTTAAAGGCTATCACCTAGCAAGTGTGGTGTCTGGCGGTGACACCACATTACTCCCCTGCAAATCGGCGGGCGGTTGTGGCATAAGGCTTCCGCCCGCCTAGGGGATGACCCCATGTTGACGTATGCGACGAGGTGGGGAGCCTAACAACAGGCGAGGCTGTGCCACCCGCACCTTGGCATTCGGACCACGGGGAGCTAGAAAACGCCTGAAAACCTGCTCCAGGGTGCACGACAACATGCGGTGTATGCGCCCGTAAAGAGACAGGAGGGGCCGAAGGGTCGACCTCCATCGGGCCGGGGCACCCGACGGGCGAAGACGACATATGGTCCGGAGCGGGCAAGAGTTCCATGTCGGAGGACAAGTGGTCACGGGAAGCGATCGGCGGCGCGTGATCCAGGGAGGCGCCCGACTGCTGCACCGGCGCGTCCACTGCGGGCGTCGCCGGCGGGAGAACAGGCGACGGCGGCGGCGGCGGTGGCGGCGGCGCGTCGCCATGCGGCAACATGGAAGGCAGCGTCGGTAACACCTGGGGCTGAGGCAAGTCAGTAGATGGGTCCCCGTGGCGCTGACCGGACGGCACCGTCGCTGAAAGCAGACGGCGAGCGGCAGATCCCGTGCGACGACAGAGGCGCAGCTGATTGAAATGCCGACGCACCTCACCATATGCCTCCAAAACCAGACACATAGCGCTGCCGAGGCAGCGAAGAATGCGCCCTTCGAGCCAACGCCGTGAAGCTCGTTAGTGGCGATAGTAGACAACGTCGCCTGGAGCAAAGGAGGTGTCTGCCGCTGCAGAGGAACCTGATGCGGCGGATGTAGCAAAGACATCAAGATTCGATGATGACGACCGTGGAGCAACTCAGCCGGCGAGCGACCATCTCGGGGCTGAGAGCGATACGAGGACAAAAAGAGCTATAACGCGTCCTCCCGAGAATGCGACTCTTTTAACTTCAACATCTGTGACTGGAAAGTCCTGACCAATCGTTCAGCGCCACCGTTTGATTGTGGCGAAAACGGCGCGGACGTCAGATGTTGAATACCATTGGCCTTGCAGAATGACTGAAATTCGGCGGACATGAATTGTGGGCCATTGTCTGAAACAATAGTCTGTGAATTGTGGGCCATTGTCGGAAACAATAGTCTGTGGAAGACCTTCAATGCAAAAGATAGCAGATAATACTTGGATTGTGTGGCCATGCAAATAATTTTCACGTTGGTGCTGATTGTTGTTCGCCACACACCATGCAAGAAGAGCACATATTCATAATCGCAGCGTCGATTCCGAACCAAGTACAGAGCTGACGAGCAAGTTGTTTCGTTCTCACTATACCCCAATGTCCTTGGTGGAGAAGCTGTAAGACAGAGGACTCTAACGAATGTGGTACCACGATCCTGGACTGATCATTATCAGAACGCAACAGCAAAAATATCTCCTTGTGAGCAAAAAATCGGCGAACCAACGGGTTCCCGATCCGTGACTTTGACACGGGCCATTGCTTAGCAACAAAATGCAGAACGGGAGCAATGACAGCGTCGGCAGCTCTGGCTGTAGCTACACGACGAAAATCAATCGGAAACGATTCGACCACGTATCGGTTTCCGCATCAATGAACATGCAAGCAAGTTCGGAGGAATCGAATGCCCTATCCTCAGCAACAGGCAAGCGGGACAACGCATCGGCGTTTCCATGTTTAGCAGTGGACTGATACAAGATATCGTAGCGGTACTGCTAGAGGAAAATAGACGAGCGAATGAATTTCTGCGCTGTACGTGGAGGTACAGGCTTGGTCGGACGAAAAAGCGATGTCAAAGGTTTGTGGTCTGTGATTATGGTAAAGTGACGACCATACAAGAAATGATGAAACTTTGTAACACCAAAGACGAGAGCCAATGCTTCTTTCTCGATCTGTGAATAATTTCTTTGAGCAGACGAGAGCAATTTGGACGCAACGGCCATAGGGCGATCGTGCGATCCATCTTTGTGCGCAAGCGTAGCACCGATCCCGAACTCCGATGCTTCCACCATCAACAAAAGGGGCTTCTGGGGATCGAATGGCGTAAGGCAAGTATTGGAAAGCAACGCCGATTTCAACTGATGAAAGGCGCGTTCGCATTCCGTCGTCCAGACGAACGGAACACCTTTACGGCGTAAGCGATGAAGCGGAGCTGAAATGGAAGAGGCACGCGGAATATATCGGTGGTAGTAATTTATTTTTCCCAGCACACTCTGCATCTGCTTCAAATTCTGCGGCAACGGCAAGTCTTGTATGGTACTGAGGTGCGTTGGACTGGGATGTATGACTTGGGCATTGAGTACATGTTCCAAGTATGGCAAGTCACGAGCAAAAAACACACATTTGTCCTTCCACAAGCGAAAACCATAACTGATAATGGCGCCTTGATAGGTCGTGGCAAATAACGTAGCGGAAGGCTATTCTATCGTCTCGGCAAACGAGAACGTATTTATTCATTGAACCGAAACTAGCAAAGTCGTTTGTACAACAGAGGCGAGTGCTAGGAAGTCTCAATAGACCTGCCGTGTGGTGGCGCTCGGTCTGCAATCATTGATAGTGGCGACATGCGGGTCCGACGTATACCACCGGACGGCGGTCGATTTAAAGGCTACCACCTAGCAAGTGGGCGTGTCTGGTGGTGACACCACAAAAATAACTTGCTTTTGCTCGATTCCTGGTCTGTGTATAAACGTCGTACACCTAAAGCAAAGCAACCCTGCTGAAAAATGTGTGACATTGCAACTCGTACTATCTGGAACCACTAGACAAATTCAGCCTCAGGCTGTTTGCCTATAAAAAATATTATTGCACCATCTGCGACTACACCTTACAGGACAGCCAGATTCACGATAATCTCCAAGACAGAATGTTTCACATTTGGTTGCATGCCATCACATTCAATCAGTTCTCATCATCCCTTTACATTAAAGTGATTCTTTAAGAGTGGATACCTAACTGAACGTCCCCCACGCGTTTTAACTCCGCGAGCGGTTCTAGGCGCTACAGTCTGGAAGCGCGCTACCGCTACGGTCGCAGGTTCGAATCCCGCCTCGGGCATGGATGTGTGTGATGTCCTTAGGTTAGTTAGGTTTAAGTAGTCCTCAGTTCTAGGGGACTGATGACCTCAGAATTTAAGTCCCATAGTGCTCAGAGCCATTTGAACCAAGTTCTAACTCCCAAGCAGTTCGCTTTCGTTCTTGATGTTGCGAACCTTTGGGATTACTGCGAAGCGCCATTTCTCATTCGGTGTTCATCGTGCCAGTTAACTGTTCGTGTTGAACATTTCTTGATTGTCGACGATGTCCATTTTGTGAAGTGTAATATACACATATCATAGTAGCTTGATCTCTGCACCTCGCGGACACTCTTTTTCTGTCGGCCTTCCTGACGTACACGGTGAATCATTGGTAGCTAATATTTTTCCTGTCGCAAGAGATAACTCTTTCAAGAAGCGCTACTAACGATTGAACCAGAGACCTTGCATTCATAGTTCCTTGTAAGACACCATGCTACAGAAGCTATTGGAATAATATATACCACAGTTGACGTTTCTGTTAAGTATAATCATGTGGAGTGAAGAAAATCCAGTGCCACAAACAAATGTCCTTCTTTTTGCTACGATAACGCTCTCTATTATCGCAGGTAATTTGCTGCACAGAAATTGCAGAAAATATCATCTGTTAAATTTTCTGGCTGTGTATGCCTTCCTTATGCATATGTCACACAAGGTTCGTTGTTACACATTGATATTAAAGGCGTTGTTTCCATTACCACTAGCGAAACGAAGGAAGGAAGATTAAACAACAATATTCCGTCGACTCGGAGCCTATTACAGAGGGTGCACAAGCTCGTTTTGTTTCATGGATGAGGAAGGAAATTGACCATGCCCTTTCAAGGGAACCACTGCGGCATTTGATTGGTGCGATTTAAGGAAATCGTGCAAAACTTAAATCGGGACGGGCGGATACAGATTTGAGCCATCGTCATCTGGAATGTCAGTCCGGTATACTAACCATGGTGCTACATTGTTCAGTATCACTCCAGGTTTTTCATCTATATTTACCTATTGTGTTACTTTAAGATTCACTCTGCATGAATTCTGACCCATGTGTAAAATGGTCATCGGGCTGCTGCTTCGGTCGCAGGTTCGAATCCTGCCTCGGGCTTGGATGTGTGTGATATCCTTAGGTTAGTTAGGTTTAAGTAGTTCTACGTCTAGAGGACTGATGTCATCAGATGTTAAGTCCCATGGTGCTCACAGCCATTTGAACCATTTTTGTAAAATCGTGGTGTTTTTACACTGAAATTATTTCCCATAAATTGATGGCATATGATGATGGGAGAGTAACAAAATACCATAAGACTAGTTTAAAGATGTGTCTATGTGTCTGAACACATTAATCTCCAAAACTACTAGACGATTTTTCGTATGGTATTTTTAGGTAACTTGAGCATAGCTTGGGGCAACATATACACTATGTGATGAAAACTATGCGGAAATCCCCAAAAACATATGTATTTCATATTAGGTGCTTTGTGCTGTCACCTTCGTCCAGGTACTCCATGTCAGCGACCTCAGCAGTCATTAGACATCGTGAGACAGCAGAATCGGACGATCCGCTGAACTCACGGACTTCGATAGTGGTCAGGTGATAGGGTATCACTCGTGCCGTACGTCTGCAGGCGAGGTTTCCACCCCTAAATATCCCTAGGTTCACTGTTTCCGATGTGATAGTAAAGTGGGAATGTACAGGGACACGTGCAGCGCAAAAGCGTACAGGGCGACCTCGTCTTTTGACTGACAGAGACCGCCGACAATTGAAGACGGTCGTAATGTGTAATAGGCAGATATCTATAAAGACCATCACACAGGAGTTCCAAACTGCATCAGGATCCACTGCAAGTACTACGACAGTTAGGCGGGAGGTGAGAAAATATAGATATCATAGCCGAGCGGCTCCTCATAAGGCACACATCACACCGGTAAATGTCAAACGGCACCTCCCTTGTTGTAAGGAGCGTAAACAATCGACTACTGAACAGTGGAAAAACGTTGTTTTGCGTGGCGATCCGATGGCAAGGTTTGGGTATGGGAAATGCCCGGTGAACACAATCTGCCAGCCTGTGTAGCGCCAACAGTAGAATTCGGAAGTGGTGGTGTTATGGTGTGGTGTGTTTTTCATAGGGGGAACTTTCGCACATTGTTTTGCGTGGCACCATCACAATTCAGGCCTACATTGATGTTCTGAGCACCTTCTTGCTTCCCACTGTTGAAGAGCATTTCAACACGATCGAGCACCTGTTCATAATGCACGGCCTGTGGCGTAGTGGTTACACGACAATAAAATCCCTCTAATGGACTGACCTGGATCCTATATAGTACCTTTGGGACGCTGACTTCGCGCCAGGCCTCACCGACCGACATAGTTACCTCTCCTCAGTGCAGTACTCCGTGAAGAATGTGCTGCCATTTCCCTAGAAGCCTTGTAGCACCTAATTGAACGTATGCTTGCGAGAATGGAAGCTGTCATAAAGGCTAAGGGTGGGCCAACATCATATTGAATTCAGCATTACCGATGGAGGGCACCACGAACTTGTAAGTCACTTTTAGCCAGGTACTTTTGAACATATAGCGTAGACTTCATTTGATCAAAATCCAATCATGGGAAAACTATTGTTAATTTTAACTTAGTAGTTCGAATGATTGCCTCAGTGACGCGATGATCGCGGCGTAGTACATCAGAGAACCAATAAATGGCACTCTCATTATTTTACCTGAGTGACAGATGTATTTTCTGAAGTTTTTTCAGTTACACAATTCTTAACTTTACGAATACAAACTATCAACGAATGCAGTTTGTAAGCATATGCAGATTCACTGACTTCCCTTTGTGTATTAAAAATTTTATGTTATTGCTTTTCTTCTTTCGATATTTTTTATTTATATTTGGCTTCTATGCTCGGAATGACGTGTTTATTGAGTTTGCTTTGTGGTTTGGGAACCAACATACTGCGTTTTGATTTAGTTTTGTTTATGAATAATAATTCCTATTGAACGGTAGAGTGTCTCTCAGTGCACAAGAACGTCTAAACGACTGAGGACTACTCGATCTCAAGAATCAAAAGAAACTTGCTCGAGAACATCAGGCTTCAACTGGCTGTTTGGAAACTTCTTCCAAAAGCGAGAACGACGTAACTCTGATCACCAGCGTCATCATTTCCTCGTCCTATCTGCACATTATAAACAAGTCATCTCATCATAGATGCTTATTGCTGCCAGTGCGTATCCTGAGTGGGCCGCTAGTCCGTAAATAAAATGCAAGATGCGAATTGTGAGTCTTAAGCACATTCTCATGGTCTCAGGTAGCGGAATTGTAATCCGGCACAGTAGTCTTGTAGTGTGAGATTTAGGCCATACTGTACGTAATACGGGAAAATACTGTCTCGTGCAGTCATAAAAATTCAAGAGCTCGCATTATAGCTTCTGCACCTGTAATTCTTCGCAGATAAGCTGCAACACTCGCCATTCGATGTCCGGTGTGCGATCTCTGCAGGAACTACAGCCACCACTTGTTCATAGTGCGGATTATCCTGTGTCGCCGAAACCAATTGCTGAAGATATTCTGGACGGAATGAGGCGTTGGGAATGTTTTTCAGCGTACGTGACGCTTTCCAGTCGCTTAACCCTGTTAGTTGAAGCATACCATAAATACCACGGCTGTCTTTTCGAAAGTGAAACAATAGGATTCCAGTTCACTGCTTACATTGTTCTCACTCCATGAGATCACTGAATATATTCTGATGCCAGCAGAGATCGTAAAGGAAGATACAGGATGGCTCAAATTCCCCTTGACTTAGAACTACTTAAACCTAACTAACCTAAGGACATCAGACACATCCGTGCCCGAAGCTGGATTCGAACCTGCGACCGTAGCAGCAGGGCGGTTGCGGAGTGAAGCGCCTAGAACTGCTCGATCACAGCTGCCGGCGATACTGGATGGCTGGTTCAAAAATGTTCAAATGTGTGTGTAATCTTACGAGACTTAACTGCTAAGGTCATCAGTCCCTAAGCTTACACACTGCTTAACCTAGATTATCCTAAGGACAAACACACACATCCATGCCCGAGGGAGGATTCGAAACTCCGCCAGAACCAACCTCACAGTCTATCACTGCAGCGCCTTAAATCGCTCGGCTAATCCCGCGCGGCCTGGATGGCTGGAACAGTAGAGATCTACAAGTATTGTTTCTGACAACTGTGACTGTAAAACTAGCAACCAAATTTAGTATTATATTCCTTACGTACAATCATGCTCAAAAGTATCCGAACGACCTGAATTCCATTTCGCCTGATTAGCATGCAACCCACATAACGCAGCTGTCTAGCAAGTCCTCTAATCTCTCCTTGGTACAGTCGTTTGACTATTGAAAATGGTTCCAACAAGTCACCACTAGAAAACACTGCTCTGTATCGCAATAACTCAAGATGTAAAGTAATACCAAGATACTAAAAATATCAGGGAACAACTTATCACAAGTAAAACTGTCCTTAAGGCTTGTAAGCTCACATTTATTACAATAAATGACATACCTGAAATGTTACCACTGTCATTATTACGTCAGACAGGTAATGCAAGTAGTAAGTTCGTCGTATTCATGATTTCCTCTTCAAGGTAGCATACCGAACTTATTATTTAACACAATATGACATTAAAAATTTAATTTATTCACGAGCATCTAGTTCAGAATATGTATGAACTTCAAATGACACGACTAACCGTCTCGTTCAGCATATGGATTCAAACCCAGGTCATGCAGACTAAGCAAAGATTTCGTGACTGACGGAAACTAACAGTCATTCCTGATTAGGCATACAGAGAGTGATATACCTCGATTTTAGACAGTATCAATCAGCAAATACCAACTTTAAATTACATAACGCAAACATTTTTAACGGACGCGAATTCGTACCCATCACGTATTGTCCCTGTCTGAAACAGCAGAGTTTCTACATGTCGCCACTCCAGACTTTATTGTGGCTCAACCTAACGTCTACTTGGTAGAGAAGGAATATCATTTTTAATGTGAATTTCAGACCGCAAGGTCATTATATCTTATTCACTTGGTGTAGCCAGAAGAGAATAGAATCTGTCTCTCACTATCTAAAATCAATGACAGAAATTGGAATCGAACCCATACCATAGATATATGAACCTATCATCAGCCCAACAGACCACCAAACTCTCATCTCTGTGGCTCATTTTTCTATCATAACGCCGTTGTACCACACTGGCTGAGAATTTTGACACACAGGCTCCCGGTATCAATTTGCAGCATGTTCAGTAAATTCATTTACTTGGTTGACCGAATCGCTATGAACTATCTGTCTCAGCTACCCAGTTCATGCATTCACTTTTTTTTTGTAATCACCAAAATAAAATCACGTAACTGCCACCAACACAGAACTACCAACAGTGTAGGATGCAGAAATTTAAAGAGGAAGTGTTCCTTTCGACTTGATCTATTCTATTGCGCTATCTGTTTGTTGAAAACGACGTGCAGTGCAAAAGAAAAGGTATAACTGTTTGTCTCCTATAAGTATTGACCTGGCGATATACATTATCCCACAGCGCTGTGGAATGCAGAAGTTCTGGAGGAGTTACTGTGACTTCTGGAGCTGTTATAGTTATGTGTCAGTTAGTGGCGTAATAGTAAGTATTGCGCATGGCAGATAAAATGTCGGGAGTTCGAATATATTCACTGCTATATTTTCTAAAACGCAATTCTGCTGACTACTAAAATTATCAATCTACTGGAACTTCTAACATAATTTCCTTCACTTCTCAACGCAAAATAGTCGTATGTGGAAAACTTCTGCGACATTTTGTCCATTTCCGGTTTAATAGACAGCCAAACAGTAGATGCATCTCGAAACTTTTGTATTATGTATGGGTAGAGCTCATCGTGCCAACATAAGTCGGAAAAGTATTTTCTACGTTAGCTGTCGTGTGGTAGTGGCATTTTATTCTTCTTCAAACCTTGTTTGACAGCTTTAACTCAGAACAAGTTTTCTACATGCATGTAATCAATAAAATGCGTGTGCATTTTCAGACTGTTGTAGATAACTTCAGGGATTTCGCATATATCGTTGATGATTAATTTCTCTTTCATGTTTACTACTGTTTTAACAACATTAAAGGAAACCTTACGATAATTTTGAGCTGTATTATAAGAAATGTAACAATACTACCCACAATAACTTCACTACGAAGGTCTGTTTGAATAAAACTAAGTATCTGTACACAAGCGTCTGTGTTTAATTGGTATGCTGTGTCATCTCAAGAGGTATGCAAATGTGGCATTATGTATTCCTAGAAACCCAAAGTTTGCTTGTCAGCAGCGGAAAGGGGCGTTACCTGTTGTGCAACATTGCAAGTGTTTTACCACTGCACTATGAGCCGAAAGTATTTTCTTGCGATTTCCTTATCGATGTTTGATCTGAATGCTTGTAGCTCTTTCACAGAAGGGATAAAAACGTTACACCCAGTGAGACTGGAACTGCGAACCATATCAGACGCTTTTTCACATGTCAGCACGTTACCACAGAGCTGGCGAAGAAGTATTTGCCTTAGATTCCTCTTACGAGATCAATAGTGGCTAGAACTCGTAAACCGCTATTTGAAGGACGAGATTAGTTGCGATTTCCACGTGGAACGACTTTCCTGGGCTGAAAACCTTGGATTTACAATCTTTTCTTACACCTCAAGCGATAATGTCTCAGATTATTCAATGGAAATGACAGGTAAAATCAAGTGAACTTTGAGGCTTGATGCCGTGCACACCAGGAAGTAACTCGTCGATCACAGAGGCGCCAAACATACATTGTATTGTTGCCAAATCTCAGTTACAATACCAGCAGGAAGAAGACGAACCGATGTGATCTTACAGCGCCTGGGAAGTGATCATAGCTGGTGTCTACAAGTAGCGGCTGCTACGGCCTGGAATACGTAATGCGTCTGATTTGCATTTCTGTAACTAGGTTTAGGGACTGGAGCGTAGTTACTAATAACAGTCAGAACTGACTGCAAACTAAGCATCATAAATCAGTAACTCTCATAGTTGTTTTTATATTTCTTTCGTAAGTGTACTCCAAACTAAGAAACAATAGGTGCTGCGTAGGAATTCGCGTCCGTTAAAAATGTTTGCGTTATGTAATTTAAAATTGGTATTTGCTAATTGATACCGTCTAAAATCGAGGTGTATCACTCTCTATGCCTAATCAGGAATGACTGTTAGTTTCCGTCAGTCACGAAATCTTTGCTTAGTCTGCATGACCTGGGTTTGAATCCATATGCTGAACGGGACGGTTAGTGATGTCTTTTGAAGTTCATACATATTCTCAACTAGATGCTCGTGAATAAATTAAATTTTTAATGTCATTTTGTGTTAAATAATACGTACGGCATGTTACCTTGAAGAGAAAATCATGAATACGACGAACTTACTACTTGCATTACCTATCTGACGTAATAATGAGAGTGGTAACATTTCAGGTATGTCATTTATTGTATTAAATGTGAGCTTACATGCATTAAGGAGAGTCTTACCTGTGATAAGGTGTTCCCTGATATTTTTAGTATCTTGGTATTACTTTACATCTTGAGTTATTGCGATACAGAGCAGTGTTTTCTAGTGGTGACTTGTTGGAACCCATTTCAGTAGTTAAACGACTGTACCAAAGAGCGATTAGAGGACTTGCTAGACAACTGCGTTATGTGGGTTGCATGCGAATCAGGCGAAATGCAATTCAGGTCGTTCGGATACTTTTGAGCACGATTGTACCTGTACATTTTTTATTTCCTGGCTATTATTTGAAAAAAAATCTGTAAATGACAAAATGTGATAAATTATCGTCAGTGTGATCTGATATGAACTCAGATCCCCATTTAATTTTCTAATCGAGCTGCACGCTTTGTAAGAAACGTGGGAGATTGAACTAGTTCCCACAAAAGTGATTTGCGCCATATATTGGTCCCGCACGGCGACGCAGTTCACACGACTAATGATGCGTATCTGAGTGTAAGGAATTGGAGGCCCAAGCCAGAACTGTATGTGTGAGGGAAAACATGGCAAATGTCAAAACGTACTCGGTACTCCATGTCTATAACGTCTTGGTCCTTTGAGTAATCGAAACCGAACGAAAACGAAAACTACTGAGTCAACAGGAACGAGCGCGTATTCTTTGCTCAGTACGAATACATACGATAATTCAACAGCTCTGCCGACAATACCACAGTGACAGAGAACAAAGTAAAAACACACAGTCAGGGAGGACAAGCAAAACCAATAACAAATGAGAAACATACACCAACAACTAACATTGTGCTGACTTCTTTCCACAATTAAAATAGTTCTTATTTCAACAAGTGTTTTGCTCTGACAGTATGTTTACAGAACTTTTTTTCTAGTTTTGTAGAACACTGTCTCTGGGGGTATTTCTCATAATGTTTATAATTTTTTTGTGACTTTTTCACTGAGCGAGCTTGCTTGACACTGCGCAGACGTTGACCAGCTCACAGATGGCGCACTATAAAGCGTGTTTGGATAGTATGTCCATGAAGCTGAGTTATGTTACGACTCAAAAGCAGTGTCCGTCACAACGACGCAGATACTTACGATTTGTGGACTTCGTCGTTTGCTAAATAAGATTTGTTTTCCTTCTCCTTTTAAAAAGGCACGTCCTACCACCTTTGTAACTGAGGGTTTCGCTTAAATTCTATGAATAAAGAAAATATAGCTTTAATTGATTTTCTGCGTTATTATCGTGGACCGAAAAACAAAAATTTAACCAGGTAACATTTTTTATGTTTAGACAACATGCTATCTGGAAACTAATGGGAACCAGCCATCTTCCCCTTTTTTAAACAAAGAGAGTCGTAAATGATGTATGAGAATCTGAGGGATGACATCAAGAATAGTTGCATATATTCGTTTTCACGTCTACAACAATAATAGGCAACAAGACAAACCTGAAACATATATTTTTACAGAAATAATGCGGGACTCAACGTTAATAGCACATAGTTGATGAAATATAACTGGATAAAAAACAAAGTAGAAACATCTGCTTTTCTGCTGAAAGCGGATACACACAAAGAACACCCCCCCCCCCCTTTCTCACACACACGCACACACACACACACACACACACACACACACACACACACACAAATACTTCACAAATATCGGAAAAGAAAATAACAGGAACTTCAAAATTCGACAGGATGAAGCGGATACAAATGATTCGCAGCACAAAGAAATACCATTCGCCACAGAGCGAAGCGGAGACAAAGAGTACCGACATTCTTGTTGTTTTGCTTTTATTGCATGTCATACCTTGAGAGAGCGGCAGATGGTGGCACTGAATGTGTGTTTGCGGAGTGTGGGCAGCCGATACAAATATCTCGCAGCAAAGCGAAATACAATATCGTCCGCCCCCCCTCTCTCTCCCCCTCCCTTTCTCTTTCTCGATCACTTTCACTCACTCACTCACACACACACACACACACACACACACACACACACACACACATACAATCTCACTAACGGTGTTTCTACATTGAATTTTTTCTACTTGAAAGCTTAAAACCAGTCCATGGAGTTAATAGAGGTTATTGTATTCTTCGTGTAAAGACCTCTTGTGCATTAACGATCCACTTGATGTTGCACATTAAAGTTCTTATTTCCTCTACAGATCATTGTCCTGTAAAACATTTTCGCTAAAATTTTAAGACTATATTGAATATACACATATACTAAATGGCATTTTTCAATAGTTAAAAAAAAAGTTCAAATGGCTCTGAGCACTATGGGACTTAACTTCTGAGGTCATCAGACCCCTAGAACTTAGAGCTACTTAAACCTAAGTAACCTAAGGATATCACACACATCCATGCCCAAGGCAGGATTCGAACCTGCGACTGTAGCGGTCGCGGTTCCAGACTGTAGCACCTAGAACCACTCGGCCACCCTGGCCGGCTTCAGTAGCTTGCGGCTGGATCAGATGCGAAACTTGCTTTACGCAAAATGATGCCGGCCGGTGTGGCCGAGCGGTTCTAGGATCTACTGTCTGGAACTGTGCGACCTCTACGGTCGCAGGTTCGAATCCTGCCTCTGGCATGGATGTGTGTGATGTCCTTAGGTTAGTTAGGTTTAAGTAGTTCTAAGTTCTAGTTGACTGATGACCTTAGAAGTTAAGTCCCATAGTGCTCAAGGCCATTTTCAACCAGCAGCATGATGTTTTAGCCACCTATTACTCAGATATTAGGTGTTTGCCGTGCTGCATCTTCGCAGCTCGTCACGTTGGATAAGATGGTGGTCATCTTTGAATCTTCGCCCTTCCTACGGTACGTAAGTGTGTATTTGTAATAGTTCTCAGTTACTCTTTGTTACTGCAGCTAAAACCACTTGTTTCAGGAAGAATGGTCAATATTCAGGGGTGTACTTCCGGTGCAAAATACGAGTAGTAAAGTACACGAGGATTCTGAAATGCTTATCTTAAAATCTGTGAATACTTGTTCAGTAGAGGTGATGTGTTTCACATGCGAACAAGTACTCAAACTCTTAAGGTAGTCATTTTAGAGCCCATGTTTGTTACACTTTTCGTTCTTGTCATATCTCTGAATCCTCATGGGACAGCCTGTATATCTGAATATCGCAAAGATTTCTCATTCGGTGCATATCGATTTTATTCTGTGTTTTATCTCATTCTTCATTTATGTTCACGACGAATTTGTTGGTTATTATAGTATACCAAAACATCAGCTGACAACCAAAATTGACTGAGCCGCTGCTGTTGTCTTGCTATCACGATATCACATAAGCTGTATGGCTTACTATAGGCTTCTGAAAGTTTGCACCTGACCGGTATTCTAACCAGAATTACCTGCCTCTCCCGTTTATCCACTTCAGCTGCCGGTGCACGCCACCGGATCCAACCAAACTTTCACACGTCATGGTGTCTACGTCCTATAATGCTCGTTAGTATGATTACCGCGGGGAGAGAGACAACGTTTTTCTTATCGGATTGTCCTGCTGTCACATGAAATACAGTTAGTGCAGTGCCTATATTTGACGCTGTCGGTATAGATAGATGCAAATGTCTTTCAGGGATGCATCCATGTCTGAAGGACATTTGTATCGAGCTACACAGATGCTTTCAAATACAGACATTGCACTGAACGTATTTCTTTGTTTTTTACCTCTATCATCTAAGAGACATTATGTCAACACCATCAGCAATCACGGAAAATTAAGTCTGGGGAGTCTTTCAGAATGTTTTCGCTTGATGACCGGACCCCTTAGTAAAATTACGATAATAATATACTAAGCCTGAGGCGGAGATTGTTGGATTTTGTACGATAATAGTATGTGGGTGACATATGGACAGTAAAGGATTAAGGTGGTACATATTATCATGTTTTCTATGCCTATATTACTGCGGTATAACGTGTGCCTACATTTCTAGTCATGTTAAATCAGTATTGTGTATTATATATCACATATGACAGTAAATGAAAATGTCGTGTGACTAGGGCCTCCCGTCGGGTATACCGTTCGCCAGGTTCAAGTCTTTAGATTTGACACCGCTTCGGCGACTTGCACGTGGGTGGGGATGAAATCATGAAGATTAGTACAACACAGTACGCAGTCTTTCAGCGGAGAAAATCTCCGCCCAACCGGGAATCGAACACGGTCCCTTAGGATTGACATTCTGTCGCGCTGGCCACTCGTCTACCGGAAGCGGATGATATGACAGTGGAAAACGATATAGTTTTAGTCATGCTGATGGTTTTTTGTCTGAAAACTGAATGAAGGTATTGTATCGTTAGTTTTATTTTTGTGTGTAAATTTGATCTGATTGCTAATTTTTATCTGTCTACGTATTTTCGAAATGTGAAATGATGTCAAATGCCTATTACATCTTCCTTTGCACGCTGTGTGGTTCTTTAGTGGATATAGGAGCTAGGATCAGATGCCGTTTGTGAACAGAGAATTCAGATATTAATTTATTCTACGTTTAATGTAAAACAGAAAAATTAATACATACAGTTGTTCCTGAAGTCGCAGCGACACTTGCCGACAGTAGATATGAATGCAGCAACACGCTATGGTTGTTGTTATGGTCTTCAGTCCAGAGATTGGTTGCTTGCAGCTCTCCATGCTACTCTATGTTGTACAAGCCTCTTTAAGTAACTACTGCGACCTACATCCTTCTGAACCTGCTTGGTGTATTCATCTCTGTCTCCCTATACGATTTTCACCCTCCACGCTGCTCTCCAATACTAAACTGGTGATCCCTTGGTGCCTCAACACATGTCCTACCAACCGATCACTTCTTCTAGTCAACTTGTGCCACAAATTCCTATTCTCCCCAATTCTATTTAGTACCTCCTCATTAGTTACGTGATCTACACATCTAATCTTCAGCATTCTTTTGTAGTACCACATTCCGAAAGCTTCTATTCTCCTCTTGTCCAAACTATTTATCGTACATGTTTCAGAACCCATACATGGCTACACTCCATACAAATACTTTTAGAAAAGACTTAAATCTATACCCGATGTTAACGAATTTCTCTTTTTCAGATATGCTCTTCATGCCATTGATAATCTACATTTTATATATTCTCTACTTCGACCATCATCAGTTATTTTGTTCCCCAAATAGCAAAACTCATCTACTACTATAAGTGTCTCGTTTCGTAATCTAATTCCCTCGCAACACTTGATTTAATTCGGCTACATTCCATTACCCTCGTTTTGCTTTTGTTGATGTTCATCTTATATCCTCCTTTCAAGACACTATCCATTCCGTTCAACTGCTCTTCCAAGTCCTTTGCTGTCTCTAATAGAATTACAATGTAGCCGAGGAACCTCAAAGTTTTTATTTCTTCTCTATGGATTTGAATACCTACTCCGAATTTTTCTTTTGTTTCCTTTACTGCTTGCTCAATATACAGATTGATTAACATCGAGGAGAGGCTACAACCCTGTCTCACTCCCTTCCCAACCACTGCTTCCCTTCGTGCCCCTCGACTCTTATAACTGCCATCTGGTTTCAGCACAAATTGTAAATAGCCTTTAGCTCCCTGTATTTTACCCCTGCCACCATTAGAATTTGAAAGAGTGTATTCCAGTCAACATTGTCAAAAGCTTTCTCTAACTCTACAAATGCTAGAAACTTAGGTGTGCTATTCCTTAGCCGGCCGCGGTGGTCTCGCGGTTCTAGGCGCGTAGTCGGGAACCGTGGAACTGCTATGGTCGCAGGTTCGAATCCTGCCTCGGGCATGGATATGCGTGATGTCCTTAGGTTAGTTAGGTTTAAGTAGTTGTAAGTTTTAGGGGACTGATGACCACAGCAGTTAAGTCCCATAGTGCTCAGAGCCATATTTTTGCTATTCCTTAATCTTTATACTAGGATAAGTCGTAAGGTCAGTATTGCCTCACGTGTTCCAACATTTCTACGGAATCAAAACTGATCTTCACCTAGGTCGGCCTCTACAGTTTTTCCACTCGTCTGTAAATAATTCGCCTTCGTATTTTGCAGCTGTCAGTTATTAAAATGATAGTTCGGAATTTTCTTATCTGTCAACATCTGCTTTCTTTGGGATTGGAATTATTATATTCTTCTTGAAGTCTGAGGGTATTTCGCCTGGCTCATACATCTTGTTCACCAGATGGTAGAGTTTTGTCAGGACTGGCTCTCCTAAGGCTGTCAGTAGTTCTAATGGAATGTTGTCTACTCCCAGGGCCTTGTTTCGACTCAGATCTTTCAGTGCTCTGTCAAACTCTTCACGCAGTATCGTATCTCCCATTTCATCTTCATCTACATCCTCTTCCATTTCCATAATATTGTCCTCAAGTACATCGCCCTTGTATAGACCATCTATATACTCCTTCCACCTTTCTGCTTTCCCTTCTTTGCTTAGAACTAGGTTCCATCTGAGCTCTTGATATTCATACAAGTGGTTCTCTTTTCTCCAATGGTCTCTTTAATTTTTCTGTAGGCAGTATCTATCTTACCCCTAGTGAGATAAGCCTCTACGTCCTTACATTTGTCCTCCAGCCATGCCTGCTTAGTCATTTTGCACTTCCTGTTTATCTCATTTTTGAGACGTTTGTATTTATTTTTGCCTGCTTCATTTACTGTATTTTTATATTTAAATTCAATATTTCTTCTGTTACCCAAGGATTTCTACTACCCCTCGCCTTTTTACCAACTTAATCCTCTGCTGCCTTCACTATGGCATCCCTCAAACCTACCCATTCTTCTTCCACTGTATTTTTCCCCCATTCTTGTCAATTGTTCCTTCATGCTATCCCTCAAACTCTGTACAGCCTGTGGTTCTGTCAGTCTCTCCAGGTCCCATCTCCTTAAATTCCCACCTTTTTGCAGTTTCTTCAGTTTTAATCTACAGTTCATAACCAATAGATTGTGGTCAGAGTCCACATCCTCCCCTGGAAATGTCTTACAATTTAAAACCTGGTTCCTATATCTCTACTAGTATCTCCAGGATTCTTACATGTACACAACCTTCTTTTATGATTCTTGAACCAAGTGTTAGCTATGATTAAGTTATGGTCTGTGCAAAATTCTACCAGACAGCTTCCTCTTTCATTTCTTACACCCAATACATTTTCACCTACTATGTTTCCATATCTCACTTTTCCTACTCTCGAATTACATTAACCCATGACTATTAAGTTTTCGTCTCCCTTCACTGTCTGAATGATTTCTTTTACCTCATCATACATTTTAACTATTTCTTCATCATCTGCAGAACTAGTTGGTATATAAACTTGTACTACTGTAGTAACCATGGGGTTCGTATCTATCTTGGCCACAATAATGCGTTCACTATGCTGTTTGTAGTAGCTTACCCGCACTCCTATTTTTTTATTCGTTTTTAAACCTACTCCTGCATTACGCCTATTTCATTTTGTATTTATAGCCCTGTACTCACCTGAACAAAAGTCTTGTTCCTCCTGCCACAGAACGTCACTAATTGCCACTATATCTAACTTTAACCTATCCATTTCCCTTTTTAAATTTTCTAATTTACCTGCCCGATTAAAGGATCTGACATTCCATGCTCCGATCCGTAGAACGCCAATTTTCTTTCTCCTGATAACGACGTCCTCTTGAGTAGTCACCTCCTGGAGATCCGGAATATTTTACCCAAGAGGACGCCATCATCATTTAACCATACAATAAAGCTGTATGCCCTCGAGAAAAATTACGCCTGTAGTTTCCCCTTGCTTTCAGCCGTTTGTAGTACCAGCACAGCAAGGCCGTTTTGGTTAATGTTACAAGACCAGATCAATGAATCATCCAGACAGTTGCCCCTGCAACTAGTGAAAAGGCTGCTGCCCCTCTTCAGGAACAACACGTTTGTCTGACCTTTCAACAGATACCCCTCCGTTGTGGTTGCGCCTACGGTACGGCCATCCGTATCGGTGAGGCACGCAAGCCTCCCCACCAAAGGCAAGGTCCATCGTTCGCGGGGGGGGGGGGGGGGGGGGGGGGCTTCTATGCTATCCATTCAAAATTACCCATGTGCACGAGTTGCTTCCTTTTGAAAAGGCCAGCAAGAGAGACCTTTTCTTTAGAATTCCTTCCTCGCATAGAAGTGGACGTTGATTGGCCGTGTAAGATTTTGTGGACAGGCGAAGCCAACTTCCATTTGACAGCATATGTCAATACACAGAATTGTCGAATACGGCCAACTGACATCGTCCAGTATCACTTCATCCTGAATACGTCACTATATGGTACCGGTTTACGGCATCGTTTATCATAGGGCCATATTTTTTTTTGAAGAGACCGATGCTTCCAGTCCTGTTACCCGTACCGTCACTGGTAAGCGCAATGAGTGTATTTTGCGTAACCACATCATTCCAGTTCTCCAACAGCGTGGATGTGGATGGGATCATTTTTATGCAAGATGGAGGACGTCCGCACATTGAAAATCCAGTTAAGTAGCTGCTGAATCGCAGTTTCGGAAATTATCAGCTGCCATTTCCCTACAGCTTGGTCGTCCCGATCACCTGATCTGTATGTCTTATGGCTGTGGGACTATCTGAAAGATATGTTCATTGTTCTGATTGCAAACTTAGATGCACTGAAGGCACGCACTGCGTAACACTTTCTGAACGTGATTCCGGGAACGTTTCGATCAGTTGTAGAACATGCTGTTTTTCGGTTTCAACTTGTTGGAGGAAACATGGATAGCATATTGAAATGAAATGTCGTGTGACGAGGGCCTCCCGTCGGGTAGACCGCTCGCCTGGTGCAAGACTTTCGATTGGACCCCACTTCGGCGACTTGCGCGTCGATGGGGATGAAATGATGATGATTAGGGCAACAACACCCAGTCCCTGAGCGGAGAAAATCTCCGACCCAGCCGGGAATCGGTTTTGCGCCAGTCGCATGGAAATTAATAATCCGATTTGATTTTGATTGATGCTTTTTTTGCTGTTTTTGGCCTCAAGGCAATTAAAAACCGATGTCATTGATGCTCTTTATGACGTTTTTGGCCTCAGGACAATTAAACCCGATGTGACTGATGCTTTTTGTGCGGTTTTTGGCCTCAAGACAATTAAAAACCGATTTTTCCCATCCGATGTGATATGACCTTGTCGTGGAGGATGGGCTTATGTAACTACAGTACCAAACCTGTACAGCCATGCACAATGAATAAAACAATTTGTTTGATGTGAAAAGAACACTTTAGGCATTATTTATGATTCATTTGTCATTTTTAGTCGTCCACTATTAAATTATGATGCCTACAGCGCCATCTATTTCTACATTTTGTATTTACTTTTCTACTGCCAAACGTTTTCCCTCTTCTCCGATAATATGCCGTTGCAATCTGACATCATTCTGACCAGTGGTGTTATTTCTACAGCAGTTTGAAAGTTTAACTTTAATAATAATCGCCCTGTGTATACCGGTCGTCTCTCACGTCCAGTGACCCCCTATGTGGACTGCGTGCCGCGGCGGTAGGGGTAGGTCGCGCATGGGAATCGAGCGGTGGACCTCAGTCTCCGTTCGGCTTACGCCGTGCTCGACATCCAGTCTTCGCCGTGTCTGGAGACCTTTCAGTGGCGGAGTCCGCACTTGTTTGAGTTGAAATCCATTATCCTTGCTGGTGATTTTCTCATGTAGCCGGGATTCCATAGCGTCCTTGTCTCGATAGTGGGATGTGTCAACAATTGCTGAACATTACCTTGAAAGCAATCACGAAATGAAACACGAAGATACAAAAATTCTGCAACATATATCCCACTATTGGAACTGTGTATACGAGGACACTGTCGAAATCGGGCTATATGAGAACCTCGTCAACAAGTACAATGGATTTCAACTTAGTCAAGCGCAGACTCTGGCACTGGTAACTCTCCAAACGCAGGAGAAACTGAACACCGAGCAAGGCGAAGGCGGACCGCTACTCGACTCTCTAACACCAGCTACCCCCACCACCGAGGCCGACGCACCGAGCAGTCCATACACGTGGTCAGCAGAGGGGGTAGACGAGCGTTGTATGCAACGCACCCACTGGTGCAGGGTGTCAATCAGCACGAGTAACCTGATGATGAAGGCACGTTACGACGCCGAAAATTCGTTCTACAACGATCAGACCATTCGACTGCACGCGAAAGAGATTTTCAAGGCACTCTTTCTTTTTGGAAATTATCCCCAGCATTTCTAACATATATGGTAATCATAATTACCTCTTATTCGCAGTGACATGATACGTTTTGTGGTTATAGCTACCATAAAGTAATCCAGCGAAGCCAATTAAGAGAGCACTTCTGACATTTTCCTTAACAAATGTTATGATTCATTTGCAGTATCACAGTTGATGTGCGACGCCTAAATCCTCGATACCGCAATTTCACCTGAAAATTAAACAGCAGTAATTCATTAAATCATTATGCATCGGTAACTGGAGAAACATTTTGCCTTCGCAAAATCCGATTCGAAATTTATATCCGATAATGAAATGCAAATGCAACACATTTACTCTAATTTTTTGCAATTTTGAAGCTTTTTTGCCATCGTATGATTTAAGCTCTTTTATCTACAAGTCAGCCCGGTTCAATCAGTATGTATATATATGATTTGCGTACAAAAACAACCGTTAATGTACTGAAACAGTGAAAAAAAACGTAATTGAACACGCATTGCTTGACAATAAAAGTGAAGCAGCCAGGAAACAAGGTAGGACGGCAATGTGTCTACGTACACGTCCACATCATCGGCAACTATGTAAGTGATTAGGGTTGCAGTTATCTGTGACAGGAAGAACGGCTTTGAGATTGCTTTAGTACTGTTCGTATTTAGTGTTGCTACCCCGGACTAGGGAATAACCATTCCATGTTCTTTCTTTCTATGTCTGAGCCTTGTCCCGCAGTTACGCAGGGTCGGCCATGGTTTATCGGTGAGGCACGGTAAGTTTAAGGGATGGCCGGATGCCCTTCCTACCGCCACCCTGCACTCCCCGAAAAGGAATTAGTGTGCCCCAGCTGTCTGTGTCTAATGTAAGCGATGGAATAGTGCGAATGTGGTGCAAATGTCTGCGAGTCCTGTAACTGTGGCGGAACATGCGGACCAGCCCGGTATTCACCTAGGGGTATGTGGAAAACCGCATAAAAACCACGTCCTGGCAGGCCGGCTTTAGCGCTCCCCCGACCCTGACGGGTCGGAATAACCATTCCATATGTAAGCACCAAAACACAAACGGCTTAGTTTGGGACAACGTCTCGATCGTGAAGTACGGACTGCTGATGAACGTCTTCATTCTGTGTCCAGAGATAAATTATGGTTCTGCACTACCTTGGTTGTTCATCAGCAGCGAGTACCACAACGCCCTGGAGAGAAACCTCATCCTTAAAGTGTTTTGATGAGGGACAGTGGTGCTGCTGGTGGTATTGTGGTGTGTAAAGCCATTGGGTATGGTCTGAATTCATGGCTACATTCAGGAAGTCCTGCGTCCTCGGGGGTAGCCTCTCATGTCACAGTATCACGGTGCCGTTTTTCAGCAGAACAATGCTCGTCCACACATGGCACGCGTCTCTGTCTGATGCTGAGGTAATCTTGTAGCCAGGAAAGTCCCACATCAGAACATGTTTTGGGCCAGGTCAGTCATCAGTTCCGTACCAATGCCAGTATCGAGGATATCAAGTTATCAAGGACCACTTACAAAACTTGTGGGCCAGCTTGGCTAAGGAGAGGATGAAACGCGCGACTCCTACGGTCGCAGGTTCGAATCCTGCCTCGGGCAAGGATGTGTGTGATGTCCTTAGGTTCGTTAGGTTTAAGTAGTTCTAAGTTCTAGGAGACTGATGACCACAGATGTTAAGTCTCATAGTGCTCAGAGCCATTTGAACCATTTTTGAGGATGAAACGGGGTTATGATACCCTTCTCAACCGAATCAGTGGTTACATCGAGGCCAGTTCTTTGTACATCTAACACGATTGTGTAACCATTGACCTAACATCGCGATCTCTTTCCTGCTGGGTGCTTTATTCTTTTTTTTATCAGAATGTTTATTATGAAATACATTGAGACATAGATACGTGTATGAAGATGGTATCTGTTCTTTCGGAAATGTACGAAACATCAGATACCATCTTCATATATTTAAGGCTAACCGGCCATTGACCTTCTTCTGTGCTGGATGCACACGCATTGTGCAAACACTTAAGGGACTCGGTAAGATTCACAAGCTGCGACATCGTCGAAAAAAAAAAAAAAAAAAAAAAAAAACAGTGACCCGTATATGAAATAAGTTTCCTTTAATTTGCGTCTATGGCCACAAACCATTTGTTAATAGATTACCGGTTTCGGTCTTTAATAACCATCATCAGATCTGTTTTTATGAATCTGTTAACAAAAAGTTTGTGATCATAGACGTAAATTAAAGGAAACTCGGTAAGATTGTCTGCCGCGAGTAATGAGTATAATGGGTAGGGGCACTACGAATTTAGTGTGTGGACATTAAGTTGGGAATGTGGGTCTCACGGGGAGCGTGCAAGGGTTAAATGCCTGCAGTCTCAATATCCTCTGTGCCCTCGGAGGCTCAGATGGATAGAACGTCTGCCATGTAAGGAGGAGATCCCGGGTTCGAGTCCTTGTCAGGGCACACATTTTCAACTGTCCCAGTTGAAGTATATCAACGCCTGTCCACAGCTCAGGGTCTTGAAGTAATTATCATTTCATACATATGTGTGTGAATGTGGCTTAAAAATTTGAGCTCCCATTTAGGACTTTCTCATATCCACAACTCCCGTGAATCGTTATACCCAACGTTGCTCTTCGTGACTATTTGATATTTGAGCTGATACTGAGCATTAAAAGAAACAAAAAATAAATAAATAAAAAAGTGTATATTTTGTTTACTTTTTAGCCTCACTTCACTATGACGACCTTCAGCGATGTCATCACACTATTTGTTAGAACTGTGATCCACTATTACCAGATACTTGAAGATGCAAGAATCCTACTAAATTCCCAGTTAGGTCACTGCATTAACAGCAATCGATGTTTAAGTAATTTGTTTAATTAGCACCCTGTGTAACTGGGCGGAAATATTATAGCTAACAGAAGCAGTTGCGAAAGATTCTATTCTTTCTATCCTATGATTTTAAATGTAGATTGGTTTCTTTGACTAGCCAGAGTAGGAGCAGCTCTTGTTAATTTTATTATTAGATATAAAGCTTGAAAATTCCGTAAATGTTGGAGTTTAGGCACAGGCCATAGGTAGGCTGCGGCTGTAATGAGTTCCCTGCGAAGCGGGGATGCATCATTCACGGGAGACTCTACCTCACATCAATGGACACACTGTTAGCCATGCCGGGCAGGACGGTTCTAGACAATAGTCACTAGTTGCGTGTTCTGTGTGGGCGGCCAAAACCGTAAAGGAAAGAGAAATCCTTTGGCGATACTTTGGCCAGACGCCAGACTGTAGTTAAGCCTGTCTCGAGGCACTATCAATGGGAGCATCCTGTACTGCGTTGTCCGCTGATGGTAGGAGGGTTCGTGGAAAAACAAATAATTTTCAATCAATGGAAGGAGAGTTTCTCATTGTTTCAACACAAGATAATTTCTAAGAGAAGAACGAATTTCTCCAAGTGGGCCCCAGGCTTTAGATGACACAAACAAATACTATCTCTTTCACTCATTGTCGGCCTTATCTCTCTGTTGTAAGCTGGCTGTTTTCCATTCGAGTTTGCTACATGGGGGGGGGGGGGGGGGGGGTGTCAGGCTTTCTGCTTCTACCTATCCTTTTGGATGGACACGAAAAATTAACGTGGAGGGGTCATAAACTACATCCAAATGGCACGGTACTTGTTCTTGCCACATCATATGGCCAACAAACGAACTTACTCCTCTATAAGACAGAACCAGGACGGAACTCAATCAGTGGCTGTGCACATTGGCGTCTAAGACGTGGTTTTGACTCCCTTCGGTAGTCCTAACACAACAATCTCTGTAGTTGTTCCTGGTATTACCCGATGGTACGAGCTTAGATACCCAACTACTGGAGAGAAATACATTTACGTGTCCTCTTCGTTCCTGCTTTGCCCATTGTAAGCACTTGCGAGAATAGTCAAGTAAAGTTACCGATCCTCTAGTGATTCACCTTATGATAGTCTGTTGTGCATAGGCCAACATTAATTAAACTGTTTTGATACTATCCATCCTGAAAATTACTTTAAATAACTATTTGTCAGGTGGCTTAAATGTTTCCTTTCTGTAATTATTATTTTGTCCTTTCCTACTCAGTTATTAGAACGTACAGCTTCAAATATTTGAAATTTCAATGATATTTAAATGTCCCTTCCCTGCAGCAGTCAGAATTGAAGTGCATACGTGCAGGACACGGCACCCTTATACTTTACACTCCTTAGACATAGCTTACCCTGCCATGATATTCTGCTTAGTTGATATATGTATAGATAGATGTATGCGCATTATTTACAACTCCATCCCTGCCATTCTGTGTGTTCCCCACCTTATATGTAGCGATTTTGTACACATTTGCATGGGCACAAAGCGTCATTTGCTGGTGTAATAAACAGCAGTCCATTTGTTAAAGTAGTTTGTTTCGAAAACGATCTCACGTAGTACCATCCGATGTAGTAGTTCCATTATGTCACAACCAATTTCTCTCCTGTGATAGGCACGTAAATCCTGTTTTAATACACACCATCACGCTAAAAACTAACGTTCAGTGCCATTTGCATTATAAAAATCTCCCGATGCAGTAGTTCCATTATTTCACAAGCAATTTTTCACCTTTTGCTATGCAAATAAATCCTGTTTTAATACACACCATCACGCTAAAAACTAGCGTCCAGTGCCATTTGAAATTATAAGAATCGTAGTTAGTGATTTTGCTGTAGGGTTTGCTTACCTCCGCAAAAACGACGTCAAAAAGAGACCGTAATAGAAGATTATAACACAGGTAATGGTTGGCTGGTTTTCAGCAACCTGTGCCACTTCTAGAAGAGTGATTGGACCATCAGATGGTGGTTTCGCTTGACATCTCGAGATGACACAGTGTGTATTAGATTCTAATAAATAGTATGGTAACAACAATGAGGACAGCCACTTTGAAATTGAGCAGATTTAGGGCTGGAGACTAAAAATAGTAAACAAAATTGCGCTAATTCTTTTTTTCTGTCCTAAATATCATCTCGAAGATCAAAAGAGGACGTCGCCCGGGAGTCCTGGACAAAATGGTAAGCAAAAGATAAGTAATCCAAGGTAGTTGTGGATTTGAAGAACAGATAAATGGAGGCTCAGATTTATAGGTCATACACACCGATGTGTGGGATATCTAGTATTGTGTCGGACCTCCTTTTTCCCTGCATACTGCAGCAACTCGACTTGTGTTGGGCATAACAAGTCGTTGGAAATCCCCTGCAGAAATAATGAACCATCATGCTGCCTTTACAATTGCGGATGTGTTACCAGTGCAGAATTTTGTGCACGAACTCACCTCACGATCAGGTCCCATAGTCGTTCGATGGGATTCATGTCGGGCGATCTGGGTGGCCAAATCATGCGGTCAAATCGTTTAGAATATTTTTCAAACCAGTCACGAACAACTGTGCTCGCTGACATGGCGCATTGTCACCCATAAAAATTCCAAGTTTCTTTTGCAACTTTAAACCCATGAATGGCTGAAGATGGTATCCAAGTCACAGAACAGAACCGAAGATCGAGCCCATTTCATGTAAACACATCACGCACCATCATGAACCCACCAGCAGCTTGCACAGTGCCTTGGTGATGACCTGCGTTCAAGGCTTCGTCAGTTCTGCGCTACTCTCGAACACCACCGCCGGTTGTTACCAGTTGAAATCGGGACTCATCTGATTACGACACGGCTTTTCAGTCCTCTAGGGGCCAACCAGATCGATAATGAGCCCAGGAGAGCCGTTGCGGGCAACGTCGTGCAAGGCACTTGCATCGGCCGTTTGCTGCCATAGCCCATAAACGCCAAATTTCGCCGCTCTGTCGTAACGGACACGTAGGTCGTATCCCACATCGATTTCTGCAGTTATTTCACGCAGTGTTTCTTGTCTCTTTGCGCTGATAACTCTAAGGAAACGCAGCTATTCTAGGTCATTGAGTAAAGGCCAATGGCCACTGCGTTTTCCGTGGTGACGAGTAATGCCCGAAATCTGGTATTCGCATCACACTCTTGACACTGGGGATGTCTGAATTTTGAATTAACTAACGGTTTTTGAAATGGTATGTACCATGTGTCTAGCTCCACCTATCATTCCCCTTTCGTTCAAATGACAGTTCAGTCATTGCACTTCTCTTTAACACCTCGCATACACATATGTATATGCACATATCGCTATCCTATAACCTTTGTCACCTCGGTGTACTAACATAGGTATTTCTTGATATTTCTTTGTATGCTTTTGGAACGTGTTAGCCACGCGGGATTATTCGAGCGGTCTGGGGCCCTGCACTCATGGACTGTGTGGCTGGTCCCTGTAGAGGTTCGAGTCCTCCCTCGGGCATGGGTGTGTGTGTGTGTGTGTTTGTCCTTAGGATAATTTAGGTTAAGTAGCGTGTAAGCTTAGGGACTGATGACCTTAGCAGTTGAGTCCCATTAGATTTCACACACATTTGAACTTTTTTTTTTTTTTTTAGTATTGGAATGTATTGGTAATTGAGTCAACTGTAAGTTAGAACTGGTCTCTATTTGGAGAAACTTTGTGTGATAGATTTGCTCCACAATGTAAGTGGAGCTGCCGGAGCCAAATACGATCCATTAACAGTAATGGCTCGTCAAATACGCTCGCGTAGTTACGGCCTTCGTGGGAGGCAATGACACTGTGCTGTAAGCCTGCTTTGATGTAGAAGCACTTTGTCGTTGTCTGGGCTTTAGAGCAGACAACTGGCTTCTCGCGAACTACAGCTTTAATTGTGAGTGACCGAGGGCAGGGTGAGACGAGTTCCCGCACTAGAATCTGTTAGTGACTTCCAAGGCCGCAATCATTGATTTCTGCCACATTATTCGTAATTAGAGTGCTGCAGCAGGAAGTCAATCTGTTCCTTCCATTCCGATTTCGCTTTGAAGCAATATTCGTACGTCAGAGCGTTCTTGTGACTATTTTAAATATGTCATACAGTATAAAAATGTTGTAAAGATCTAATGTAATCAGAGACTAGCATGCGATATGTTTTGGTTCGGCCAACATATTAATTTTGACAGGAATTTTACTGCCTCAAGAAATGGCCATTTCAGAGCATGTTGGTATATTGTAGCTCAACCCTCGTAGCTTCTCTACTGTCGCGATGTTGCCTATGTAACGTAGCTACAATACATACCCGCATGTATATGGAAAAACGTAATTACGTAAAACTAAAACTAAACGGAACTTTGCTGTCAGATACCGAAGATCACGCGATGTCGACCAGCCGCCGCATCTCCCTGTATCATTTGACGTCATGCGGATGCAGTATGGACGGTCAAGAGACCATGACACAGCTGTCGTGGGCGTTGGCGACTTCCAGACCTTGGAGCCGCTACCTCTCGATCACGTAGCTCCTCAGCTTGTATCACGAGGCTAAGTGCACCCCGTTCCAATCCTCCCTTCAACGAAAAGCTCTTGGCAATGCGGAGAATGGAACTCATGTCATCCGCTTGAGCATCAGACGCGCTGACTACTCGTCTAGGGAGGCAGCCGGACTCCTATGATCTACATTACATTTAAACTCTTCGTTTATCCTATTGTATGGGAAGATTGTGTTAATTACGTCTGAATTTATTGCTCGTGTACTATGAAAGAAATATATTTGACAAATGTATAATGCAATCTCTGTACCAGCTAACCTTTCACTGAAGGATCATTAGCATTACATTATTAATGTGATCTTCTACGACATAATAGTGTAACACGGTGCGCCGCTGCAGACTTTTACCAAGCTCCGAGAAACTCAGAATGGGTTCTCAGACATGAGAGTGGCTTGAAGACTGTTGTAAGTAATAGAACCTATTACGTTGACCCAGACGGCAACTGTTCATCGGAGACTGTTTAATCAGGAGCGCTCCAAGGAACAGTAATAACCTGCTTTTGCTCTCTGCATACAGGCGTCAGAAACAGCCTGAAAAGCTTGTAAGGATATTGCAAGAAGTTGTGCTGATAAATAAATGTTAAGGGAAAAAATGGATATGTTTCACCGCTCCGAGATAATTAGCATTGACTTTAGCCAGTCACGCCTTTGCGCATGCAAATTTAAGCGAGCTGCAAGGTACCATTAGTATGAATTGTTCTCATAGCGTAGATGACAGCGTACGAGACTGCTCAGCCTTTGGCTCCCATGAGCTATTTTTGTGTCGCTCTTGGGTTGTAGGAAACCAAACGAAGCACATAATTGGCAACACCGTATCTGGTGGACTGATTGATTTTGCGCTCGCAACGGACTGATTGACTTCAACGCTAATTAACTCGTAAACGGTGCAACGTATCGAATTTTTTTCTGAAGAGTTATTTCTCAGCATAACTTGCCCTGCAACACCGTTACAAGCCTTTCATGGTGTTTCTGCCTACCCTGTACAGACGCCCATAGAGTAAGCAGCAGTCTTGGACTGTTTGGTGATGACGCTGTTGCGTTCTGGACGAGTCGTCCTTGACTGACTGTAACAAAGGTACATGATGACCTCGATAGAATTTCCATTTGGTGTGTGATACGCCCGCTGAACCCGCTGGGCATAACACGTAATAGGCCAAAAGGTAGAGGTCAGATTCTCATTCCAATTGTAACTTATCGTAAGTTAATAACCTTTACAACCAAAGCGGCATGCAACTCTTTTACGGAATGCAACTCTTTCACTGCTGAAGGCCTCCAAACAAGAACTCTTAACTAATCAACAAGATAAAAATCCAGTTAAGATAGCAATAAAATAATAAAAAAACAGCAAACATATGCAATGCAATACAAATGGCTGAGAGCCACATTTCACTGAAAATTTTTTAAAAAAATATTAGAATACACTTTTAAATGCAGAAGGCCAGAATGTTTAACAACAACAAATATTAAAAATCAACAAGTTTAAAATGCAATTAAAGAGGCAAATCAATAAATAAATAAACGGGTAGCGGCTACGAGGAAAGCCTTAAGGCTATGCAGATAGTACATATATATGCAAGGTGCAATACCAATGGCTGAAGGCCACAATTAAGTTTCAATATTTTAAGATATTTTACCATAATCTTTAAAGGCAGAAGGCCGCAATGTTTAAGCTTAAAAGACAAATTTAAAAATTAATTTTTCTACATTTTAAGAATATAAAAAAATTCCATAACCCTTGAATTTGAAGTAGCTGACAACAGATAATCAAACACCGGTGGCACTCAGAAGCCCCCAGGGAGGTCGGTCTGCCATCGTTCATTTAGGAGAGACAGGTGGTGAGCCCAACTACACCTGAACCGTCGGAACCCAATCAGAACAAAGCCACGGACCGACCGACACAACGACTTGCTTCCCGTGAATTGGTACATGAGAACCCAAACCGGAAAGGTTGCAATCGTGTTAATTCACAATGGAGTATGTATTATGTGTCAAAATTACACACCACGTTGGACAGCGACAACAGGTGAGGAAAGGACGCTGCCTGAAATTACGTTAACGGCCAGGCCAGGTAACCGAAACACTAACGGCCACTAGGCAGAAAATTCCGCTGGTACACTTTAATTTGAAACACGGTAATATAGTTAACTTCACTCAAAAGAACACTGCCTGAATTTACGTCAGTGCCCAGGGAAGGTAACCAGAACAGTAACGGTCACAAGGCAGAAAATTCCACTGGTGCACTCAACTTGTAGTCGACCAAAATAGTTAATTGCACCGCATGGCAGATAAATTTCAGTAGTAGATACACTCTGTGTTGCTCACAGGAAAACCAACCCAACAGCAAACCACCAAAACGAACCACCAGAACATGAATGGACCTGGCTTGTGTAGCTGAAACCACTACTCAACTTTGACGTCCTGGGTCGCTGAACCACGAAGCTCGTAGCGATCGGACAGCTCCACACATGCTCCGACGCTGCGCAGGGAATGCCAGCAGCCCCAGCCGACTGCACCCTGTGGAGATCCCTCGTCTGCAACAACCGACCGACTCGCCTCAGATTGCCGATAACATCTAAAATCGTCGTCAGTGGAAATAACGCCAACTACACACACAACCTGACAATCACTTGTACGAAGACCTGAATAATACACAACACCGTCCCCCCCCCCCCCCCCCCCCACACACACACACAACACACACAGCCGACTCATGAACGATCGGGGAGCCAAAACGCGTCGTCCAGCAGGACGACCGACCGACGATCCACCAAGACCGGGCCCGGCTCAAGTGATGCGTGGCGGCAATGGTGGGGCGAGACATGTAGACGGAGGCCTCACTGCTGCTCCAACCCGACTGCACAAGTGCCGCATTGCAACTCCCCGCCTGGCAGGTCCGGAATGCTCTCCAGACGCGTTCCAACTTTGTGGCAGACCTGGACTCGCGATCCGAACTCTCGCCATTCGCAGTGGTCTACGGCAGACAACGACCGGAAAGCAATCGCAGTCGAGCGAAGCTACTACGAGAGGGTCAGGCAGAGCAGTAACTCAGTGACAGTAGTAATTTGAATTAACGTAGTGAGGTGGAAGTACGTTAAAAATAGGGTGTAAACTACTTCAAGGCGGGAACACGAGCCACGCACTGCTCAGTGTGACATATGGCAACTCTCTCTGAATGTGTAAACATGTGGATAATACGAGCACAAAAAAGTCTAATTTTCGAATGCAGTATTAGTGGTTTGTTGCTCAACTTCGTCACGTAGATTAAATATCCAAGTATAACACTGCAAAGCGACGTGAAATAAAACGAGCACGCGAGGTCTGTTGTACAGAGGATGAAGGTGAACTCCTGTTTATTGGGAAAATGGTAATATTGTGTGACTGATCTATACAGGAGACCACGTGCAGAATACTTGTGCGACTCAAGTTTTTTGTATGCCCACCAGATGGGATTGAAGGAAGGCTTCGAATAAATTGAGAGACATGCTTCTAGATTATCTAATATGTGGATAGGACGAGGGAATAAAACGTTGTTTTCGTGAAACATTATTGAGAAAGATTATGCAACCGGCATAACCAGAATACTACAGAACGATTCTGCTATAACCAACGTACATATCTCGTGAAGAGAAGGTGAGAGAAACTATTAATCGTGCGGAAGTATATAGACAGACGTTTTCCCTCGTTACATATGCAAGTTGAAAAGCAAAATGAGTGAATAGCAGTAATTTGAAGAACCCTTACATAATCTCACTAGCGGTGTTAGGCCCGCAGTGTTTGAGTTGTGCATCGTAACACTGTTTTTCACTAAGCTGTTATGTTCAGAAACTCGGGGAAGATGGATGACTGTACTAATATTTTGAGTAAGGTAGGGCAACAGCACTCACCGCTTTCACAACCATGTCACAAATGCGTGAGGTGTCCGGTCAGATGAGGACAATCAGCAGAGATGGTGCAATCTCATGGCGGCCTAAATCGCCTGATCTCGTTCCTGTGAGTTTTACTTATGGGGGAAACTGAAGGGTCAGGAACACTCAAGTAATCGTAGTATACCAGAAAAGTAACAGACGACCTACTAAGCTTGTTTCATAGTTTGATAAATCTAGCACAGCACTGCATCCACTGCAACGGTGGTATTTCCAGCACCTTCTGTAATGTTCAGTAACAAGAGTCAGTTCCGCGACATTGGTATCGTTAATACACTCCTGGAAATGGAAAAAAGAACACATTGACACCGGTGTGTCAGACCCACCATACTTGCTCCGGACACTGCGAGAGGGCTGTACAAGCAATGATCACACGCACGGCACAGCGGACACACCAGGAACCGCGGTGTTGGCCGTCGAATGGCGCTACCTGCGCAGCTTTTGTGCACCGCCGCCCTCAGTGTCAGCCGGTTTGCTGTGGCATACGGAGCTCCATCGCAGTCTTTAACACTGGTAGCATGCCGCGACAGCGTGGACGTGATCCGTATGTGCAGTTGACGGACTTTGAGCGAGGGCGTATAGTGGGCATGCGGGAGGCCGGGTGGACGTACCATCGAATTGCTCAACACGTGGGGCGTGAGGTCTCCACAGTACATCGATGTTGTCGCCAGTGGTCGGCGGAAGGTGCACGTGCCCGTCGACCTGGGACCGGACCGCAGCGACGTACGGATGCACGCCAAGACCGTAGGATCCTACGCAGTGCCGTAGGGGACCGCACCGTCACTTCCCAGCAAATTAGGGACACTGTTGCTCCTGGGGTATCGGCGAGGACCATTCGCAACCGTCTCCATGAAGCTGGGCTACGGTCCCGCACACCGTTAGGCCGTCTTCCGCTCACGCCCCAACATGGTGCAGCCCGCCTCCAGTGGTGTCGCGACAGGCGTGAATGGAGGGACGAATGGAGACGTGTCGTCTTCAGCGATGAGAGTCGCTTCTGCCTTGGTGCCAATGATGGTCGTATGCGTGTTTGGCGCCGTGCAGGTGAGCGCCACAATCAGGACTGCATACGACCGAGGCACACAGGGACAACACCCGGCATCATGGTGTGGGGAGCGATCTCCTACACTGGCCATACACCTCTGGTGATCGTCGAGGGGACACTGAATAGTGCACGGTACATCCAAACCGTTATCGAACCCATCGTTCTACCATTCCTAGACCGGCAAGGTAACTTGCTGTTCCAACAGGACAATGCACGTCCGCATGTATCCCGTGCCACCCAACGTGCTCTAGAAGGTGTAAGTCAACTACCCTGGCCAGCAAGATCTCCGGATCTGTCACCCATTGAGCATGTTTGGGACTGTATGAAGCGTCGTCTCACGCGGTCTGCACGTCCAGCACGAACGCTGGTCCAACTGAGGCGCCAGGTGGGATGGCATGGCAAGCCGTTCCACAGGACTACATCCAGCATCTCTACGATCGTCTCCATGGGAGAATAGCAGCCTGTATTGCTGCGAAAGGTGGATATACACTGTACTAGTGCCGACATTGTGCATGTTCTGTTGCCTGTGTCTATGTGCCTGTGGTTCTGTCAGTGTGATCATGTGATGTGTCAATAAAGTTTCCCTTTCTTGGGACAATGAATTCACGGTGTTATTATTTCAATTTCCAGGAGTGTATTTTCTGGGAGAATTTTTTCTCTTGTGTGTATACACCGATGAACCAAAACGTTATGACCTCATCCCACCAGGAGATTGAAGGCCGTCTAGTGGCATTGCAGGCACGCCTTGTGGCAAATACAGAATACAGAGGATGTTAAGAGTGTAAGTGCAGATATTGTGGTCGTTTACTACCTTGATATGTACCCCTTTCAGTATGTCAGTTGTTTTGTCTCTACGTCTAACAGTCTTACCGCGAGCAAGTCACATCACTTGCTATCTGATGTTTTCTGCACCGTTGTACCTCCGCCACCAAGCAGATAAACATCAGTAGGACCAACCGTTTTGCGTCCAAGCGCTCACACCCCAATACCTGACCTGTTACCCTGGGGAAAGTAAGCGTTAAGGTTTGCTCTGCTTAATAGCAAATGAAGTAATTACTGACTGTTTAGTACACTGTACTCAGTCACCAATAAAAATATCTTGTGTAAGCGGAGAAGAGATAAAGGCAGAAAATGAATAGAACTATTGACATAACTGACTTCTTAAACAGAGAGAAGACTGATAAGGCCAGCGCGTGTGAACGAGTAGCTAGGCAATAGCGTAGTCAGTTGTATGTTCGGTTACTAAGGTCTTGAGATTGTAAGTGAAACCATAAGCAGGCAGCCAGGTGTGAGCGGTCCATTCATCGTAACGGACTTTGATGTTCGGAGACTTGTGTACTGTGTAAATCAGCGATGTGAGGCAGATATGACGACAGAATACAGCGATGATGTTTCAGAGCACACTATGCAGCGCACACTGTAGCACAAGGGGGTTAGTTGAAGACGATTCCAATGTTGAGACAACATTATCATTTACGACCGCAGGGTACATGGCATCACCGAGATGGGACCGACGGTTAATGGAGAAGTGTCTTTAGATTTTAGAAATGCACTATCGTGTCTGGATACGCTATCCTCCAAACGAACGAATGCTCAAAGGTTTTACGTCACTGAAGCAGACGGTAGGAGCAGTATTATGCTGTGGCAAACTTTCACTTGGATTTAACGGGTCATAAGGTAGTAATCGAAGACACCAAAGCAGAAGTGGACTGTGGGAATAATACTGCAGACCAGCTGCATCTCTTCGTGTTGATTTAGACGGTGATGGTATCTTTCAGCAGTATCACCTTCCTTGTTACAAGGCCAGAATCGTGCTATGGTAGCGAACTAAAATTGATATCTTGAGTGCCAGATTCTCCTGATATGATATCGCTGGAACATATCTGGAATGTCATCTCGTTCCAGGTCCTCACCTCCAAACCCTGTTTCGTGATTTACGAGAACTGCGTGTGTGAAGACACTTCATGCCACATGCCATCGGAAAATGCCAGACCTTGTCGAAACCCTTTCACGCAGAACCTCTTATTGCATTCCAAAGGTGTAGCAACACATTCTTAAGCCGGTGGATGGACTGTTGTAGTCTTGCCGAGTATTGATTTATATATCGATGTGTTTGTGAAGAACAGAACGAAAAATTGAGCTTATGTAGAGTCTAAACAGTAGCAAAAGTTTGCAGCATGTTGTTGGAATACGTAATTTACGCCATGCAAAGGCTAAAATAATCAGAAACTTCGTTCTGTTGGGGCAGGAAAATTTAGGCGAACTAAGGAAAAGTCAGTTAATACTGTCAGAAGTCACATGGGACACAAATGCTAACAAACCATTTGGTTTTTGGAATTATGTTTCTACACGAGTTCCTCAAACCAAGTACACTCAATATAATTTGTGACGCTTCCCCCCCCCCCCCCCTTATAACTTTTGAGAGGTAATCGAAAAATAATTGCTGTATATCTAAAAATTTTCAACTCCAACGTAAGACTTTCCAAATAATAGTGGTTGCTGAAATTACTGAAATAAGTACTGCCAAGTAAACATTGATAATACGTTGCGTCATCGTAATGTACGGCTGTGCCTATATGAAAAGCTTAAATTAAGGTAATTAGGGAAATACAGAGGTAAATGGTTCAGCAAACCGAGGAAATCATAATAACATTGTTCGATTTGCAACAGCTAACAGACATCTTCAGATTTCCACAGTCTTTTCAAATAAGCAATGCGCCAACATGTGCTGTAAAAACTTGGCTTTGAAGGTGACACTGCATGATTTTATTGAACACTAATTAACCTTAGGTCTGCAAACACCGTGATATAGATCTAACGATGCCTGTTCATTTTTTGAATTTTGCTGTTAACTTGAGTACAATGTTAAGCCATTAGAAATTACGCTACGTGCCTACTGAGTGTTATAACTATTTTAAAAGTCCCACGTGGGCTGTCAAGTTCCCTACATGTGATGATCTTTATCTCATCTTGTGTTACTTCACTTTATTGGGCAGTATACACCTGCAGCGTCTTTCAAATGCAGTGGCGTCGGTTAAGAGGGTGTAAAATTTTAAAACAATTTAGAGTTGTGTGGGAACAGAGACTTCTTCACACACACACACACACACACACACACACACACACACACACACACACACTTACACTCATATATACACATGCTTCGGAAATTTGCACATCACATAACTTACACATACAGGAATACATTATGTGATGTGCGAGCTTATATGGCGAAACAGGTCTCTCTTCCCACACAGCACTAAATTGTTTTTAAGTATGACACGCACACTTCGGCGACGCAACTGCATTTGAAAATTGAATCAGCCCGGATTGGCCAGTTATGTAATGCAATATACAATCCAATAACCTTCATCTGTATAAGGTACTTGATAGCCTATGTTGGACATTTACAATGGTTTTAACATTCGGGAATTATATCGAGGCCAGGAGAAAGAAAACTGACGTTCTACGTGTCGAAGCGTGGAATGTCACATCCATTAATCGGGCAAGTAGGTTAGAAAATTTAAAAAGGGAAATGGATAGGTTAAAGTTAGATATAGTGGGAATTAGTGACGTGCGGTGGCAGGAGGAACAAGAATCCTGGTCAGGTGAATACAGGGCTATAAATACAAAATCAAATAGTGGTAATGCAGGAATAGGTTTAATAATGAATAAAAAAATAGGAATGAGGGTAAGCTACTACAAACAGCATAGTTAACGCATTATTGTGGCCCAGATAGATACGAAGCCTACGCCTATCACAGTAGTACCGAAGATGACGAAGAGGTTGATGATATGTATGATGAGATAGAGGAAATTATTTAGATAGTGAAGAGAGACGAAAATTTAATAGTCATGGGTGACTGGCATTTGATAGTAGGAAAAGGAAGAGAAGGAAACGTAGTAGGTGAATATGGAATGTGAGTAAGGAATGAAAGAGAAAGCAGCCTGGTAGAATTTTGCACAAAGCATAACTTAGTCATAGCTAACACTTGGTTCAAGAATCGTGAAAGAAGGTTGTATGCATGGAAGAAACCTGGAGATACTGGAAGGTGTCAGATAGATTGTATAATGGTAAGACAAAGATTTAAGGACCAGGTTTTAAACTGTATGACTTTCCAGGGCAGATGCGGACTCTGGCCACAATCTATTGGTTATGAACTGTAGATTAAAACTGAAGAAAGTACAAAAAGCTGGGAATTTAAGAGGAGGGTAACTGGATAAACTGATGGAATGAGAGGTTGTAGAGAGTTTCAGGGAGGGCATTAGGGAATGATTGACAAGAATGGGGGAAAGAAATACAATAGAAGAAGAATGGGTAGCTTTGAGAGATGAAATAGTGAAGGCAGCAGAGATCAAGTAGGTAAAAAGACGAGGGCTAATAGAAATCCTTGGGTAACAGAAAAGATATTGAATTCAATTGATGAAAGGAGATAATACAAAATTGCAGTAAATGAAGCAGCCAAAAAGGAATACAAACGTCTCAAAAATGAGATCGACAGGAACTGCAAAATTGCTAAGAAGGGATGGCTAGAGGACAAATCCAAGCATGTAGAGATGTATATCACTAGGGGTAAGATACATACTGCATACAGGAAAAGTAAAGAGACCTTTGGAGAAAAGAGAACAACTTGCATGTATATCAAGATCTCAGATATAATTCCAGTTCTAAGCAAAGAAGGGAAAGCATAAAGGTGGAAGGAGTATATTGAGGATATATATAAGGGCGATGATCTTGAGGACAATATTATGGAAATTTAGATGAAGATGAAATGGGAGATATGACACTGCGTGAAGAGTTTGACAGAGTACTGAAAGACCTAAGCTGAAACAAGGCCCCGGGAGTAGACAACATTCCATTAGAACTACTGATAGCCTTGGGAGAGCCAGCCCTGACAAAACTCTACCATCTGGTGAGCAAGATGTATGAGACAGGCGAAATACCCTCAGACTTCAAAAAGAATATAATAATTCCAATCCCAAAGAAAGCAGATGTTGACAAATGTGAAAATTACCGAACTATCAGTTTAATAAGCTACGGTTGCAAAATACGAACAAGATTTCTTTACAGACGAATAAAAAAACTCGGGGAAGATCAGTTTGGATTGCGTAGAAATGTTGGAACACGTGATGCAATAATGACCCCCATGACTTATCTTAGAAAATAGATTAAGGAAACGTAAAGCTACGTTTCTAGCATTTGTAGACTTAGAGAAAGATTTGACAGCGTTGACTGGAATACTCTCTTTCAAATTCTGAAGGGGCAGTGGTAAAATACAGGGAGCGAAAGGCTATTTACAATTTGTACAGAAACCAGATGGCAATTACAAGAGTCGAGGGGCATGAAAGGGAAGCAGTGGTTGGGAAGGGAGTGAGACAGGGTTGTAGCCTATCCCCATTGTTATTCAATCTGAATATTGAGCAAGAAGTTGAATATATATTTCTTTTTACTGTGCAAGTGATTTGTCATTTTAAGATAATTAAAGAGTATTTCTTTGTTATTACCAACAGTGAAAAAGCTATTTGTTTGCTAAACACAGAAGTATTAATTAATATTGTCCCTAAATAATGTTTAAAAACTGATTTGTAAAGTAAAGCTTCTTGAGATACAAAAATTGTAATTCCACGTCCTCTGTAGCTTTGCAGTCAATTTTTCAAATTACTAAAGTAAATTTTATTGGCATCTAAAACCTACGTAAACATTTGTTCTTAGGAGACCATAATACTTTTGCCAATTGGTAACCACAGTCCCCTCAAATTTGAGTGAAATTGTTCTCTATGTTGGTGGAACTTGAAACAAGAAAAAAAATATGATTAATATCTCCCGGATGTGAGTAATTTCAGTCACAAGTATCTGAATTTTTCAGTTTTAAGCACGGCTGCGAAGCAATTTCTGAGAATGTACGTTTGGAGCACAGCATTCTATGGTAGTTTAACATGACCTGTGGGAAAACCGGAACAGAAGAGAGTCAAAGCATTTGAGATGTGGTGCTACCAATGAATATTGAATGTTAGATGGGATGATAAGGTGAAGAATGATGAGATTCGCCTTGGAATCGGCAAGGAAAGGTACATACGGGAAACACGAACGACACCGAGAAGGGGCAGGATGAGAGGACATTTGTTAAGACATCAGGGAATGAATTCAAAGGTACTAGAGGGAGATGTAGAGGGCAAAAACTGTGAAGAAATACAGAGATTGGGATACATTCACCAAGTTATTGAGCACATGGGTGGCAATTGCTTCTCTGAGATGACAAAACTGGTGAGAAGACTAAATAAAATACATGTAATCCTAGTGACTGGCGGTGCATAATGATATGTTATTGCCGGCCGGGGTGACCGCTACGGTCGCAGGTTCGAATCCTGCCTCGGGCGTGGGTGTGCGTGATGTCCTTAGGTTAGTTAGGTTTAAGTAGTTCTAGGTTCTAGGGGACTGATGACCTCAGAAGGTAAGTCCCACAGTGCTCAGAGCCATTTGATATGCTATTTAATCTATAAAAGAGATGCATGTGGGGCTGAACTCATCAATAACGATTCCTTTTATTTACGATTCATATTTCCTATTCCTCTTCACACAGCGAGCTGACTTCCATACTTGCTTGATGTTATAAACCTATGAATAGTAAATGGATATCGTGATAAGCGCAGATGTAGCAACGCCCTCAGCTCGTCTACTTTTTCATTATATAAACTGCCTGCCTGAGATTTTATCAAAAGCAAATTAACGTAATTACTTTTTTCGAGAACATTTCGCTACTTTGTGGATGTGTTGTTGGTAAGATGACTGCTGTATTTCCCTAGTTCCTGCCCATAATGGCATTCAGATTGCTTTTTGAATCAGTGACTGTGCATAACCGAAGCTGATAACGAAGAGATGTGAAACTTCCGTTAGTAAAAATGAAAGAAAATCTTAATGCTTGAAACTAGCGGTGGCCAGACTCGTTTCAAAGCGTCGGTGTTCGGTAGAGTGTCTCCATGGTAGGCATGGGAAACACCGAGCGGTTAAAACTGATACTGATGTTTTAGTTCTGAATAATTGATATTTTTTTGGTATTTCTTTGACCTCGTTTATAATTTTCTTTTTCATTTCTCACTAATAACTGGACAAAAGATTGGAGTATAAATTGGCCATAGCAACGCCGCTAAAATTTTTGTCTTTTAAAACGCTTTTCTTTTAGACGACGTATGTTAGTTCAGAAAATACTGGATTACTATAGAAAATGGTAAAAACAATGAGTAGCATTTGAATAAAACCTCTACAGTATGAAAGTAGCAACAAATACGTGACAGAAGAACCGGTAGAGCATTGCTGAGGAAATGTCCCAGTAGCCACGTGGTGTGGTCTATTGAGGCGCTTACACACTAGACCGACGAAGGTCAACGATGGACAGAGACTGTATATTGCCAAACGTTGGTCGTCAATGTTTTGGCGTTCGGCCTCTCATCCACACCACATGAAGGGCTTTGGGTTCAAGGGTTTCAGCTACACTATGTGATCAAAAGTATCCGGACACCCCCAAAAACTCACGTACTTGGAACGTGGTCAGGTGATTGGGTGTCACTTGTGTCATACACCTGCAACCGATATTCCCACACTCCTAAAAATCCCTAGGTCCACTGTTTCCAATGTGATAGTGAAGTGGATACTTTAATGGGGACGTAGAGGACAAAAGCGTACAGACAGACATCGTCTCTTGACTTACAGTGACCTCCAACAGTTGAAGAGAGTCGTAATGTGCAATAGGCAGACATGTATAGAGACCATAACATAGTAATTCCAAGCTGCATCAGGATCCACTGCAAGTACTATGAAAGTTAGTCAGGAGGTGAGAAAACTTGGATTTCATGCTCGAGCGGCTACTCATAAGCCACACATCACGCCGGTAAATGCCAACCGATGCCTCTCTTTGTGTAGTGAGCGTAAACATTGGACGATTGAACAGTGGAAAAAAGCTTTTGTGGAGTGAAGAATTACGGGACACAATGTGGCGATCAGATGGCACAGTATGGGTATGCTGTGTGCCCGGTGAATGTCATCTGCCAGCGTGTGCTGTACCAACAGTAAAATTCGGAGGCGGTGGTATTACGGTGTGGTCGTGTTTTTCATGGAAGGGCCTTGCACCCCTTGTTGTTTCGCGTGGCACTATCACATCACAGGCCTACAGTGATGTTTTAAGCACCTTCTGGCATTCCTCTGTTGAAGAGCAATTCGGGGATGGCGATTGTATCGTTGAACACAAAGGAGCACTTGTTCATAATGAACAACCTGTGTCGGAGTGGTTACACGACAATAACATCCCTATAACGGACTGGACTGCACAGAGCCCTGACCTGAATGCTACACAACACCTTTGGGATAAATGCCGACTTCGTGCCATGTCTCACCGACCGCCATTGAAAACTCTCCTCAGCGCAGCACTCCGTGAAGAATGGGCTGTCATTCCCCAAGAAACCTTCCAGCACCTGATTGAACGTATGCCTGCGACAGTGAAAGCTGTCATCAAGGCTAAGGGAGAGCCATCATATTGAATTCCAGCATTACCGATGGAGGGCACCACGAACCAGTAATCATTGTCAGCTAGGTGCCGGGTACTTTTGATGATGATAGCGTATGTGGAATCGCAATTGGCTCTGATAACATACAAACGCTGCTCCCGTTTTTTTATTCTTATAAAATAGCGTTTGAATTACAATTTTAACGCTTGATATCAAGAGGGAACAAAAGGTTTTAGCACCCATTGTGCAGCATTTATTTTACTGCAAGAAGCTGATTATCAGAGAAAGGTGGAGAAGAAACGACATCTGTTAATAATAAGGAGCACTGTGGTGGGACAAAATTAATGTTTGACTTTAAAGATGAATTGGAGTACGGCATTTCATATTTTGTTCCTAATGAACGGTACAGATTTCGAATTGTTATTGAATTGTGTATCTAAACATTCATGGTGGTGTCTGTTTGTTCTATATCGCGTCTCCCTACCACTTTGTCGCAACGACGCTCTGAGCGTGTTTTTTAGGGAATTGACTAGTTCAAACCTGTGACCTGTTGCTGGTATGGAGACGCCAGACCACATATGACACGTAGAATTCAGAAGAGTTCAGTGAGACTAGCGATGATATAACCAAATACGAAAAGATCTCAGCGTCAGCTCCACTGCAGTCCCTGTAAAAGAATCTTCATACTAACTAAATTTAGTGGAAAGGGTTCAAGGCTTTCCTATTTCTAGTTAGCTGGTAAAATAACGTCGAAAAAGCAGTTAAGTTTAACATTGGAAATTTTATTTTACTCATAAAACATCGTTTATAAATTGCACTATTGATAAAAGGAAATGTTTCAATACAGGATGGTAAAAACGAACTGCGTTGAACAAAAATGTGAACGAATATTCCCTGAGTGGGTTTCCAAGTTCTACAATGGATCGAAGGATGACCTATGCCATATCACATCTATAATCTAGGTTTAATTTAAGTTTCACAAAAGAGAAAACTATCAAAATGGTCTACAGTGACCCTCAGTTATCTTTAATTACTTATCTAACTTGTCGTAAATTACAGTGGCTGATGTGGCTTCTCAATAACTATATAAAAGAAAAATCATCGCGTTTCAGATCTTTACTTCAAGTGGCAAATGTGAACACCATGAGTTGTAATTAACGATCGACACTAGTGTTAAGCAAAAAGGGGGTGTAACAGATGAGACTTCTGCAGTTCGGAGTGAAGCCTTATGCGCTCAAAAAAGCGGCATCGCGTGCATTCATTACCTTGTCGGTGTTTAGGCAGCATCAGGGCAGCGGCGGGCAGCACAGCTCCGCCCACCTCGCCATCTCGGAAGCAACTCCCTCCTCTAACTTCTCCTTACTACAATTTACAGAAGTTGGTTTAAAAAAACTCTCTGGCAGTGTTTACATCTGATCAATCAGGGTCTCAATGTTAACCTTAAGCTCCGCCTACAAAACTTCTGTCTATCCAATGAGAAACGTTATACTTTTCGTGGTGGGGCAATGTTTTTAAAGTTTGCAACGTAACAGAGACGCGAAAAAGTCTCACGCTAAAACCTGCAGCTGGTGTGGTCCTTTTAATGTTATCGTAAGATCTATACTGTTCTTCTGGAGGGCTGGGGGTGGTCCTTGACGTAACAGAGACGCGAAAAAGTCTCACGCTAAAACGTGCGGGTGGTAGTTTTAGAGGTAGGCTGGCGACGTGGGTGTCCAGTCCGTCCCTTATCGTAGGGCATTCTAGGTTAACACAGTTCTGCTCTAAGCTTCTGTTCTCGTTTCTCCCCTCGGAACTGTATCGGTCTCATGGTGGGAAGGTACGTCATGCATTTAGGCATTTTTGTGTTAGTCTGTGGTATTCCATTTGCTCACTCGTTACTCGTATTACCTTGGTTAATTTAATGTCACGATTTATTTGGAGCTATGTGACATACTACTGGATTTGCTTATCATGTCAGGGTTTTCATGGAAGGTGTTGGATTTGCCTGACATATCACCACCCTTGGAGCTTAATTTTTGCACTGAATTTAGGCAACGATCGAATCGTTGTCTAAGTCAGTCAAAAATTATTCCGGTATCTAAATTTTGTTGCCTACTGTTAAGCGACGTTGTTCTATTCTGTGCTAGTTTGTATTACTAATTTATATTTTTATATTCTTCCACACTATAATTAGAAATGACAAGAGAAGAATATTTTATGTTATTATTAATTTTTAATTACTTTCTTTCTTTATTTAAGTGTGAGGTTTGTTTTTTAAGAAGTTTGTTATCGAAAGTGAGCAGTCTTTCACATCGATTTTCTTAGAAATTTTGTTTTTATAAATGTAGTAATTAAGTAAAATCTATTCCTAACACATTTTCTAAATATCATGTACAAGTAAAATAGTTTTGTTTCTAGTCACTCATTTCAATATTGTTACACTAACAAATAAGAATTATTTCCTAGAATTGCTTTGACAAAGAAATATACATACATAAGTATTGAGGTATTATTCTAATAAATGGTACAAATGTTAAAAAAAAGGAAAACATCAAACAACATTATTTTTTATTCTTTGTTTTTATAAGGAGAAAATAAGTAAAATATAGTTATTCTTTTATTTTTATGAGGAGAGAGTAAGTGGCATATTGTTTCTTTATATACTGTCCATTTCAGAACTAATTAGTTATTTTTGTCGATAGTCTATTTTTTTCCTTAAGTCCATACTCAATGACTGTTATTTTGTAGTTTATTAGCTGTCTGGTTTGATTAACTTATTTGGATTTGCACACGTTTCTTTTGCACAATTCCTGCAACACATAATTTGATTTCACACATTCACACAATCCTATGAATGTTCAAGCATGAGGTTGGCGAATGTTTTTGCACGAATGTGATGGACTTGAGCGAGATGGATGTGGGCAAGTATTTCATGTACAGCTTCGTCTGTCGTTCCTTGTGGGCTTTGCAAGTGTGTGTGGCTGTTGTGGAGGTCCCATAATGGAATGGAACTGTGAGTGCAGAATCTCGTGGTTCATCGTTATGTGTCGTTGAATGCAGTCGTTTTTCGTTGTAATACTTCTCAGACGACTAGTTTACAGTAGGATAGGGATTTGGGAAGGTATGTCGTCTATTCTTCACCCATCTTCTTTCTTGGTCTCAATCTTGCAAATCTTCAACTTCTGTTCTTCCTGCTTTTTCTCTGCTTCTTACTTGCTTCTTGGTTCTTCTCTGGGCAGGATATGGAAATATTTATTGATAACTAGTCGCTTTGAAGTTCTCCTCCTAGTAACATTTTGATAAATTGTTTGGGAGTGTCATTTTTACTTTTTGGAAGTTTTCTTCAGTTTCGTGCATCAGCGTGCTCTTTAATAGCAGTAGTGTGACTTTTACACATATTTTTTGCCAGCAGTGGCTTGCCCAAGCGGTCTTCTCGTCGGTCCGTTTTTTGCTCGCTCTGCTGAGTGGGGGGACGCCCTGGGGTTTATGAGCGGTGAAAATCCGGTGTCCCTGCACGGGTCTCTTCTGGCATCCCGGGTCTCTTCTGGCGTCCTGTGGCGCCTCTGCACTGCTCTCACTGTGCGGCTCCCTGTTCCATCCTAGCAAGGTTCCACCTAGTGGGCAAATTTATTGCCCACTTTCTATACAAGGGCCTTCTGTTGGTTTCGCTGTCCTTTCCCTTCTCTCGACGCTCCTGGTATGTAGGAATCGTGTCTTGCTAATTATGTCCTTTTCTTTCTTGATAGACCTCGCGTTGCAACTTGTAGGTTGTTGCATCTGGTCTTTGTTGAAGTTTTTACAATGGTTCTTACAAAAAGTTTTACTTATAATCATGTAACATATAGCTAGTGTGCTCCCTGCCGCCGTTGGATAAGCAGCTGCCAGCAGCATGTTGTACAACCCTAGCTTACTTATTTGTTAGATAGTTTAATTAATTTCTTTACGTGTTTTTGGGTACTTGAATTGTTTAACTCATGTTTCGGGCGTATTATAGTATTTGACAGTGTAGCATCGCGCTTTGGTGTTTACTTGGTAGATTCTTACTTAAATTGCGTGTGAGTTTCGTATAGGAGGCGCAATTTCGAGTTTTAGTTACTGTAATCGTAAATTCAGCAGACTGTAGCGCAGTCGTTAGGCATTTGTACAGGTTAGTTGATACATTCTTTGCGTGTTTCGCTTGCGTTATCTAGGCACGGACTCGTGTTTCAGTAACTGTTGTTCAACATCGATTAGAATAGACAGGGACTGCGATTGCTGTGTTCGGATGAGGGCTGAGTTGGCATCCCTTCGCTCACAGCTGCAAGTGGCGCTGACTTCGGTTGCGCAGCTTGAGGCTATTGCCAATGGGCACCGTTGTGGGGAGACGGACTTGGGTATCACAGGGATGTCAACCTCGTCCCGTCTGTCCCCAGATCGGTCTGCTGCTGTGGTTGCCTCGGTTGTTGCCCGCGGTGGGGCTGAGCCCTTGCCTGTGGTTGATTGGGAGGTCGTTCCAAGGCATGGCAGGCAGCGAAAGGCATCCCCGGAGGCTGATCAGAGAGCATCCCCGGAGCGTCTGACAAACCGGTTTCAGGCACTGTCTCTGGCTGAGCCAGATGCAGTTGCCTGCCCTGTTTCAGAGGATCATTCTCAGCCTTCAAGGTCCGGGCAATCGCAGAGGGTGGGCTTACTGGTAGTTCGGAGCTGCAATGTTAGGCGCGTAATGGGGCCCCTTAGGTATACGGCGGCTAAGGAGGGGAAGAAATCCAGTGTGCACTCCGTGTGCATTCCCGGAGGAGTCATTCCTGATGTGGAAAGGGTCCTTCCGGATGCCATGAAGAGCACAGGGTGCAGCCAGCTGCAGGTGGTGGCACATGTTGGCACTAATGACGTGTGTCGCTTTGGATCTGAGGAAATTCTCTCTGGATTCCGGCGGCTATCTGATTTGGTGAAGGCTGCAGGTCTTGCTTACGAGATGAAGGCAGAGCTCACCATCTGCAGCATCGTCGACAGAACCGACTGCGGACCTTTGGTGCAGAGCCGGGTGGAGGGTCTGAATCAGAGGCTCAGACGGTTTTGCGACCGTGTTGGCTGCAGATTCCTTGACTTGCGCCATAGGGTGGTGGGGTTTCGGGTTCCGCTGAATAGGTCAGGAGTTCACTATACTCAGCTGGCGGCTACACGGGTAGCGGAGGCTGTGTGGCGTGGACTGGGCGGTTTTTTATTTTAGAACGCCTCAGGAAAGTACGGGGTGGGCTGCAATGTCAAAGGGTGCATGGCAAATACAGGACGTGCTTGGATCAAGTAACAGTCGAAATTATAGTTGTAACTTGTTGTAGTAGCGCTGGAAAAGTCTCTGAGCTTCAAGCGCTAATAGAAGGCACAGAAGCTGATATCGTTATGGGTACAGAAAGCTGGCTAAAGCCTGAAATAAGTTCTGCAGAAATTTTTACGAAGTCTTAGACGGTGTTCAGGAAAGATCGATTAGGCAGAATTGGTGGTGGAGTGTTTGTGTCTGTCAGTAGCGGTTTATCTTGTAGTGAAGTCGAAGTAGATACTCCGTGCGAATTTGTATGGGTGGAGATTATACTTAACAGCCGAATTAAGTTAATAATTGGCTCCTTCTACCGACCCCCAGACTCCGATGACACAGTTGCGGAACAGTTCAGAGAAAGTTTGAGTCTCGTAAAAAATAAATACCCCACTCATACGGCTATAGTTGGTGGGGACTTCAACCTACCCTCGGTATGTTGGCAAAAATACTTGTTCAAAACCGGTGGTAGGCAGAAAACGTCTTCCGAGATTGTCGTAAATGCTTTCTCCTAAAATTATTTCGAGCAGTTAGTCCTCGAACCCACGCGAATTGTAAATGGTTGCGAAAACACACTTGACCTCTTAGCCACAAACAATCCAGAGCTGATAGAGAGCATCATGACTGATACAGGGATTAGTGATCACAAGATCGTTGTAGCTAGGTTCAATACAGTTTCTTCCAAATCCATCAGAAGCAAACGCAAAATAATTTTATTTAAATAAGCAGATAAAGTGTCACTAGAAGCCTTCCTAAAAGACAATTTCCATTCCTTCCGAACTGACTATGCAAATGTAGACGAGATGTAGCTCAGATTCAAAGATATAGTAGCAACAGCAATTGATAGATTCATACCTCCTAAATTGGTAAGAGATGGAACGGATCCCCCGTGGTACACAAAAAAGGTCCGAACGCTGTTCAGAGGCAACGGAAAAAGCATGCGAAGTTCTGAAGAACGCAAATCCCGAAAATGGGCTAAAATTTACAGACGCGCGAAATTTGGCACGGTCTTCGATGCGAGATGCTTTTAATAGGTTCCACAATGAAACATTGTCTCGAAATTTGGTAGAAAATCCGAAGAAATTCTGGTCGTATGTAAAGTACACAAGCGGCAAGACACAGTCAATACCTTCGCTGCACAGTGCCGATGGTACTGTTACGACGACTGTGCCGCTAAAGCGGAGTTATTGAACGCAGTTTTCCGAAATTCCTTCACCAGAGAAGACGAATGGAATATTCCAGAATTTGAAACACGAACATCTGCTAGCATGAGTTTCTTAAAAGTAGATACCTTAGGGGTTGCGAAGCAACTCAAATCGCTTGATACAGGCAAGTCTTCAGGTCCAGATTGTATACCGATTAGGTTCCTTTCAGATTACGCTGATACTATAGCTCCCTACTTAGCACTCATATACAACTGCTCGCTCACCGATAGATCTGTACCTACAGATTGGAAAATTGCGCAGGTCGCACCAGTGTTTAAGAAGGGTAGTAGGAGTAATCCATTTAACTACACACCTATATCATTGACATCGGTTTGCAGTAGGGTTTTGGAGCATATACTGTATTCAAACATTATGAATCACCTCGAAGGGAACGATCTATTGACACGTAATCAGCATGGCTTCAGAAAACATCGCTCTTGTGCAACGCAGCTAGCTCTTTATTCGCACGAAGTAATGGCCGCTATCGACAGGGGATCTCAAGTTGATTCCGTATTTCTAGATTTCCGGAAAGCTTTTGACACCGTTCCTAACAAGCGACTTCTAATCAAGCTGCGGACCTATGGGGTATCGTGTCAGTTGTGCGACTGGATTCGTGATTTCGTGTCAGGAAGGTCGCAGTTCGTAGTAATAGACGGCAAATCATCGAGTAAAACTGAAGTGATATCAGGTGTTCTCCAGGGAAGCGTCCTGGGACCTCTGCTGTTCCTGATCTATATAAATGACCTGGGTGACAATCTGAGCAGTTTCTTAGATTGTTCGCAGATGATGCTGTAATTTACCATCTAGTAAGGTCATCCGAAGACCAGTATCAGTTGCAAAGCGATTTAGAAAAGATTGCTGTATGGTGTGGCAGGTGGCAGGTGACGCTAAATAACGAAAAGTGTGAGATGATCCACATGAGTTCCAAAAGAAATCCGTTGGAATTCGATTACTCGATAAATAGTACAATTCTCAAGGCTGTTAATTCAACTAAGTACCTGGGTGTTAAAATTACGAACAACTTCAGTTGGAAGGACCACATAGATAATATTGTGGGGAAGGTGAGCAAAAGGTTGCGTTTCATTAGCAGGACACTTAGAAGATGCAACAAGTCCACTAAAGAGACAGCTTACACTACACTCGTTCGTCCTCTGTTAGTATATTGCTGCGTGGTGTGGGATCCTTACCAGGTGGGATTGACGGAGGACATCGAAAGGGTGCCAAAAAGGGCAGCTCGTTTTGTATTATCACGTTGTAAGGGAAGAGTGTGGCAGATATGATACACGAGTTGGGATGGAAGTCATTACAGCAAAGACGTTTTTCGTCGCGGCGAGACCTTTTTACGAAATTTCAGTCACCAACTTTCTCTTCCGAATGCGAAAATATTTTGTTGAGCCAAACCTACATAGGTAGGAATGATCATCAAAATAAAATAAGAGAAATCAGAGCACGAACAGAAAGGTTTAGGTGTTCTTTTTTCCCGCGCGCTGTTCGGGAGTGGAATAGTAGAGAGATAGTATGATTGTGGTTCGATGAACCCTGTGCCAAGCACTTAAATGTGAATTGCAGAGCAGTCATGTAGATGTAGATGTACCTACTTGTTTTACGACTTCTTAAAAAGCTTTACAAATTTCGGCGCCCTTTCCATGTTACAATTCTAAGATATTTGGAGTCTTAACGTCTACTCAAGAATCCTCAAATTCGTTTTTTATTTTTGTGTAGTGTCGTGGTGTATAGCATTTTAGTATTTCATGCTGTTAGACTATCTACGCTTCATCCCTTCATCTTAATCTATGGTACTATTGGTGTTATTATTGAAACTACTTTCTTTTTCCCACCTTCCTCTCTCTTAATCTTTCTTTCTCCTGACGATCTTATCTGCAACATAATCTTGAAATATTGTGCTGATTATTTACCAGTAACAAAATTAATTTTCAAAGTTTTTGATATGGCTCACATGGTGAAGTCCTAAGGTTTTGCCTGTTTTTGGGTTCATTAGTTCCACAGCATTATCATGAGCAATTCGGCTAATTATGTCAGGTCCTTTGTATGCAGCGTAAAACTTATGTATTTTGTGTTTCTCTTTGCTGGAGAGATGGTGTGTTTTTACAAATACTTTCTGGCCTACTGAGAATGTTCTTTTAATTGCTGTTGTATCTCCTCTTTATTTTCTTTTAATGGCTGCCTTTCTGATGTTGGAGAGTGCTGTTGCTATGATTTGTTTGTGCTGTCTATGTGGTACAATAGGAAATGTAACATTTTCTCTGGTTATGTTTTGGGGTTCAATATTTTTAAGCACAGTAACTGGAGGTAGCGGTGTAGTGCTATGTGGCATTCCATTAATTACTTCTTGAAAATCTTTAAGGTGTATATCCCAAGTGTTGTGTCTTTTGATTGCATATAATCGGCATAAAGTGTCTATGTCCTTCATAGATCGTTCTGCTGGATTTACGCTAGGTTTGTACTTAGATTTGTAGATGGGTTTTATTTTGTGTTGTTTTAACGTGTTCTGCCATTGCACTGATTTGTATTGTGGGCCATTATCAGAAATTATTCGTTCCACTCGACCTACTTGTCTGAGAAAATCTTGTCTAAATGCTTTACTTATAGCAAGTCCTGTTGCTCGTTTTAATGGTGTCAAGGCAACATATTTAGAAGTAAGTTCCAAAACGACAAATATGAAAACGTATCCACTTTTTGTGCGTGGGAGTGGCCCCATCATATCTGTTGCAGCTATTTGTTTTAATCTTGTAGGGATTATTGGAAACATAGGTGGTTTGGTTTGGAAAGTGATGTGTTTAGCCCTCATACATTTTTTGCATTTGACTAATACTGTTCTAATTCATCTTTCCATATTAGGAAAATGGCTTGTTTGTTTTATTTTTAAAAAGCATTTCTTTGGTCCAAAGTGGCCATTACTTAAATGTGTATACCATATGTACTTATTAATTAGTTCATCTGGGATATAAATTAACCATTCATTCGTTGCAACATTTCATCTAAAAAATAAAACAATGTTTTTTACGAGATAGTGCTGTAGAATGTCTGGAAAATCCTTACTTCTCCACTTGTGTTTGATTCCTAGTATTTTGGGATCCTTATCCTGTTCTTTGCCTATGTTTTTCAATGCTGTAGTAATGTAGTTTTCGAAAGGTACTTGTTTCACATAGTACATTGTAAACTGGTCTTCTGCTGCTTCCAAACCTATGTTATTGGATGCAGCCTGTGGACATCGTGATAAATCATCTGCTAATACATTCGCTGGTCCTGTTATGTGTTTAATAGTGAAGTCAAATTCTTGTAGTATTAACATCCATCTGGCTAACCTCCCATGAGTTAGTTTGGCGGATAATAGAAATTCTAATGCTTTGTGGTCAGTATATACTTTTGTTTTTCTTCCGAATAGGAAGTATCGAAAACGCTGGAAGCCCCATACAATGGCCAATGCTTCCAGCTCCGTGACTGAATAGTTTTTCTCGCTTTTTGTGAGTACCCGACTGGCAAAGGCAATTGTTCTATATGATCTTAGCCCTGCCTGTAGGTATTCTTGGAATAACACAACTCCTAAACCTGTTTTCGCGCTATAAGTGGCTATACAAAAATTTTGTGTTAGATCTGGATGTGCTAAAATCGGTGCTGTTGTTAGTGCATTTTTCACTTTTAAAAATTTGTCATCGGCTTGTTGATCCCATACCCATGGCGTGTTTTTTCCAGTCAATGCACATAGGCGTGGTGTTGCGAGAGAGTCGATCCAAATAAATTTTTTATAGAATACGGTGAGACCTAAAAATCCTCTGAGAGTTTTCTTATTGTATGGAGTACAGAATTCTTTAATTGCCGTTAGTTTTTCTGGGTCAGGCATTACCCCTTTCTCGGAAATTATGTGTCCTAGAAATTTGACCTCTCGCCCTCCAAATTTGGATTTTGTTATATTTACTGTGACCCCATGCTCTTTCATGATCTGTAAAAACTGAGTTAATGTGTAGTTGTGATGTTCCCAAGAGGATTCTGCTATAATCACATCATCAACATAACAAGTAGTTTTTTGTAAAATTTCAGGACTGAGTATAGTATTAAATCCCCTAATAAACGCTGCTGATGATATGTTTAAACCAAATGGCAATCGTTTAAACTGGTAACATCTACCGAATACGATAAATGCTGTAAATTTTCTACATTCTGGGGCCAATTCTATCTGCCAGAAACTACTCCGTAAATCAATTGATGAAAATATCTTAGCACCGTGGAAGTTTTGTATCAATTCCTCTACTTTTTCTGGGCGATCTGTCTCAGTGATAATGATTGTGTTGATCTGTCTGGAAGCAAGCACTAACCTGATGCTCCCATCTCTTTTTTGTACAATATGGAGCGGGCTGTTATATGTGGAGGTAGCTGGTTCAATAATATCGTCATCTAACATTTTAGATATCTCCTGGAATACTTTATTCCTGTAGCTTAATGGGATTGTATAGGGTGACACTCTAAATGGTTTGTGCTGTTTTACTTCAAACTTGTACTGAAAGTGTTTAATACTGTCAGTCTTAGGTAAAAATACCTCTGCTTTATCTCGTAAAATACCCTCTAACTCTCTTTTACAGTGTTCCGAAATACCTTGAACTTCTTGCAATTTTTCGTCGATTCCTTTATGGACTTCTAACATGAGTTGAGGCGATTCCTTCTTTTGTGCATACCATTCTAATTCTTCATCCTCTTTATCTCGCATCATTCTTAATTGTTTGTTTATAACTGGTATTTCTTGTAATTTTAGCTTTTGCTCAAAGAGAAGTGTGACATTCCCGAATGTTACGCTACCTTCCCCCATATCTATTTTCGCTCGTCTCTCATTTAAAAAATCTGCACCTATAGTCAAATCTACAGTTAGTTTTGATATAATCACGAAGTAGGCATCGATCTTTTGGCCTTGGCACGAAAGAGTTAACCTTGTTTGTCTCGTAACTTCCGCAGCATTGCATCTAATAGGACCTCTTACTTTAATCTTACGTGTTTTCAGAACTGGCAATTCCTCATTGGCATTACACTGCATCAATAAATTTTCTGAGATCGCAGTCAGTTCACTTCCGCTATCAATTACAATATTGACTGGGGAATGCTTTACCATGGCCTTCACAACTGGTTGAATTTGAAAGGCTTGGCTCTGTTCTTTATCCTCTTGCATCAACGAATCCTCCACTGAATCATACATGAGTCTTTTTAGGAATTTCCCTTTTGAATTCGAACTTTCTGTAGGATAAGCTTCGACTGCTACTTCTCTCTCTTTTATTTCCTCTCCTCTATTTCTTCCTTCATTTACGCTTTCTTCTACATCCTCTACTTTTTCCTCATCCTCGTCTATCTTCTCCTTCTTCGTCGCTACTTAGACATAATCGCATCTAAATGCTCTAACTATCGCTTCATAACTTCCTTCATTATATATGTTGGGTTGTGTGCCCACTTGTAACTTATTTTAAACTTCTGTCGTTTGCGCATTATCCTCATTGAATTCGCTTTCCCTGGTTTCCATCTCAAATAGCTCTGCAATACTCATTAGTTCGTCCTTTCCTCCTACATTTGTTGTGCATGCCTCTGGTAATTCATCTTCCCCGTCAGTATACTCCCAATTAATTTCGTCCCAACACGACATTGTCATTTTCTTGTCTTCGTTTTCATCTGGTTCGTTCGGATTTGTTTCTTCCTTCTTCTCTTCTCGTGATAAGATTTTTACTTCTCTGTTCAAAGTGCTGCAATTGTCCTGGGTCGGTGCGTCATTCTCTTTGGCATGGGCGCTTAGCTGTCAAATCGAACTTTTATTGTGGTTTGGTGGTCTTACCTCCACGTCTTCTATCTGTATTCTCTTTTCTTGTTCAGCTTGTTGACAGTGGTTTCTTTGTTGATAATTTGTCGGTCTATTGGTTCTCCAGTACCCGTTCCGGTTGTCGTTATTCCCTCTGTAATAGTTGTTGCTGTTGCTGTTCCTGGGTGAATTATAGTTATTGCCATATTCTCTTCTAAATCCGGTTTTTTGTTGAAATCTATTGTCGTTTCTTGGTGCGAAGTTATCACGTGGTTCGTAATTATTGTTTCTTCGTACTGTGTCTTGTGGATTCCACTGCTTTTTGCTTTCGTTTTCACGTGCGCTTCGTTTTTTTCTTGCGTCATCTTCCGAAAATATGAACTCTAGTTCGCTTAGAATACCTTTAAATGCTTCGACATCATTGCCTCCGCGACCTACTAATGATTGCTCGTATTTCAATGGTAACTTCATCGCGCATAATTTAATCAACTCTCCGTCACTGTATGGTACACCTAAGCATTGATTTTTGTTTGCCATTACTTCCAAAAATTTCACGGGACTCTACTCTCCTGAATTTTCAAAATATGGGTTCTGTAATAATTCGTACTTCACTCTGTTCTGTGCTTCGCTGGACCAATATCGTGCGAGAAACTTCTCTCTGAAATTTTCGTACGATCGGCATGTTGCTGCAACATTCTGCATGGTTTCTGTGACTGTTCCTGACATGTGTGCACATTTAAAGTCTAATTTGTGTGCTAGCGTCCAGTGTTCTGGTAATCCTACTCGGAATTGATCAATAAAAGTTCGTGGATGTAATGAGTTTCCTTCTCGAAAGTGTTGAAATTTTCTGCCTGTGAGGAAATGATCGTTGTCGTACTTCGTCATAGCTCCATATGAAATTCGCGATTCTTTGCCACTTTTGTTTCTGATCATTTCTCCCCTCGTTCTTCCCTGTTGTGGTAGATCCATTGGATATTGTCCACTGTAACTTTCGCGTACCCGCGGTTCAGGCTGTCTGATTTCACAGATGCTACTTTCCGCCTGTGATTGGAATCGCAAATGCGTAATATCTTCGTTAATTGCTTGTTTCTCCGGTGCTGTTACAGATACTGATGTGGTTGCAGAATCTGTGCTTGTTCGATTCTGTTCTCTACGCTCTTCAATGGTTTGCAACAACTCTGTTCGCAATTTCTGAAATTGTCGCTTCGTTTGCGCTTCTGTTTTGACTATGCGGTTATCAAATCTTTTCAGCGCTGCTTTTGTGATACGTTTGTGCAACACACTGTTTTCAACAATCTCACACGCTGTACCTGCTGCTTGTCTAGTAATTTGGTTTATCTGTTTCTCTAATTTCTTGACTTCTCCGTGGGTGTTGTTACGTAATGTTTTGATCTCGTCCTGAATGTCATTACGCAATGTTTGTACGTCCGCTTGTCTCTTGTCAATGTCTGTTCTCAATTGACCTCTTATGAAGTTTCCGATCACTTCTCGAGATTCTTTTTCCTCGTCTTCAATACGACTTAGGTGTAACTGAATTTTTTTGTTTTGTTCTCTAATTGCACGCATTTGTCTCGTGGTTTCTGCAATTTGTTTCGTCGTTTCTGCATTTTGAATTTTAATTTGGTTCGCAATTTCTTTACTTTGCCTTGTCATAGTTTCCGTAATTAATTGTAATAATACTGCCAGATAGGCGAGACCTACTGCGTTTTCTTCCGACGTCCTACGCTCTGTGTTTTTTTTTCCCAGTTATTGGTTTCCAACCGACTGCATTGAACTGTGCTGTGACACGTTTCTGCTCGCATTCCTTGTACTCTATGGTGAGGGAGCCCTGATTACTTGTACTATGGGTTCTACGTATTCAAGACGCAAGTTAGAACCCTCATCGACTGTGTCACTACTTTCCTGCTCCTCTGTCGTATGCTGACCTAGATTTTCTGTGCCTTGGCGTACATTATCCTCCTTATGGTGCGTTATCTGTCCTATTTCTCGCGATACTGCATCGTCTGTTGTACTGTCCTCTATTCTTTGTTCATTTTCATGCTGGGTCTCTACCTCAATTCGGTCAAGGTCTCGATCTGCCATTGCTAATCTTTCTGAATCCCTTATTTTCTGTTTTAAAAGCAATTCACGCTCCCTACTTCGCGTCAACATGCACTCACACGATCACACGCGTTTCATAAACTTTTTGTTCACACGACTTGACACTACCAAGACTGACAATCCATTCACTTACTTGTTGGGTCAGAACCAACTTGTCAACGATGTATCCGCCACCTGTGCGCTTGCATTGGAGAGAAAACTTAATTCTAACAATATTAAAATTCATAACTTAATTCTGCTATTGTCTCTGCCAGAATTCTTACTTTTTCTTGAATACTTTAACTATCTATCGCTGCAGCTACTGTTTACGACTATGTATAACTTTAAGGAAAAAAAAATTTTTTTTACTACAAAATTTTTTAGCAGGATATTTTTCTGACCTAGTTAGGCATGTGGTCGACCTTCAATCATGATATTTTACCATCCTGACAGGGTCGGCATTTTCTAAACATTCATGGTGGTGTCTGTCTGTTCTATATCGTGTCTCCCTACCACTTTCGCGCAACGACGCTCTGAGCGTGTTTTATAGGGAATTGACTAGTTTGAACCTGTGACCTATTGCTGGTAAGGAGACGCCAGACCACACATGTCATGTAGAATTCAGAAGAGTTCAGTGAGACTAGCGATGATATAACCAAATACTAAAAGATCTCAGCGTCAGCTCCACAGCACTCCCTGTAAAAGAATCTTAATACTAACTAAATTTAGTGGAAAGGGTTCAAGGCTTTCCTATTTTTAGTTAGCTGGTAAAATAACGTCGAAAAAGCAGTTAAGTTTACCATTGGAAATTTTATTCTACTCACAAAACATCGTTTATAAATTGTGCTATTGATAAAAGGAAATGTTTTAATACAGGATGGTAAAAACCAACTGCGTTGAACTAAAATGTGAACGAATATTCCCTGAATGGGTTTCCAAGTTCTACAATGGATCGAAGGATGACCTATGCCATATCACATCTATAATCTAGGTTTAATTTAAGTTTCACAAAAGAGAAAACTATCAAAATGGTCTACAGTGACCCTCAGTTATCTTTAATTACTTATCTAACTTGTCGTAAATTACAGTGGCTGATGTGGCTTCTCAATAACTATTTAAAACAAAAATCATCGCGTATCAGATCTGTTCTTCAAGTGGCAAATGTGTACACCATGAGTTTTAATTAACGATCGACACTAGTATTACGCAAAAAGAGGGTGTAACAGATGAGACTTCCGCAGTTGTGAGTGAAGCCTTATGCGCTTAAAAATGCGGCATCGCGTCCATTCATTACCTTGTCGGTGTTTAGGCAGCGTCAGGGCAGCGGCGGGCAGCACAGCTCCGCTCACCTCGCCATCTCGGAAGCAACTCCCTCCTCTAACTTCTCCTTACTACAATTTACCGAAGTCGGTTTAAAAAAAACTATCTGGCAGTGTTTTCATCTGACCAATCAGGGTCTCAATGTTAACCTTAAGCTCCGCTTACAAAACTTCTGTCTATCCAATGAGAAACGCTATACTTTTCGTGGTGGGGCAATGTTTTTAAAGTTTTCAGCGTAACAGAGACGCGAAAAAATCTCACGCTAAAACCTGCTGCTGGTGTGGTCCTTTTAGCGTTATCGTAAGATCTATACTGTTCTTCTGGAGGGCTCTATCTTTTAAGATGGGCTGGGGGGTGGTCCTTATGTAACAGACACGCAAAAAAGTCTCACGCTAAAACTTGCGGGTGGTAGTGGCCCTTTTTGTGTTATCGTAAGATCTATACTGTTTTTCTGGAGGGCTCTAGCTTCTAACATGGGCTGGGGGGTGGTCCTTGACGTAACAGAGACGCGAAAAAGTCTCACGCTAAAACATGCGGGTGGTAGTTTTAGAGGTAGGCTGGCGACGTGGATGTCCAGTCCGTCCCTTATCGTAGGGCCTTCTAGCTTAACACGGTTCTGATCTCGGCTTCTGTTCTCGTTTCTCTCCTCGGAACTGCATCGGTCTCACGGTGGAAGGTACGACATGCATTTAGGCATTTTTGTGCTAGTCTGTGGTATTCCATTTGCTCACTCGTTACTCGTATTACCTCGGTTACTTTAATGTCACGATTTATTCGGAGCTATGTGACATACTACTGGATTTGCTTATCATCCCAGGGTTTTCATGGAAGGTGTTGGATTTGCCTGACACCTTACATGTAGGCCCTAAAACGTCCGAAGTTAATACCTGTTTTTAAGAGAGATGCATCGGCAGCAGGATGTTAATAGTCACTCTCAATTTTGTTTGCTTCTCTTTGTCGTTCATGGCGAAAAATTTCAGTAAAGACAAGTTTTTTTAACAGAAGACATAGCACTTTCTGATTGCTGAGTAATTTTCCCCCAAGCTTCTTGTTTCCTTTTCAATTTGTTGTTACAATCACAGTTCATAGGGGCTCATAAACATTGCCGTTCACTATAAAACTCCATCAGCTTTGATTTATAAAACAGCCGTAATTGCGAAATTCAGTTCTTTTTATTTAATTGAGGACCGATTTCGGGTATCAGAACACATTCTCAGATCATCCAAACAGCTGTAGTATTCTCTCCGTGTTCCAATCTACACTCCAAATTTTAAAATGCAGTAAATACACAGTAAGTGGGAGCAGGGATTGCATGCAGGGGAAACTGTGACTGTTGAAATTATATGTTTAGCACAGCCACAAATCGGACTCAGTAATTTTTGTTGGCTAGTTTCGCTCTTTAATTTAACAACCAACTACTGCACTTTAAGTTGTATTTTACATTATTAGGTACTCTGTAAATGACATGATCTTATTAAATTAAATATCTAAATCGTGCAGTAAAACATGTATTATGCAAATTATGGTTCTCCTGAAAAACGTAAATACACACAAGTTCTAGAGACGCAACAAATCGCTAGTCAACCAACGAACATTCGACCTGGCATCCGTACTAGGAGAAGGGTCCCAAAGCCAACCAGCCGCCAACGCTTTGATGTTAATGCCAATAGACCGAACCGCGCAACCGCACTTCGCTGGGTCCGACTTGCCGCCCGGACACACTAAGCAAGTCCGGGCCCACGAAGCCACTGGCTATCGCTCGTCGGACTTAGTTGGCGTAGTGCGTACACACCCTTATACGGTGTGCATGTACGTGCAGTGTGAAAGACTTGGCCACATCTGGTACGTACAGTAGTTACACGCTGTTGCCTTAGGACACCAATTACTTTACAGAATGGTTACATGGTCTTTTCCGAAGTGCGGCTGCAGTGAAAAACAATGCATTTGCTTGCTTCAAAAGTTGGAAGATGGGAGGAGGCACGACAAACTTGGGTCATCATACAAGCAGAAAATATTGAAAAAGTTAATTGGAAGGGGAGATAAACTTGATTGATATATCTATAAATTTACTATCGTACCATAACCTTTGGATAATAACTGAAGCCTTAATTTCGTTATTGCTTCAACTTGTGACCTTTCGCTGTCGCATGCGCCACGTACGTCTGCTTCGCCTTCGCCAGTGTTGCTGGTGTCACTGAGATAGGATTTTGTCACAGCCTCAATCCTATGTCGATCAAGATCACTTAGATCTTCTGCTCCATTCTATTTTTTCAACTTTTCTCGAAGTCCAGCTTTATTACTGGAACAAATAGCGATCGAAAATCCGTTATATCAGAAACCGGTTATTCTGAGAGGTTTTAACGAAATAAAAACAGACAGATATAACCGAGAACCAGTTGTTTCATCGATAATCGCCGTTCCTGCTCCATAGTCTCAGACGATGGCGCCATTACTCTCGACACTCATCGACTCCCTGCTGAGTCGTGACGTGTAGCCAGCCAGTGGGGGAGCCGGTGCCATCTGCGGCTATGATAATGTTCCGGGCGCTTTTTGTCGCGCCGGGGAGCCCTGTTGCGCAGTTCCTCTGCCGGGTCCCCTTTCTCGTCTGCACCAATTCCTCTTCCTCCGGTGGCTCCGCCCAGCTCTTCTTCCCCAGTGTCGGCCGTATAGTAATTAGCGTCGAGACCGCAAATACAGGTTCCAGGGCGTTAAGGAAACTAATTAGCCGTAATTGCCCATTATGGACGCCTCTTGCAAGACGATCCCCGCCGCTCTGTCGACACTTGCTGCGCTGCGCCGCGGCCGTCGGCGGGCCCCGCCTGCTCCTATGTCTCGGGCGCTCTGTGTTCGCCGCAGGCGTGCAGTGAGGCAGAACAGCTAAGCGAGGTGGGCGCTGTAACACGGCCTGCGTGTGAGCGCCGTCTTCTAGTTAACTCGATCACAGGTTCGCCGTAAATGGAAGTAGGGCTAGGTCTTCTGAGGCACTTGCAACACACACAATCTCTCTTCTTTTATTGTACAATAATCGTGATCGTGTAGCAATTGGCATTCGGGATCTCCAAAAAGCACTAGAGCCCACATACAGAAAAGTGCAGATATTAAACTGCTTTTTAGGGCTCACAAAGCAGATGTAACTAGTTATTGCAAGGTTGTAGGACGGCCACCAGTCGAAAGTGGACATATATTTTGGTAATAAAGGCGACCGCAATCTTTAAACTGAAAATTCTGATAAGTTTCCCCATTAATATACCCGACAAAAAATAAAAAGTAAGAAATAAAAAAAAATAACAAAGTGACTCACCACGAAGGTAAAACGCTCGCTAAACCAGCTGGGCAGAACAGGTGATTAGAATTGTGGAAAGAGTCAAATAAAGTGTCGGTCAGTTTCACACAAAATTGTAATTTATTCTACTTTAATAACACCCTCAAAGCAAAACAGCCCATCGCCGAACCTTTAGAACTACGAGTTTCAAAAAGGTTCTTATTTCGCGACTGAAGGCCTCCTAACAGGAAATTTTAAAGCAACAAGATAAATCTTAAATGCTAAAAACATGCAATTAAGATTGCAAATTAAGTAATTAACATATGCATACACAACGAGGCTGAGAGCCTCAAGGCACCACGGGTGAATAGACAAACATAAACAATTGATTTTGCAAAATTCAAAAATACATAAAATCCAGTAAAAGAAGCAAGAATTTTTTAAATCATTGCTTATGACGGATTATAAACAGACAATTAAACACCGGTGAGAAGTACAGTAAAGGAAACGGCACTCAGAAGCCTCCAGGGAGGTCGGGTTGCCCCCGTTCACTTAGGTGGGACAGGTGGTCAGTCCAACACCAACAACACTTGGTCCTTCGGAACCAAACCAGAGGACAGCCACGGACCGACCGACTTGCTAGCCACCAATCGGTACATGAGAACTCAAACACCGAAAGTTACGAATGTGATCATCCACAATGAAATGTGTATCAAAATGTCAAAACTACACACCATGTTGGACAGCGACAACAGGAGAGAAAAGGACACTGCCTGAAATTACGTTAGTGGCCAGGGCAGGTAACCGAACACAAACGGCCACAAGGCAGAAAATTCCAGTGGTGCATTTGAATTGTAGTCAACCAATTTAGTTAATTTGGCCGCATCGTAGCTAAATTTCACCAATACAAACACTCGGTGTTGCTCACAGGAAACCCTCCTCAATAGCAAACCACCGAAACGAACCACATATCATGAATGGACGTAGCTTGGGTACTTGAAACCACTACTCAACCTTGAAGTCCTGGGTCGGTGAACCAATTAGCTCGTCGCAATCGGACAGCTCCACACACGCTGCGACACTGCTCAGGGACCGCCAGCAGACCCAGCCGACTGCACCACGAAGAGATAACTTCCCTGGTCCGGAGCAGTCGACCGACTCGCGCAGAATGCCGACAACATCTAAAATATTCGTCAATGGAAATAACGCCAACTACACACACAACCTGACAAAAACCTGAATGATACCCAACAGTAACTAAGCACGCATGAAGACAAAAAATGGTTCAAATGACTCTGAGCCCTATGGGACTTAACATCTGAAGTCATCAGTCCCCTAGACTTAGAACTACTTAAACCTAACCTAAGGACATCACACACACCCATGCCCGCGGCAAGATTCGAACCTGCGACCGTAGTACCAGCGCGGTTCCGGAAGTGCCTAGAACAGCTCGGCCACAACGGCCGGCGCATGAAGACAAATCGAGAGTCGATACACACACACACACACACACACACACACACACACTGCCGACTCATGAACGATTGGCGAGCCAAAACGCGTCGTCCAGTAGGACGACCGACCCACGATCCACCAAGACCGTGGGCCGACTCAAGTGATGCGTGGCGGCAATAGTCGGGCGAGCCATATCGACACAGACCTCACTGCTCCAACCCGACTGCACTAGTGCCGCATTGGAACTCCCCGACAGGCTGGTCCAGACTGCGCTCCAGACGCGTTGCAACTGACTGGGAGCCCGAACTCACGACCCGAACTCGCAGCCCGAACTGCCTTACGACAGACAACGCTGGTGCACCTGAATTGTAGTCAATCAGTATAGTTAATTCCACCGCATGGTGGCTAAATTTCACCAATACAAACATTCGGTGTTGCTCACAGGAAACCCTCCTCAATAGCAAACCACCGAAACGAACCACACATCATGTGTAAGTAATAGCAGTCGCGTAAAGATACTACGGGAGGGGATATATCGATACGCGCTGCTAGCGCCGGTCACGGTCAGGCAAAGCAGCAACTCAGTGACACTAGTTATTTAAATTGACGTAGTGAGGTGGAAGTACGTTAAAAACAGGGTGTGAAATACGTTATGGATGGAACACGTGCAACGTGTGCCTCAGAAGGAATTATCCGAATGTGACAGAACTCGCAAGAAGTGATGTGCAAATAGAAAAAAGATATACGATTACAAAGTGAGAAAAATTTGAAAAACTCAATTATTTAGTCAAGAGAAAAAGCTGAGCAAGTCAATAACACGTTGGTCCACCTCGGAAACTTGTGCAAGCTGTTATTCGGCTAGAAATTGATTGATAAAGTTGTTGGTTGTCCTCCTGAAGGATATGATGTCAAATTCTGTCCAATTAGCGCATTCGATAGTAAAAATTTCGAGCTTGTTGCGGGGCGCAGGTTGCGTTCTCAGTCAGGTAGAGATCCGGGGACCTTGTTGGCCACCGTAAGGTATGTCAAGCATGAAGACAAGCCGCAGAAATTTTCGTCGTATGTGGGCTGGCTTTGTCTAGCTGAAATGTGTGCCCAGATGGCCCACTATGGAGGGAAGCAGAACGGGGAGTAGAATATCGTCGCCGGCCGTGGTGGCCTAGCGGTTCTAGGCGCTTCAGTACGGAACCCCGCGACTGCTACGGTTGCAGGTTCGAATCCTGCCTCGGGCATGGATGTGTGTGATGTCCTTAGGCTAGTTAGGTTTAAGTAGTTCTAAGTTCTAGGGGACTGATGACCTCAGATGTTAAGTCCCATAGTACTCAGAGCCATTTTAGAATATCGTCAACGTACCTCTTTGTTGTAAGGATGGCACAGGTGACAACCAAAGAGGTACTAAAAAATGGCGCCACAAATCATTACTCCTGATTATCGGGCCGTATGGCGGGTGGTAGTGAAGGTGGAGTACTACTGCTTTCTTGGGCCTCTCCAGATACGTCTTCGCGCGTCGTGGGAGCTCAGTTCAAAGCGGACCTCATAATTGAAGATATGTCTACTCCAGTCAGTGACTTTCCAGGACGAGTACGTGTATGTAGACACCACAGAACACGATGGGATACCAATCTGACAGTCGCCCACGATATGTCCAGACAACCACACCTGATGTTCTAGAAAGACATTTCTTTTGATAGCAGGAGCCCTTCAGGTCTCATCCGCCGTAGCCTTACAACACCCGGTTCGTCGATGTTACTCTATGCCCTGTTTTGCTGATCTTCATGGGAAGCTATTCTGGACTTATATTTCAGCAAGATAATGCCCGCTGCACACGGTGAGAGTTTCTGCTGCTTTTCTTCGTGCTTGCCAAATCATATTTTGTCCAACAAGGTCACTGGGTCTCTAATCTATTGAGAAAGTTTGGGGTACTATAGGCATCATCCTCTAACCAGCTCTGAATTTTGAAGGTATGACGCATCCATTGTACAGAATTTGGCACGATATTCCTCAGGAATGGCAAACCAGCTCCCCTAGGACCTTGCCTAGTATGGCGGTGCAGGTCTCCCGAATCGTACCCTACTCTTCGTTACGGAGTGTGGGATTTTATCATCATCATCGTTCCTCAGGAGAACTTCCAACAACTCTCTGAATCAAAGTCAAGCCGAACTACTATTTACGTAAGGGCCAGAAATAGCCCAACATGTTACTGATATGCTGAATTTGTGAAACTCTTCCCCTTGCATAAATCATTAAAACTTTCTCAATTTATTATTATTAGTTTGTATGTACATGCACATCAGTTCTCCTGGTTTCCGTCACATTCGAATAACACCTTCGCTGTTTTCTTAGAGTGTAATTTTGTGATAGAGCTATTTAATCCAATGAATTCCTTTCTAAAATATTAAGTAACCAAAAATTCACTTCCTCACATCGACTGCGAAAATAATCTGAATGGTTCAGAATATATTATCATGTAACATTAGCATTCAAGATAACCTGCAGACTTCCTTTCTGTATATATTAAAGATTAATGAGAACCACCACAGCTATGTTGATATTTATTGTGTCACGAGCGGTTTCGTTCTTTAGAACATAATCAGACTGTCGAGTTGTGCCAGTATCATGATATCTCTATGCAACGTTACAGACAACATCTGGAAATGATTAAGGCAACAAGACGTCTTTTATCATGATACTGGTACAAATCGGCCACCTGATTAAGTTCTTATGAACGAAACTGGTCGTGACAGAATGAATGTGTATCAGTACAGCTGTGGTGATTCTCGTGAATCGTTAATGTTAGTTTTAATCAGCTGTGGAATTCAATATGATCAAGATTATTTCTGTACATAGCTACTCCATTAGCAAACGTACACATGGATGAACTTAATCTTGCCACACATCTACCCATGGAATTCTTTATAAAAACATATCCCTTTTCTTATATATGTTGAATAGTCTCATCACGTTCAAGTTATTTTGAAAGTAATGACTTACTCCAGTATTACGCAACAGTTTGATTCAAACCCTTGTCTTTCACTGTTGTTAAATATCTAACTTATTTCTCATACAGCTCCACTAATTTTCTAATCTCTGACAGTCTTTGTCAGAACAGATTTTATTGTTTTTCATAATTGTTTTAAGACTGACATCGATTTCAGGATTTGGAGTAGGGTTTTATCAAAGGTAGTAACAGTTGTATCAGTAACAGTCACGACAGTCACATAAGACGTAAGTTAAACTATATATATTCACGACGAAGCACACAGAAGATACTGCTGCAAGCATTTTTTGCCCTTCTAATGAGGACAGAAGTTTACTTTGTGTGGAGGCGATGTAGCTAACCGCTGTGGCGGCATCATCTAGCGTTCCGTGGACTCAGCTTTTAATGGCTCACACATGGCTCTTTCCCCCGTTACCATGAAGCATAATATTACCATTCCACATCTTTAAATGCAGAATCAACATCCATGCGAGGCCCTAATTCGTTAGCATTGAAAACACTTCAGCCTTACATCCACACTGCGCTGTCCGCTGTCTGATCGATAACGAACGACGGGTGCTTTGTTCTCAGCTGGTGAGCTCTCTTCCTTTCCATCCACCTCTTCCTTTAGAGTGTTTACGGCTTCCTACGACAGAACGACGTCACACCGACTGTTTCGATGCCATCGGTACAATTCTGCCGATTATATATTGCTCAGTCACATTAATGTGACCACCGTCGATGTTCGATGTCAACCTACAATAACCAGTCACAGACGGAACGTGGTACCGCTAGCACTGGAAGAAACATAAAAAATTATAGTTCATCCACAGAAGAGCTAGCTTACACCGCCTTATTCGGCCAATATTTCATTAGTGCTTCTTGAACCACACAGTTAACAGAAAAGCAAAGAAAAGCGGTACGTTTCACTACAGGTAGGTTTAGTAAGCAAGAAAGCGTCACGGTGGTGCTTGCCCAACTCCAGTGGCAGATGGAAGGAAAAGGGTGTTGTGCACGACAGTGTTGTTTATTGTTAGATTCAGATAGTATAATATCACGTCACAGGACAGTATCCCCATAGGACACTGAAAATTCGTGCAAGTTCTATCTTGGCAATTCCTCGAAATCGAACCTTTTGTGTCAAAAATACGAGGGTTGGACCTTTAATAGAGGCAACTACACTTCTGGAAATTGAAATAAGAACACCGTGAATTCATTGTCCCAGGAAGGCGAAACTTTATTGACACATTCCTGGGGTCAGATACATCACATGATCACACTGACAGAACCACAGGCACATACACACAGGCAACAGAGCATGCACAATGTCGGCAATAGTACAGTGTATATCCACCTTCCGCAGCAATGCAGGCTGCTATTCTCCCATGGAGACGAACGTAGAGATGCTGGATGTAGTCCTGTGGAACGGCTTGCCATGCCATTTCCACCTGGCGCTCAGTTGGACCAGCGTTCGTGCTGGACGTGCAGACCGCGTGAGACGACGCTTCATCCAGTCCCAAACATGCTCAATGGGGGACAGATCCGGAGATCTTGCTGGCCATGGTAGTTGACTTACACCTTCTAGAGCACGTTGGGTGGCACGGGATACATGCGGACGTGCATTGTCCTGTTGGAACAGCAAGTTCCCTTGCCGGTCTAGGAATGGTAGAACGATGGATTCGATGACGGTTTGGATGTACCGTGCACTATTCAGTGTCCCCTCGACGATCACCAGAGGTGTACGGCCAGTGTAGGAGATCGCTCCCCACACCATGATGCCGGGTGTTGGCCCTGTGTGCCTCGGTCGTATGCAGTCCTGATTGTGGCGCTCACCTGCACGGCGCCAAACACGCATACGACCATCATTGGCACCAAGGCAGAAGCGACTCTCATCGCTGAAGACGACACGTCTCCATTCGTCCCTCCATTCACGCCTGTCGCGACACCACTGGAGGCGGGCTGCACGATGTTGGGGCGTGAGCGGAAGACAGCCTAACGGTGTGCGGGACCGTAGCCCAGCTGGAGATGGTTGCGAATGGTCCTCGCCGATACCCCAGGAGCAACAGTGTCCCTAATTTGCTGGTAAGTGGCGGTGCGGTCAGGTCGTGCACAAAGTGTCGTCACTTCTGTCTCTAGGCTGTTCGTTTTTGGAACACAACCTACGACCAGCTTAGAGACACAAGTGATGACACATTCTGCAGGACCTGACCATCATTTTGGAGGACGATGTTCAAGCAGGTACAGTGCAATCAGTTACTGATTTGTTTGACTGGTGGGGCTGCAAAGTGGTATATCACCTACTGCATTCCCCTGACTTAAGCACTCGTAAGTTTGACTGCTAAACTGAAGGAAACACTTCATAGAATTCGCTTCAGAACTACTACAAATTCGTCGGGCAGTAGACCGCGTCGCTCGAACTGTAAACACAACTGGAACAGCTAAGAGTGTCCTACGGCTTCCTCGTCGCTGGTAATGGGTTATTCACAGTGCTGGCGACTACTTTGAAGGTCAGTAAAACTTTGAAACACGTATCTATTTTGTACGAGCTGTAAATAAATAGTTGCCACCATTAAAATTCCAACCCTCGTAAGCAGACTGCCAGCATTGGGCTACGACACTGTGTCTGTAAGTGAAGCATAACGGTATCACGGAATCCGAGAGATACCGTCTTACTACTTAGAAAGGAGAGTGCCATAAGGAAGACGAGGGAACACGCAAAAATAAGTATTCAGGTGCCGAACAAGCAGAAAAGAGCCTCTGAAAGGTGAAGTTGCGAAAGCGTGAATTCACTAGGAGAGCTGAAAGCAAGCGAAAAACCAGGACACCTGATTTAATACCCACCTCCACTGCCTAGAAGCGCTAGCATAAATACCCTACCATCCTTAACAAATGTCTGATTGCTGAGTGCTGATTGGCCATTTTGTAGTGTCAGCCCTAGTGTCAATTTCAGGTGTCCAATGGGAGGGTTGGCTATGGAGGTCGATCATCAGCATACCTATCTGTCTTCGATCGTCTTCTTAACTACGAGTCCAGCTCGAAGGATGCTCCTGCTGACAGTTTATCTGCAGAGCCATGGCTGATGGAGAGCAGAGCTGTCAACACACTAAAGGTAAGCTGGAGGCTTGACCTGCATCATTTGGATGTTGTCCATCCTCAGCCTTACACGGGGGAGGGGGACCACTGCAGCTGATCATCCCGTTCCTATGGCAGGTAGCATGGCTTCTGGCTGAAGTTTCCAAAATGGGGATGACAGCTGACACCTGTGAGTCAGCGAGTACTTCAGATAGACCTGGGGGTGGGGAAGAGACTCCAGAGTGCAAATCTTCGACATCAACGAGAGCACTTTGGAGCTCTGTCCAAGGTAGTGCTTGGAAAACACTAAAGCAAGCAGTAAAAATTCTCGCGCTGTGTGGGTGGGTATTGTCTGGCTGAAACATAAATCTAGGTCTGCTTGTCATGAAGGGCAAAAACGGTGTATAGAACATCACCGACATACCGATGTACCGTAAGGGTGCCGCAGATGACAATCCAGATGCTCCTGCTGTAAAAAGAAAGTGCAACTCAGATCATTACTCGTCGTTGTCGGGCAGTATGACGGGCGACAGTCCGGTTAGTTGTCTGGGGAATCTATAGACATATCTTTTGTCGTTACCTGAGCTCAGTTCGAAACGGGCCTCTGAAGACAATTCTACTCCAGTCAATGAGATTCCAGGCTGAAGACATGTCTGTAGACGCACTGGACAGTGGTAGGATACCAATGTGAGTGTCGCCACCCATATGGCCTGACAGCCAGCTATGATGGACTGGGGTACCATTTCTTTTTTGAGCAGGACTCGTAGTCTAGGGATAGCATCTTTGATTTGTAATAAAAATGTCCTTGGTTCCAGTTTCGAAACCCGCCACCAATTTAATTTCGAAGGAAAGTCAGCAGTGGTGGCCAAAGACTTACAGCGTAAGAAGTCACCCTCAACCCACCAACAGCTTTGTCAAAGAGTCAGAGGAGGTGACAGAGGAGGTTCAAGGCACTCTCATGCCGTTGGAGTGTGAAGCAGCCCGTAAAGGCGGAAGAATCAGCAATGATCAGTGCCTTGAAGATGTAGAAGGCAATCTGAACCGTTACAATATAGTTACGTAATATCCTTCCACGGCACATGTTCCCTGTAATTGAAAAAGTGTCATGATGATCCCTCCGTTGGAATAAAATGGATAATAGTCCCCATTCGGATCTCCGGAAGGGGACTGCCAATAGGGAGGTGACCATGAGGAAAAAATTGAATAAGCAACGAACTGATAACGTTCTATTAGCTTGGGCATGGAATGTCATAAGCTTCAACGCAGTATGGAAGTTAGAAAATCTGAAAAGGGAAATGCAAAGGCTCAATCTAGGTAGATGGAAGTTAGTGAACTGAAATGGAACAAAGATAAGGATTTGTGATCAGATGAGTACAGAGTAATATCAACAGCAGCAGAAAATGGTGTAGCGGGATTGGCATTCATTGTGAATAGGGAGGTAAGGCAGAGAGTGAGTTACTGTGAACAGTTCAGTGACAGGGTTGTTCTCATCAGAATCGACAGCAGTCCAACACTGACGACGATAGTTTAGGTATACATGCCGTCGTCACAAGGTGAGGATTAACAGATAGAGAAAGTATATGAGGATATTGAATGAGTAATTCAGTGCGTAAAGGGAGATGAAAATCTCATAGTCATGGGGAACTGGAATATGGTTATAGGAAGAAAAATAGAAGGAAGGATTACGGGAGAATATGGGCTTGCTACTAGAAATGAGAGATAAGAAACACTAACTGAGTTTTGCAGTTATGGAGTAGGTACACATTCAGTCATATTGTATTAATGACGAAGGGGAGGCTGAAGTTTAAGAGATTAGTCAGCAAAAAACTATATCCAAGGAAGTGGGATACAGAAGTACTAAGGAATGAAGAGATACACTTGAAGTTCTCTAACGATGTACATACTGTAATAAGGAATATTTCAGTAGGCAGTTTAGATGAAGAGAAAAGTTTATCTCTAAAAAGGACAAACACAGAAGTTGGAATGAAAAACATAGATTCAAAGAAGGTAACTACGAAGAACCCATGGCAGCAGAAGAAAAACTTCCGTTGATCGATAAAAGAAGGAAGAGCAAAAATTTTCAGGGAAATTCAGTAATTCAGAAATGCATGTCACTTAGAAATGAAATAAATAGTAAGTGCCCTAAAGCTAAAGCGATGTGATAGCACGAGAAATGTGAAAAAATTGAAAATGAAATGATTGTCGTAACGATTGTCTCAACATATAGGAAAGCCAAAACAACTTTCGGTTAAATTAAAAGCAAGGGTGGTAACATTAAGAGTGCATCGGGAATTCCCCTGTTAAAAGCAGAGGAGAGACCGGATAGCTGGAAAGAGCACTTTGGAGGCTTCTATGAGGTGGAAGATCTGTCGGATGCGATAGAAGAAGAAAAAGGAGACGATTTGGAAGAGTTATGAAATCCAGTACTAAGAATTTATAAAGGCTTTAGAAGACTTAAGATCAAATGAGGCGGAAAGAATAAATATTTCATCAGAATTTGTAAAATAATTGGGAGAAAGAAGCAAGATAACGAGTATTCACTTTGGTGTGTAGAATGTATGAGTCTGCTGATATAGAATCTGACTTTCGGAAAAGCGTCATCCGTTCAATTCCGAAGACTGGAAGAAGGGCATGTGCGAGAATTATCCCGATTAACAGCATGCATCCCAGTTGCTGACAAGAATAATATACAGGAATGGAAAAGAAGATTGAGGATGTGTTAGATGACGACCAGTTTTGCTTTAGGAAAGGTAAAGACACCAGGGAGGTAATTCTGACGGTGTGGTTGAAAATGGAAGTAAGACTAAAGAAAAGTCAAGAAACGTTAATAGGATTTACGACCTGGAAAAAATGTTCGACAATGTCAAATGGTGCAAAATGTCGAAATTCTGAAGAAAAAAAGGGGTAAGCTTTAGGGAGAGACTGGTAATATACAACATGTACAGAAGCCAGTGGGAATAATAAAGTGGAAGATCAAGATCGTAGTGCTCCATGTGAAAAGTGCGTAAGACATTATGTACTATTTTGAACGTTCTGTTCACTTTATATATCGAAGAAGCAATGATAGAAATATAAGAAAGTTTCCGGAGTGGAATTAAATTACAATGCGAAAGGGTGTAAATGACCCAATTTGCTGGTGACATTGCTATCTTCAGTGAAAGTGAAGAAGCATTACATGATCTGCTGAATGGAATGAACAGTCTAATGAGTACAGAATATGGATTGAGAGTAAACTGAAGAAAAAGAAAGTAAAGAGAATTACTAAAAACGAGAACAGTGAGAAGCTTAATATCCGAACTGACGATCATGATGTAGATGAAGTTAAGGAAATCTGCTACCTAGGCAGCATAATAACCAATGACAGACTAGCACTGGCAAAAAGTGCATTTCTGTCCAATATAAGTCTACTAGCATCAAACATGGGCTTTGATTTGAGGAAGAACTTTCATAGCATGTGCGTCTGGAGCACAACATTATATGGTAGTGAAACATGGACTATGGGAAAACCGAAACAGATGATAATTGCATCTGAGATGTGATGCTACGGACGAATGTTGAAATGTAAGTGCAGTGAAAAGGTAAAGGATGAGAAGGTTCCGTGCAGAATCGAAGAGGTAATGAATATGTGACAAGGAAAAGGAACGGGATGATAGGACATCTGTTAAGATATCAGGGAATGATTTCCATGGTACTACAGGGAGCTGAAGAGGGCAAGAACTGCAGGGGAATACAGAAATTGGAATACAGTGGAAACTCGATTAACCGTCATCTTCGGGACTGTGGTCGTGACGCTTGAGCGAATAGACGGATAACATCAATCAATTATTTTATGTACAGACAAATATCACTCTCACAGTAATATAATAACATTTCGCATCAAAAACAAATTAGACACGATTAAATAGCAAATAAAACTATTTATTACATGATAAAAACATACGTACAGTAGCTACAAAAGTTGCAAAATACGTAATGTACAGAACTGTACTGTACTATAAACTTAGAAGTGAAATAGTTTATCTAGCTTGGAAATAGTCAATTTCTTCTGCCTTTTTGATGTTCGAGCTTTCACCACGGCTATATTTCGTATTTTTCGAAGCAGTAGTGCCCGCGTTGCATTAGCCTCTTCCTGACTTTCAAACCATTCTACACACTTGGAAAGCATTGTTTCGGCCTCTGAATGGCTAATGGTTTCATCACATTTGTAAACTTGCTAGCTAACAAGATTCAATTCAGCCATTTTTTCTTTAAATTGTTCCCGGAACTCAGCTATTACAGAGCTATCCGCGCTTTTTTCTCCACTGATATCACGTTGGCGAATGCCATGACGAAATTTAAACTTGTCGAGCCATTCGATACTTGCTTTCAAAAGACGAGTCACCATCAAGTTTGTAGTTCATTTTAACAGCCTTGGCCATTATTATAGGCCCTGAAAGTGCAATCCCCTGACTTCTTGCTTGTATAATCCATCGGTACATTGCAGTGTCCAAATCATCATATTTTGCATGTTTCATTGTCTTTCTTGTTCGCACATCTCCATCCATGCTCTGCATTGTTGACACATGTTGTTCTATTTTATCAGCATCACGTTTTATATCGTTAACTGTTGTTCTTCCAATACCATAAATCACCGCTAGACTTGTCACAGTTTCGCCCTTTCTTAAGCGTTTTATAAATTCAAGTTTTTGATTAAGTCCTAAAACAACACGTTTACGTATTTCAGACATTTTATCAAGTCATTGTATCACACACACCTGCACTGAATACGGTAGTGTAAAATATGACTTAATAAAGCTTATTCAAGAGGAAAATACGTGACACGGCACAGCCCGCTAGATACACTGCGACAATTATAGTCTTCTCGCCACAACTGGAAACCGATCCAGAGATGATTGTTGACTCACAAGTGAGACAAAGACAAGAAAAGGAGGAGATGTGATGGCACGTCAACTGAAGGTCATATTTTATGTACCATTCTACGACGGGCGGGTACATTCACTTCCCACTAAAATAGAGTAAATAAACAAACCGAACGCGTCACTGCACCTGAGAGCATTTTGTTATTACAGTATTATTATGCTGTTACAGCAGTGACGGTTAACAGAAATTGGCGGTTTAAAGAGTGACGGTTAATCGAGTTTTTACTGTACAGTCAGAAAATATTGAGGACGCAGGTTGCAAGCGCTACTGTGAGATGAAGAGGTTGACACAGAGAAGAAGTTCATGTCAAGCTGCATAAAAAAAATTAAAAAAACACACACACACACATACAGGTAACCTTTGGGTTTCATCTGTGGCAACTTACAGCCCAGCAGTACGTCAACAATGTTCTACGTTCTATATTATTCACCTTCAAGGCAAGCCATCCTAGTTTAAATTTCAGCTATATAATGCCTGACCGCTTCGCGGCGTGGCCGAGCGGTCTCAGGCGCCTTATCACGCTCGGCGCGGCTCCCACGTCGGAGGTTCGAGTCCTCCCTCAGGCACGACTGTGTCTGTTGTCCTTAGCGTAAGTTAGTTTAAGTCAGTGTGTAAGCTTAGGGACCAATGACCTAAGCAGTTTAGTCCCATAAAATCTTACCACACATTTCCAAAAAAATGCCTGACCACACAGCGTGCCATATGTATTTGGCCTGATATTAATCAATGATAAGCCTATTATCTGCTTGCCTAAGAGCCAGAGATGAACCTATACCTTACTGACTTGCTCAGTTTGTAATGCTCTTTCTACTGAGTAAATCATGCAATTTTTTGAAGTCGTAATCATTTGGTGTTCTGTCCATATTATCACGTATACTGATTTCTGTCGCGTTTAAGCAATTCCTTCGTGGGGCATTTTTTTTCCTTAGAGCAGGAGCGGACAAGATTTCAGCTCACGAGACTTATCCAGGCACGAGTGCCAAAGCACTCAGCCTCGCCTCACATTTCCCCCACCGCTATGCCACCCTCAGTGCGAGGAGAGGGAAGAGGGGAAAACTGCAAACGCACCGGATTTAAATGGTAGTGTAGTAGCACTACATACGACTTGGTTTTAAATTTTAAATATCTCAACAACGCAGGTCATAAACAAAACAAGTTTTCGGTATTATTTAATTATTTTTGGCGCACTGAAGACATAATTTTTATCTCGTACCGACAATTTCCCAGAGTTTCGAAACAAAGTTGTCATGTAGTACTGACTTGTTTAGTTTCATAACCGAAAACGGGTGTTTCACACAAGTATCTCAATTGAAATATTGTCGCGTCTTTGTAATCTCATTATGGAGATGTGGAAACTGTTCGTGAGGAAAGCAATGAAGGCGTCACGGACAGTTTTAACATAAAGTAATTTGTCATAACAGGAATTAACTTCCAAGTCAATGAGTTACATCTGCACATGCACAGGGCCGCTTTCAACTGAAACGGCAAACGGTGTCGAAAACAACGCTGAAACAGAAGTAGGAGCGACAGGTTCTTGAAAATTTTTATACAACTCTCTTTATTATCACAATGAATTCTTCAAACCTCGCCATTTCTTTAATTCCAGTGATTTCAGAGAAATGGACTGCTTTTGTCAGAATGTGTCCCTTCAACAACGCAACTTTCTTTCCAAATGCATCTCCGTCAAAACAGAAGAAGATACACTCCTGGAAATGGAAAAAAGAACACATTGACACCGGTGTGTCAGACCCACCATACTTGCTCCGGACACTGCGAGAGGGCTGTACAAGCAATGATCACACGCACGGCAGAGCGGACACACCAGGAACCACGGTGTTGGCCGTCGAATGGCGCTAGCTGCGCAACATTTGTGCACCGCCGCCGTCAGTGTCAGCCAGTTTGCCGTGGCATACGGAGCTCCATCGCAGTCTTTAACACTGGTAGCATGCCGCGACAGCGTGGACGTGAACCGTATGTGCAGTTGACGGACTTTGAGCGAGGGCGTATAGTGGGCATGCGGGAGGCCGGGTGGACGTACCGCCGAATTGCTCAACACGTGGGGCGTGAGGTCTCCACAGTACATAGATGATGTCACCAGTGGTCGACGAAAGGTGCACGTGCCCGTCGACCTGGGACCGGACCGCAGCGACGCACGGATGCACGCCAAGACCGTAGGATCCTACGCAGTGCCGTAGGGGACCGCACCGTCACTTCCCAGCAAATTAGGGACACTGTTGCTCCTGGGGTATCGGCGAGGATCATTCGCAACCGTCTCCATGAAGCTGGGCTACGGTCCCGCACACCGTTAGGCCGTCTTCCGCTCACTCCCCAACATGGTGCAGCCCGCCTCCAGTGGTGTCGCGACAGGCGTGAATGGAGGGACGAATGGAGACGTGTCGTGTGCAGCGATGAGAGTCGCTTCTGCCTTGGTGCCAATGATGGTCGTATGCGTGTTTGGCGCCGTGCAGGTGAGCGCCACAATCAGGACTGCATACGACCGAGGCACACAGGGCCAACACTCGGCATCATGGTGTGGGGAGCGATCTCCTACACTGGCCATACACCTCTGGTGATCGTCGAGGGGACATTGAATAGTGCACGGTACATCCAAACCGTCATCGAACCCATCGTTCTACCATTCCTAGACCGGCAAGGGAACTTGCTGTTCCAACAGGACAATGCACGTCCGCATGTATCCCGTGCCACCCAACGTGCTCTAGAAGGTGTAAGTCAACTACCCTGGCCAGCAAGATCTCCGGATCTGTCCCCCATTGGGCATGTTTGGGACTGGATGAAGCGTCGTCTCACGCGGTCTGCACGTCCAGCACGAACGCTGGTCCAACTGAGGCGCCAGGTGGGAATGGCATGGCAAGCCGTTCCACAGGACTACATCCAGCATCTCTACGATCGTCTGCATGGGAGAATAGCAGCCTGCATTGCTGCAAAAGGTGGATATACACTGTACTAGTGCCGACATTGTGCATGCTCTGTTGCCTGTGTCTATGTGCCTGTGGTTCTGTCAGTGTGATCATGTGATGTATCTGACCCCAGGAATGTGTCAATAAAGTTTCCCCTTCCTGGGACAATGAATTCACGGTGTTCTTATTTCAATTTCCAGGAGTGTACTTTGCAATGTCTTACTGTGTGCAGCGTGTAGTCAAATCAATTTAAAATGAGAAGTCTGCACACCATTCCGGATGTATTAATTTTCATTGGTGGACTTCTAAAAAATTAAATAGTAACTAGTTTTTAATCAAAAAATCGCTCCAGCCGTACCCCTTGACTTAACCTACGTACTTCCAGCCGCACCTTAACCTACGTACTTTGGAGTAACAAATGAAATTTCTATATTCTCCAATCAGCTCCACTGAAAACTGTTGCAACTGACCAAGGAACAATGCGTATGGCTTCAGAAATTTTAGTATTCGTGCCACTAATTCCTTCACGTGTTCCAGGCCTGTACATTTGACACAAAGTGTTTTTGATACACAGACCAGTGAATCCCATCTGTCGATCTTCGTAATTTTATGCTCTCTCGTTGCCAACTACGTATTTCTTTCTACGCGGTACTGCAATGTCGTTTCATAGCAAATATGCATTACTTGTCACTTACGGGAACTGAGAATACTCATCTTTCTTCTGTCAGGATTCAAACGTTAGATCGCCAGACTGCCTCCTTCGTACAAACAGCCTCTACATTAAGTGAACGTCCTCCGAACTACGAACAAATAGAGAAGTTTGATGAGCGGTGACCCCACGATTCTGCCGAAAAATATCTCTACACAATCCTAAATGAAATGTTCCGCTGTTTCGGGCGAATCCGAGTGACGGGCATGGCCCGCCTGTGGCCCGCACACGTTGCACACGAGAAGTCTGGCACATCGTCATCAGCCCTGTCTTATGGTGTACTGTATACACGAGGGTTGCCGAGAAAGTAATGCACCGCTTTTCTTTCGTCAAAAATTCTTTATTGAACATAATGAGAATTACGCACATGAAAGAATGGTGTTTTACCTAGGTACTCAATTTTTCCACGTGATCTGTATCCCATTCTAGGGCTTTCCTACGGAGCGAAACAAGGGTGTGTGTGCCCTGTCGGTGCCAGCACTTGTCTTGGTGGCGGAGACTAGTTGACTGTGTGAATCACCTCCTCGGCGTCCTCAGAATGTCTACCACGAATGGCATCCTTTAATTCCCCAAACTCGCGAATGGCAGCACCACTTCCCTGCAACATGTCAGGTGCGACAGACGTGGGTCTCCCCGACTCATGCAAATCGTGGAGCTCTGCCGAACCACCTTCTGATGACCTCAACCTACGTGCCTAGCGACTAACAGTACTTCTGTCGACAACAGATGCTCCATAGACATTGCACAAGCATTTGTGAGTATTCCCCACACTTCCGTTCTCTGCAGTGAGAAATCCAATGATGGCACGTTGCTTGTAACGTACATCACCTCGCCATTTTGAAACTGTCTTACAGCTACTCTATCAGTCGGAAGTGACGGAAATTTAGCGTCTCACTCAGGAGACTTCAAATAATACGTACATAACGTTTCGCAGTCGTAGCATTGTTTTCAGCTGAGAAAAAAATATGCGGTGCATTACTTCCTGGGCAACCCTCGTAGGTTGTCAATTACCACTGAAACACAGTCATCGTTGTCGCTTTCCAAGTACGTGAGTTAAAAACTAAAAGTAAAGGGCAATTCTAAATTGTAAGTAGACGCAAATACCTTCCAGCAGCGAGAAAACTGATCCCTATGTACAGCGGTTTTTTGTTTTTCTCTTTAAAAAAGTCACACTGTGAAAAACATCTAATGAATAAAAAATAGCATAAAACATGAAAATTATGAAAGCAGCAAATCTAGGTAGCTATATTTACATACACCATTTGTGTACGGTTTCTTTCACTATAAATCATCATATGATCCTGAATCATTTAATGAAATACTTGTCGTAATGGTAATGGCCTGATGCATTGTAAATCCGAAATTACTTTTAGGAAAAGATATCCAGAATCCAGAGGAAGAGCGCCGGGATATGACTATGTGTTACTCTGAAACTGTCAGCTGACCATCTTTAGCTGCATTTCCAGTTTTATTTCTATCCCAACAGCATCCATGTGTACACTGGAGCTGGCGGGGTCGCAGTATCGCATTTCCTCCACGCTGGTCGCAGTTCATCAAGACGCCACAGCACAACAGCACTCCTCCTACCTATCTTCGAGTTGTAAGAACATGTATCGATTGGCATTGACAACAAAAGGCCACAACTGTGTTGTGTCGGGCTGTGAATATAATCCTTATGCGTCACTTTAATCCAACACTCATATTCTAACCCTGGTGGTGCTGTAAGTCTTATAAATAATGAAATCCGTTTACATCCGTTGCTACCGTGTGCGTCTACAACTTAAAACAGTAGATCAAGTGCAATAACGACAGGATGTTAGTGCCACAATCATTTTAAAATCAGTTCTTACGTCAATAATTTAAACCATAATAAAGAGTGGAGTATACTACACTAAATACCGTAGGTTTCCATATAATAATGTTGTAAATGTTATGTCATGGAACTGGGGGGGGGGGGGGGGGGAGGAAGAAGAGGGTGGACAAAAGTATGTGAAAAGTAAGTAGCATAGGGTAAGAAGAAGCCTATTGAAGTATGCAAGTTAGATCAAAAATTAAAAGTTGAAATTTGTATGGGAGATTTTAGGAAGATCACTATATTGTGAATCAAAAGTGTATATAGCAGTCAACCTAACGAGGCACTCTTCTAGTCATTTCTTAAATGGTTCTAGGAATTGATTTCTCCCAAGCCTTTGTGATAACGGTCTAAATTATCCTCTCCTCTTTTAGTGTTATCGTGCACTTTCACTTCTTCTAAGATGGACTTCACTGGGGCTTTAGGACCAATAGACGAAATTTCAAGATTATTCCCTACGTCTTGTATTGCAGGGTTGTTTTGCGTATGATGATTTCTCCTTAGTTGCCTTTCAGTATGTTCTTTAAATCTGGTAGGGACGTTCAGCACCGTTTGGACCAAATACAAATATTACTTTAGTTATTGGAAATGTTGTCGATACCTGATTTTAATGATTTTTCTATGCAATCAACGCTGTATGAAGCCACATTATGCAATCACCTCTTAGACTTTCTGTTTACCTTAACTTTTTCTTCCAAACAGTCTTGCTATTTTTTCTGAAAATCCCCACATGTAGTCACTTACCTTTTTTTCATTCAAGTCTTGGTTAACCTTACATTCCGCGGTTTTCTGTAGGCATTCAGTTTTCTCAACCCTATCGTCAAGGCAGTTGCAGTCTGCTTCAGAATGTTCACCTCCGTAATTTTCTTATGATTAGTAGGTGGTAATTTCCCCCCTGTGGAATATCGTTTGGAAGAACGCTTATTTTCTGTTGCTGCGGTTGATTTGAACTTGCACTTGTAATTAACACTATAATAGTAGGCTTTCTGTGTATTCTGAAAAGGATGTCTGGCGTTCTCCTTCTTTGTAGGGAAGTCTAAAAAAATTAAAGGCCCTTTCCTGTTTGTATTCTATGACAAAATTTAATTTAGGATGATTACTGCTGAAGTTCGGCAACGTATGTTGCATTTATACATGGTCACCTCTAAGCAACAATATCATTTCGTCGACATACCTTTTACAAGAACGTTTTCGTACTATGACAGGAAATAATTTTATATATGAAAATGGCTAAGTACATTTAACGTTTTCATCATTGGTGGCAGCATTTTGCATGTGTTTAATGCTTAGTACTGTCCTTTACGTTTAGTTTTTGATCCATTTACTTAGGAAACAAAAGTGACGACAAGCTGACAAGAGTAAGCGACTCTTTATGCAATACATTTACTATTAAAGAGAGAAAATATTTTGTAATTGTTCCTTACGTTATTATTTGAAGTGAGTACTATGATGTTCTGATCACCGTATGGCCTGATCATGGTACTTTTTATCGAAACCTCTAACCCGCCATAAAAACAAAAGTTACGATTACTAACCAAAACAAATTGTTTTTCAAGATTGTATTTGATTGTGTAAGTGGCGGCTTGAGGGAAAAATGATATATGTTTGCAGTGTAGCGTAGATATATGAAACTGTCAATGAGTATCTGATAATTACATAAGTGCCCTCCAAAATAATGTTCAAGGTATTCGTTATCTATAAAAATAAACAGGAATCAAAATTAACTCAATTCATTATATTAAAATGTATGATATGGTAACAGATGGTTTGACAAACACTGACAATGATAATCTAATGCCTTAGCAAGCCTGGAAAGCGAGTCTGTATTATGATTAAAAAGAATGAGTTACCAGATGAAACAATTATTTTCAGGGAAGTCTTACTGTGATTGCCAATGATTAGTGTTTGGTTCAAATGACTCTGATCACTATGCGACTTAACTTCTGAGGTCATCAGTGGCCTAGAACTTAGAACTACTTAAACCTAACTAACCTAAGGACATCACACACATCCATGCCCGAGGCAGGATTCGAACCTGCGACCTTAGCGGTCGCTCGGCTCCAGACTGTAGCGCCTAGAGCCGCACGGCCACTCCGGCCGGCCAGTTAGGGTTTCAGGGCAGAAAGCGCTGTATGTATCAGGAAAGACTAAGGAGCATCCATGACTTTGCTGTTCACTCTAGCATGTGGGATGAAAAGTAAAGTTGAAAATAATGGAGTTTCTCTTCTTATATTTTTCGGGGTACATTGGCTCTATCGTCTGCCATGACCGCGGAGGGAACCGCGCCTGGTACTGGAGAGCATTTTGCCCTCAATGGGAGGAGCAGACGACACGTCTGTAGGGTAAGAGGGCTGGTAGACATGAGAGAGATCCGCTGCTGACGTCACTGTCTCGCCTGCCAACCCGCACACTCCACGTGACTGATCTCTGCTCTCCCACTGGTTGACTTTGAACTTCTGAAGGCGTTGCTTACACAGCAGCCCCGTGGATGGCGTCCCTAGCTGAGCGGAACCGAGCGTGGGATCCATACCCGTTGCTCCGGAGCTGCTTATAGAACGTACATCACGCCGCCGAGACTCAGTGGTAGCCGCAAGAAAAGTACTTCAAAATGTGAAAAACAAAATAATAGTCTTTACTACCCTTAACGTCACTATGGGCTGCAGAGCATCTATGACGGCAGTTGAAAGCATATTGAACGTTTAGCTGTCGGGCATTTCATTAGAATGAACCTCGACATTTCTGAACCTAGGTAAAAATGACTCGCCTTTCCCCACAGCTTCTGTCACTGTTGCGAAAATATCTCACCAAATTAATCTGTTGTTAGTGGCTGAAAAGTCTGTAAAATCAGTAATCGGCAGACCGGATGGTCACCCATCCAAGGGCTAGCCCAGCCCGACAGCGCTTAATTTAGGTGATGTAACGGGAACCAGTGTTACCACTGCGGCAAGGCCGTTGGCCTGGAGATATTACCTGCGTTGCGACTTTGGCTTCCAGTGCCTAGGGGCGGATACCCCAAAGCACGGACGAGTATGACCGCGTGAATGTCGGCGTTGCAGCCTTTCCACTGACTTCCGTCCTCTTCCTTCCACCTCTTGTGACACAGCGCGACTGCTCACTTATTGCTCAGTGCAAGATCCTTTCATGGAGACTTCTTACATTTTCTTTCATATACACTACTGGCCATTAAAATTGCTACACCACGAAGATGACATGCTACAGAGGCGAAATTTAACGCACAGCAAGACGATGCTGTGATATGCAAATGACTAGCTTTTCTGAGCATTCACACATGGTTTGCGCCGGTGGCGACACCTACAACGTGCTGACATCAGGAAAGTTTCCAACCGATGTCTCATACACAAACAGCAGTTGACCAGCGTCGACCGATGAAACGTTGTTGTGATGGCTCGTGTAAGGATGAGAAATGAGTACCATCACGTTAGATAAAGGTCGGATTGTAGCCTATCGCGATTTCTGTTTATCGTATCGCGTCATTGCTGCTCGCGTTGGTCGTGATCCAATGACTGTTAGCAGAATATTGAATCGGTGGTTTCAGGAGTGTAGTACGGAACGTCGTGATGGATCCCAACGGCCTCGTATCACTAGCAGTCGAGATGACAGGCATCGTATCCGCCTGGCTGTAACGGATCATGCAGCCACGTCTCGATCCCTGAGTCAGCAGATGGGGACGTTTGCAAGACAACGACCATCTGCACGAAGCTTTCGACGACGTTTGCAGCAGCATGGACTATCAGCTCGAAGACCTTGTCTACGGTTACCCTTGACGCTGCTTCACAGACAGGAGTGGCTGCGATGGTGTACTCAACGACGAACCTGGATGCACGAATGGCAAAACGTCATTTTTTCGGATGAATCCAGGTTATGTTTGCAGCATCATGATGGTCGCATCCGTGTTTCGCGACATCGTGGTGAACGCACATTGGAAGCGTGTATTCGTCATCGCCATACTGGCGTGTCACCTTGCGTCATGGTATGGGGTGCCATTGGTTGCACGTCTCGGTCACCTCTTGTTCCATTTGACGGCACTTTGTACAGTGGACGTTACATTTCAGATGTGTTACGACCCGTGGCTCTACCCTTCATTCGACCACTGCGAAACCCTAAATTTCAGCAGGATAATGCACGACCGCATGCTACAGGTCCTGCACGGGACTTTCTGGATACAGAAAATGTTCGACTGCTGAAGGTTCTCCAGTTCTCTCGCCAACTGAAAACATCTGCTCAATGGTGGGCGAGCAACTGGCTCGTCACAATACGCCAGCCACTACTCTTGATCAACTGTGGTATCGTGTTGGAGCTGCATGGGCAGCTGTACCTGTACAAGCCATCCAAGCTCTGTTTGACTCAATGCTCAGGCGTATCAAGGCCGTTATTACGGCCAGAGGTGGTTGTTATGGGGACTGATTCCTCAGGATCTATTGCACCCAAATTGCATGAAAATGTAATCACATGTCAGTTGTAGCATAATATATTTGTCCAATGAATACACATTTATCATCTACATTTTTTCTTGGTGTACCAATTTTAATGGCCAGTAGTGTATCAGTGGGGATAAATTATTCCAATTTGTTTTTTTATACCGTGTTTTACGTCAGTTTCGGGACATTTTGGAAAAAAATGGTCACGGAACAGCAGCAAAATTAGTGCTGAAGATTTTGAGCTCACCCACTGTTTTAGCAATTAAACAATAGTTCTAAAATGAATATGAAACGTGTCGATCACAAAAAAATGAATCTTACAAAAGATGAATGGAAGACTTAGATTTTTTTGGAGATGTCTAGAGAAAGTGTGGTGCGTAAGGAAAGTAATCGGATGCATGTAGCTAATGCAACCAATTCTAAACTTCTGTTCTCGACACTGAATAAATTCAGAGGAACGCTACTGGGATTATAACATGCCGCTACAGAAATACGAACCTGTGTACTAGAAGCGTTCGTTAACTGTGAATCCTTGCAAGAAAGGCGACGTAGTTATTGTACAAACCATGTTGCGTAAACCTGCACTGGAAGAGGACTGTGCGTACATTATGCTACCACCAACGTATATCTCGTGCAGGACTCATAAGAAAAGAACAAAACAGAGAGCTACTGAGGCATCACGTAGCCCATACTTTCACTAAGCGCCTTGTTGGAGGTTGCTTCCTGTCAGCTGAAGGACATACTACTTTCCTACTTGACGTCCCGAGCACGCTAGAGACTTGCTGCAAGCCGCGGGGCAGCGCTAGTCTCGACTCGCGGTTCCAGCGTTACTAATACGGACCGCGGTCAATAAACGCTACCCCTAACAAGTGAGGTATCGATCGTTTGTAGTTATATTCCTCCTGACGTGTTAATAGAATGGGTAGTATCTTGGAAAGAGGTTATCAGATGGACATAAATAATGAACTTTAGTCAAATTAAGTAAATTCACGCGGATAGTATTAGATTTGGAAATGGTACTCTGAAAGAAATCAATACATTTTGCTAGTAGCAAAAATAGCTTGCAGTGGTCGAAATATTGTTGTTGTTGTCGTCTTCAGTCCTGAGACTAGTTTGATGGAGCTCTCCATGCTACTCAATCCTGTGCAAGCTTCTTCTTCTCCCAGTACTTACTGCAACCTACTTCCTTCTGAATCTGCTTAGTGTATTCATCTCTTGTTCTCCCTCTATGATTTTTACACTCCACTCTGCCCTCCAATGCTAAATTTGTGATCCCTTGATGCCTCAAAACATGTCCTACCAACCGGTCCCTTCTTTTTGTCAAGTTGTGCCACAAACTCCTCTTCTCCCCAATTCTATTCAATATCTCCTCATTAGTTATGTGATCTACCCACCTAATCTTCAGCATTCTTCAGTAGCACCACATTTCGAAAGCTTCTATTCTCTTCTTGTCCAAGCTAGTTATCGTCCATGTTTCACTTCCATACAAGGCTGCACTCCATACAAATACTTTCAGAAACGACTACCTGACACTTAAATCTATACTCGATGTTAAGAAATTTCTCTTCTTCAGAAACGCTTTCGTTGCCATTGCCAGTCTACATTTTATAGCCTCTCTACTTCGACCATCATCAGTTATTTTACTCCCCAAATAGCAAAACTCCTTTACTACTTTAAGTGTCTTATTTCCTAATCTAATTCCCTCAGCATCACACGATTTAATTTGACTGCATTCCATTATCCTCGTTTTGCTTTGGTTGATGTTCATCTTATACCCTCCTTTCAAGACACTGTCCATTCCGTTCAACTGCTCTTCCAAGTCCTTTGCTGTCTGTGACAGAATTACGATGTCATCGGCGAACCTCAAAGTTTTTATTTCTTCTCCATGAATTTTAATACCTACTCCGAATTTTTCTTTTGTTTGCTTTACTGCTTGTTCAACATACAGATTGAATAACATCGGGGAGAGGCTACAACCCTGTCTCACTCCCTTCCCAATCACTGCTTCCCTTTCATGCCCCTCGACTCTTTTAACTGCCATCTGGTTTCTGTACAAATTGTAAATAGCCTTACGCTCCCTGTATTTTACCCCTGCCACCTTCAGAATTTGAAAGAGAGTATTCCAGTTAACATTGTCAAAAGCTTTCTCTAAGTCTACAAATGCTAGAAACGTAGGTTTGCCTTTTCTTAATCTTTCTTCTAAGATAAGTCGTAAGGTTAGTATTGCCTCACGTGTTCCAACATTTCTACGGAATCCAAACTGATCTTCCCCGAAGTCCGCTTCTACCAGTTTTTCCATTAGTCTGTAAAGAATTCGCGTTAGTATTTTGCAGCTGTGACTTATTAAACTGATTGTTCGGTAGTTTTCACATCTGTCAACACCTGCTTTCTTTGGGATTGGAATTATTATTTTCTTCCTGAAGTCTGTAATGACGTTAAATTGCGTACTGGCACCAACAGGAAGTAAATTTCTCAGATATAGAAACTTGCAAACCGTCAGTGCTTTGTAGACTTTTCTGCAAGTACATTCATGCTGATAAATTAAGGATAATCGCAGAATGTGGTGCCACGCAACGTGGCACTACACAAAACTGGAGCTAATAGCATAGGCACATAGGGAACACACACGACACAGATCTGTAAGTCCACGGTATTGGTGATTAGTTGAGAAAACCGTCCCGAAACACATGTACTACAAAACGCCACTGTTTCCAGCACATGTTCCCCGACATCAGCATGGGATATGATCACCATGCACACGTACACAGGTCATACAACGGAATGGCACACTCTTGATCAGGTGGTCGAGCAGCTGCTTGGACATAGCCTCCCATTCTTGCACCAGTATCTGTCGGAGCTTTGGAAGTGTCCTAAGGGTTTGAAGATGTGCAGCGGTACGTCGACCAAGAGCATCCCAGACGTGCTCGATGGGGCTTAGGTTTGGAGAACAGGCAGGTCACTGCATTCGCCCGATATCTTCTGTTTCAAGGTACTCCTCCACGATCGCATCTCGGTGGGGCCGCGCGTTATCATCCATCAGGAGGAAGGTGGGACCAATAGCACCCCTGAGAAGGCCGACATACTGGTGCAAAATGACGTCCTGATACAGCTGACCTATTTCTTTTCCTCTGTCAAAGACATGCAGGGGTGTACTTGCACCAATCATAATCCCATCCAACACATCCATACAGGTCCTTTTCAAGGACATTAAAGGGTTGGTACTTGGTTCCTGTTTCACGCCAGATGAAAACCGGGTGAGAATCGCTGTTCAGACTATACCTGGACAAGTCCGTGAACATAACCTGGGGCTACTGTTCCAATGACCATGTACTGAGTTGTTGACACCCGGCTTTACGGGCTCTCCTGTGACCAGGGGTCAGTGGAATGCACCTTGCAGGTCTCCGTTCAGTAGTCTGTAGACTGTGTGTCAGGAGTCAACTGTTCCAGTGAATACGGTAAGGTCCTGAGAAAGTCTACCAGCAGTACTCCATGGCCGTCTGCGGGCACTGATGGTGAGATATCGGTCTTTTTGTGGTATTGTACACTGTAGACCTCCCGTACTGTAGCGCCTGGACACATTTTCTGTCTGCTGGAATCGTTTCCATAGTCTTGAGACCACACTTTGTGGCACACGGAGGTCTCGTGCTACGACCTGCTGTGTTTGACCAACCTCCAGTCGCCCTAGCATTCTACCCCTCATAACGTCATCAATATGTTCTCTTTGAGCCACTTTCAACACACAGTCACCATTAGCACGTCTGAAAATGTCTGCACACTTACTCGCTGCACCGTATTCTCACATGCACCAACCCACCTCTGAGTATGTGGACTGCTGCCAGCGCCACCGTGCGACGACCGCAGGTTAAATGCACTGCATGGTTATACCCCGAGATGATTTAAACCCGCAAACCGCCCACCAAAGCGTTGTTTCACCATGTATTAGAATTATCCTTAATTTATGAGCATGAGTGTATTTGTCTGGAGTCTAGTCATGTAAGGAAGTGAAAAGTGAAATATAAATATTTCAAACAGAAAACCTAGAAGCTTACGAAGTGCGGTACTATAGAAGAATGCTAAAAATTACGCCGGAACTTCAATAATTAATCCAATATATTTTTCTTCTCAGCCACTTTCGTTTGAAAAAAATGTGGGATCGTTTGCGGAACTTCGTCGAAAATTCCTGCTTCAGCCCCAGTAGTTTCATGAAGTTCCGATAGATGGCAGCGCCATACGTACCCTTCAAAATGGCTTCTGTAATGGAGATGCGTTCGAAGCAGACAGGCGTCACTGATTTTCTTTTGGCCAAAAACTAGAGCATCACACATATTAATAGGTGCTTGCAGATGTTAATCGAGAGACCCGTCAACAAACAAAGCATGGTGAATCGTTGGGCGAAGCGTCTGATACCAACGCAGCAAGGTAGCGCAAAACTGTCCAATCTCCTGCGTGCCGTCCTGGCGCATGCAGCTGTGACACCTGCAATACTGCAAAGTGCGCACACTCTCATTCGAGGTGATGGACGGATCACAAACACTCGCTGCTCAGCTGGACGCTTCTTTTGGTAGTGCTAACACACTCGTCCTCCAGTTGGTACTCGAAGGTGTGTGCCGTCTGGGTTACTCGCCGCCAAACACATGACCGAAAAGGGCAACGGGGGATCATCTGTGCGGAATGCACTCTGCAGGAAGCAGTACGTGGATGATGGGGAGCTTATTGGTGCAGAAATTTCGTTGCCTGCAACATCGACCAGTAGAATAGCACCGCGCGGGCATACACGCCTGCCCATAAGGTGGCGTAAGGCCGTCGCATTGAACGGAGATTATGTAGAAAAATAGGGTTTTTTAGCCAAAGAGTAGAGAATAATATCGTCTATTGGGAATCTTGAATAAAACCATCCTGCATTCAGGTAAAAAGATGTGTTTCACCTCTTACTGAACGCTCCTCGTAGGTGAAAAGATCGGTTAGCTAATAAAGAGTTACTGAATCGAATTGAGGAAAAAAGTAATTTGTTACTGTTTGAATAAAAGAAGGGATTGGAAGGTAAGACACACCTTGAGGCGTATAGGCATCACCAATTTATTAATATAAGAAGGCATGGGCGTAAAAATTGTGGAGCAAGGTTGGTTACAGTAAGCAGTTTTAAATGAACTATCCATTTACAGCCATAAATAGCGACAACTGTGTGCTAACATAGGCAATTACTACAATATCAGCATGCGTTTATGGAGGAGAGCTATGCAGTTGTTCTCCATCCTATCTGTAAACAGTTTGAGCTGTTATGTTAATTCATTGCAGTTCCAAGGGCATAGATGTAGTTAGGAAATTTACACCAGTAAATTTATTAGCAGTTATACAGGCTGGCTCTGAGCACTATGGGACTTAACTTCTGAGATCATCAGTCCCCTAGAAGTCAGAACTGCTTAAACCTAGCTAACCTAAGGACATCACACACATCCATGCCTGAGGCAGGATTCGAACCTTCGACCCTAGCGGTCGCGCGGTTCCAGACTGTAGCGCGTAGAATCGCTCGGCCACTCCGGCCGGGCAGCTATACAGAAATGAAGGGATCTGCTTAGGATAGAACAGCGTAGAGATCGGCATCAAACTAGTCTTTGGATTGAAGAGAACCATAACAATTTTACCATAAATCATCTTGAAATTTGAAATCGAAGTAAAATAACATACTTTAAAAATGTGAGAAAAGTACATGGGGCCTTGCTGATTATCAATGTTAAGGGCCCCGTGCACTCATAAACCGCCTGTGGCTCAGATCGACCTTTATGAAATTATCGATTAGTGCGACGAGTCGTAGAATTGTTATATGTGATTAATAGGAGGTGCATAAGCTGGAGAAATCGTCGAGTGGTAGCGAATCAGAGCGTTGAGAGACCAAGTAATAGCCTTTGGTACATTGGTGAAACACTTTGAAATGATGCTAAACACATACAGCTTGTAGCAAACGCACAATATATGGAAGGATAGGACTGTGAAAGAAACAAAGGATGCTCATATGTTGAGAAAATAGTAAGAAATAGGAGCAGATCTACATATGCGCCATCACACTATATTCTGCTGTGAGGTGCTGTTGAAAAAGGTGAAACATCCCCTTTGAACAATTATACAAGACTGTGTTTAAACTGAAACAGAATATTTTTAGCGCAACGCAATGTGATTTTCAAAAATCCCTACAAAAGAATGGCCCTGACTAACATTAAACTATACCTTTCACAAATCACTTACCTCATCAAAAATCTTCGTTACTCGAACTACTGCAATACAGCGAGCGCCACTACTGCCAGCTAAATAAAAGATTCAAACTACGGAAGGCACTAACTACTGATAGACATAGTTAGCGAATGAAAGATTTTAATAGAGAACAAACAATGTATTCACCTTAATAGTCATAATATATATATGTATCAGTTCATGACATCCATTCTTACAAATTTCAAAGCTCCGCCATCTCTCTCCCCACATCCACCACTGCTGGCGGCTCACCTCCAACTGCGCAACGCTACGTGCTGTTCACATCCAGCTGCCGCTGCGCAACACTACAATAGCAGACAACAATGCATACCAGCCAAAGACTGCACACAGCACAGCCAGTGATTTTCATACAGAGCGCTACGTGGCGGCGGTGTTACCAATATGAGAACCTAAACAGCCTATTTACAAAGCTATTGTTGTCTCGTACTTTCATAAACTCGGCCTGGTAAGGCAAGTCGAAGGAAACCCGACGTCGTTGCATTGGAGTTGTATTTGCTTGGTTGAGCAATGACAAATGATAAAGACACACATTTCAAGGGGATCATTAAAAACTGGTCGTAAATTTAGAATATTAACATTAGAAGTAGATTAATGCAACCCTGTCATCTACATAATATCAAGTCGTGTACTGGAGACATCAGAAGGAAGTCGGCAAGACTCAGCATAACCGGGAGCACCTCCGAAGATGTCCACCGTAGATCTGACGAAACGTCAGGGATTGAAGACTTTCATGGACCACGGCCATATAACCCGGAAGAATTCTCAACAGCTGAAACAACCAGTCGTGATAGCCTTCATTGTATGAGAAGGAATTAAGTTGAGAGTAGTACAGTCAATCGTTTTTACTTCACTCCAGCGAGATCGTAATTCGGATGGGCGCAGATAATGATACGGATATACAGGGACCTACAGTATTTACTCGCACGTGGGCTACGTATCTAGATGTAAATGTACATAGCAACAAATGCTCCATGTGACATATGAAACAGCTCTTTCAGAACAAAACGCGATTACATGCTTGATGAAATCCCCCAGATACGTTTGGTTTAGGATGCATTAAACGCTAGGATTTTACAGCTGCGATATTCCACCTGAAAACGAGGATATCTGATCGCACTTCCATTTTAATGAGAGGATCTACTGATTCTGTTACGGTAAATGTTTGAAAATGGAAACGCGTGTGCAGGTACCGGTGCAAAGCGAAGGCTGCGCTGTGGTCGGATGCAGCAGTTTCGGGCTGGCGCGCTTTTCCGGGCAGTCGTAGCCCACACTCAGGTTACTTGCTTGCGTCACACGCTTCGTTAATGCCCGGCGTGCTGCGGCGCGAGCCGGAGTGGTGGCGTCACACAAAGTGATGAAAGTGACACTATGAATGCACCACGGCACTCTGTGCGCCGCCGGCGAATTAATTCCCTACATCTATTGTGCGGAAACATTACCACCAAAGTACTATAGCGGACATCCCCTTTATGTCCTTTGTGTGACTACATCTTTGTACGATGAAAACATTTTTGCTTTAATAAATGGTAGCCTCTTTTCACATAAGTATTTGCAGTCGTCCTCTTGCACAAATTTTCCTGTATTCGTTCTCATCTGTTCCTCGCACAAAGCTTGTCATATTCAATTTAGTTGAGCTTTCACTAACTCTATAACAGGTTTATTTAGTTACTAACTATAAATTTTTGGTTATGAATAAATGCAAACTGGCTCATAACGATAAGTTTCTGTTCAAAAGCATTTTGCTTTTTTATTTTTTTAAGTATGTTGCCATAGATAAGCGGTTAGTAGGTCTGTCAGTTAAGTTACCACTTGTATGCATTTCTGGTCAGAAGCAGCGGCAATTAGAAAACCACCTAATGCTTTTAAATTAAGATCAGTGATGAATTTTAGAATTTTAGTTCATCCCTCGGAAACATGTATATATCTGCATATTTCTCAGCGTCATAATCGTCTAATATTAAATTTCTTAATTTAGTAGGCAGTGGTCACTTTAGGGGCCAATTGCATAGATCTTCCAGTGTACTACTGGATATTTAATAGTTTTACTATTCTATACAAGTTTTGCTAAATAAGATAACTGAATTGGTGTGTATCACGGCTTGTATTCGCACTGTATCGTGCTCGTCAGAGGCTGCCGCCATGAATGGCATCATATTGTTCTATGACAGTTGTGGTGTTTCAAGGCTGCATCAACAAAGGCACTGAATTTTAAAAAAGAGATATTAATGTTAAATTTTCTTGTGTTTCTCCTGTGGCAGTTTTATGTTTACGGTAGTGCTTCTGGTCCGTGATCAACGGTTCCGTGTAATTTTATATTGTAGTTACTAAATAGTTATGTTTATTGTATTAATTGTAAGGAGTGCAATAAATAGTTGTAAAAACGATAAACAAAGTAATGTGGCTAGACCGTCTGGATAAAACAAATCACATCAATAAAAATGGAATAACAATAGGTATATCAATAATCATTGTATACGTAAAGACTACAATATGATCAAATGTCTACAGAGTTTCCATTGTGTTAAAATTGTAATGAATTAGCATTTATGGAGCACCTAGTAGCTATTATTTTAGTAAAGATTTGAGACTTGTCTGAAGACTATGTTGATGTAATTGGGACACTGGTTTACTGGTGTAGTAATTTTAGCAAGGGGTATGAATGCTGACACTCGTCCTTACCCAGATCGTGCTCCCAAATCCACATGGATGAAACTAATGCACTATCTTTGACACGTATAATTCACAAGAGCCATATGTGAGGTTGTATCAAGAGAAACTTCGATTCACGAGATTCCAACATTATGCACGGTTCACCTGACCTATTCCGTGATTTTGCACGGATTACCCAAGCGCCCAGCTAAGAGGAACACGGCAGCCTTTGGTGGCAATACTGCCAAAGTAAGTGAAAAATGTATTAAAAGATCTGTGTACAAAATCCCCATTAACACAAATAAATGAGAAATAATAGAATGCGTCAAAATTTTGTGTTCACTGCTGATAAGTGACTGATACGAAGAAGTATGACATACATTAAAGTCAATTTTCATGTCCTTTGAGTAGTAACCCGCATCACTCAAAACTTCAACACATTTTCAAGTTTAGTCTCAAAACAGGAAGGAGAGCAACTAGGATTTAACAAATTGCTGTCCAGCAGAGAATAATTCATAATCCGATGAAAGACTTATAGCTATAATGGTGCATCACAACCAAAAGATAGTACTGGATCTTCCTGCGACTTGAGGGGGGCCATGAGCCACTGGGCTATGCTACGCATCTGAGGGCTGTAACAGATGTATCTCTCTATGTTAGACTATTGTTATAAAGTTTCTGTCAGTCATTGTCCAATTAACATATGATATGCAACATAGGCAGTGAGGTAACAACATGTGTAAAACTATGCTTCACTTGCTGCCGCATCTCCTATGTCATGTATTTACATAAACAAGAGTTTCACTTTCATCCATCGTACCTAAAAGTGCTGAATGATATTTTTGATTGTCTTCTGGGTACACAATGTCAATTTCTTCATCATTTAAAATTCTGTTATAAATCTGCAGCCGAAAATGCAAATACGGGGTGATTTTGCTAAATAGAGGTAAACTGCATAAGAAGCAAAGAAACGTCATATGGGCGATGAGGCTGGAGAAGCGTCCCAAGGTTGCACGTTGAGATAAAGGTCTTTAATAGTGTGGGTTTCAGTAATTCAGAGCACACATGATAATACAGCAGACGAGTAGGAATGTTCTGAAGGTACTAGTGTTTGTGCATCAGAATCAAGAAGGCAGTAATGTAATATGTTATATGAGACGTGTATATATCGTCAAATACGAAGCAGAAGAGGACGGCACCCTACAGATATGTTTGTACTGACTTGAAGCACACGTTAACTACTGCGTATTGCTTCCTTACTTCAAAGATGATTCAACTGCACAGTATAATATGTCGTAAATACCGTTATTTTACGTCACTCTGTGACATTACAAGGGATGAGTCCACTAAGCATTACATTTAAGTTTAGTTGTGAGGTTGGTAGCTGGCACGCTGTCTTGTTGTGGCCGCGCCATTTAAGTCAACGGGTGCTCGGCAGTGTATTCAGGCCTTGCGACTTCGATATTCCTAGGTAGTAAGAGAAATGAGCTACCGCCTGTTTCAGGAAGTGAAGCGGACTGAGTATGTTAATACGTTGAATACACTAAAACCTACTTCCAGACACGCTACGAAAGTTGTGAAGACCGAGTAAGTAAGTAAGCAGGTTTAAATGAATGTGAACTGCGGCCGTTATTCAGAGATGAAGAAGCTTGCACAAAATAGAGTAGTATGGAGTTGAAAGCTGCATCGAACAAGTCTTCGGACCGAAGACGACAGTAACAATATATAATTTATTCAATACTTTGTTTATAACAATTAGTGTAGTCGTTTAACAATGATAGAAACATGGTCATTCTCTAGATAATAGTAAGATCCAACCAGCTGCATGCTATAAGTGTATATTGTGTGTCTATATCATTTCTTATCTATTTTATAAACAAAATTCTACTAAAACGTTAGTCATTTGGTTGATAATGCAGAGACGATCTATATACATGCTGTTGCTTTGTGTTGTTATAAATATCCAAAAAATTAATTAAACAGCTTCTGGACATACTGGTTAGTGTTAACAGTTTCAAAGAAAAATCGTGTTGCACCACAGACTGCAGACTTCGAGCACCAAACACCAGTATTGACATTAACCAACTGCTCCTCAAAGAACTGATGGGGATTTTATGATGCATAATGGAGCATTACTCAATAATGCATGATACTAAACGTTAGGGTACAGAGGCAGGTCGTTTTTGATAACGTTACAACACGATGATCATTTAATTCCCACTTGGCCGTATAAATGGCATTGAGATTTCGATGGACTGAATTGCAGGTTTCCTTCACTCAAGCAATGCTTTTTGGTGTTTGAACACTCTTCAGTTATTGTTTGTTACAAAGCCTGAGTTGTTCCAGTTTGCCATCAAGCGCTTATCTGTAGGCGTGAGGAATTTTGGCAGAACCGCAGCTGAGGACGTCTTACCAGATCAGTTACAGCCTTAAAATGCTGAGTAAGTATTTCAGCATTAGCTTTTCACGGCCAATGAACGCACGACGCATTTAGCGTGAACTCCATTTTGTGTTAAAGTGAACTGGTCAGTAAATACGTCTGCTCCGATCATTCAAGCAAGCACAATGAAACAGCTAAATACTTTGGACAGAGCTCGTAGGAGATGCGGATGTGCTGACATGTCATAGAGCTCGACAGGTGCATCGAAATCACGGGTTCCATCATTTTCTGTGATGGGCAGTTGTCCTGTTCATTAGCACGGATCAATTCCGTGCCATTCTTATAAATTAACAGTAAGGCAGGCCAATACTGTACCCATACAACATTCCCTTGGCGGGCAAGCAGGAAAGCCTGTCTGCCACAGGCAGGAAAAAAAATCGTTTTTGCCCTTGGGGTGGAATTCGGTGGATGTGACGTACTTGTACAGGCAAAAAAAGAGATTGCAGATTCAAAAAAATTGGATTTTCTATTCAAGAGAAAGAGTTTCACAAATTGAGCAAGTCTGTAATGCATTGGTCCAGCAATTACTCCGATTGGCACCGATTGATAGAATTGGAGGATGTTCTTCTGTAGGTATATTGTGCCAAATTATGTCCAATCGGTACGTTCGATCGTTAAAATGTCGGGATGGGTGAAGGAACATGCCGTAGACGACAACAAGGTATATTGTTATGAAATGAAGTGGCATCCCAGACCGTTACTACGGGGTTGTCGAGCCGTACGGCGTGCGAAAGATTGGTATGCCACCACTGTCCCTGGTCTCTCAAAACATGTCTTCGCCGGTCATAAGTCCTTCGCGATGCATCACTTTTTCATTTCTTAGAGTGTATTTTCTGGAACAGTTTTAATTTGCCCGCCCTGTATAACAAGAACTGAGTCACTGGCTGGCATGTCGGCGGTCACCACCTCCAACATTCCGCTGCGACCTGTGCGCCGTCTACAGGCTAGACGGTGCTGACGCAGACGCAGATGTCTGCAGCCGGCGAATGAGTCGGCGGTGGCCGGGCCCGGATGCTTGCATTTAATTAGACGCAGCCCTCCCGTCTCCTCCACCGTCTACACGGCAGCTATTTTCCGTGCCCGACAGCCAGCGTTTGCCCTCCCCTTCCGTCCGTCCCGCACTCACTCCGCCACTGTACTACTACAGCTTGCGTCACGTGCGGACCTAGCTTTGCAGCTTGCATGCATTACAACTCGCACCGCGGCGAAAGGCCAACTGTGGATGCTGCAGTGCGCGGTGAATCGGAGATACGCGACTCTTGTGTGAAACAGTGAAGCGCGGGCGCTACACTCAGCATACAACCGCTCACTGGCTGTTGTTTCAAAGGACAGATGCCAAGCTACTAGAAACATCTACTTACACGCACGCGGGCCACACACACACACACACACACACACACACACACACACACACACACACACACACACACACCGCAATCTACTGATCTACATCTACGATGGTGAGCTCAAAAATAATGCCACAAAAATAATGCCAACGAATTTTGTATGTGAAAACTCTTAAGGCTTTTTAAATAAAAACGCCCTACATCTGGGCTGGCCAAGAATTCGCTCATGGGAAACGCCCTGGCATGAGTGCCATATAGCTCAGCCTGCCTAGAACAGGACATTTCCCTCGCGCCGGCCGGAGTGGCCGAGCGGTTCTAGGCGCTAGAGTCTGGAGTCGCGAGACAGCTACTGTCGCAAATTCGAATCCTGTCTCGGGGATAGATTTGTGTGATGTCCCTAGGTTAGTTAGGTTTAAGTAGTTCAAAGTTCTAGGGGACTAATGACCTCGGATGTTAAGTCCCATAGTGCTCAGAGCTATTTTAACCATTACTCCCTCGTGACCAACCGTGGGTCGTTTCTTGTGATGAATGCGTGACTCCCATCCCCCACTCTGGAAGGCGGCACCAGAGCTCAGTGTCTGATTGTTTTAGAAAGTACAGTAGTTGGTATCAGTGAGACGGGATCTGACGCTGTAGTAACGTATGCTGCTCCCAAGACCACTTAAGATAAAACATTTTGGCAGTGAATCCGGATAATCATTATCGTTTCGTAATATAGGTAATCTGTGCACCAATTAAATTCAATTATCAGTACAGTTATATAGCTAAATATGGCCTGTGTAATTTTTTTTATCGATTTCCAACTTAGTTTTGGAAATTCGAATTTATTTTCGCTAGCCACCCACGTTAAGGTGTAATGATTGTGCCTTGCAGATTTTCTTGAGCAGACTGAACGATCACAAGTCGGGCTTGACGGCAACCGCACACAATTCGTCGGAATTATTGGTGAACTTATCTTCTACTGTTTACCCTCCAGAAATGTTGCGAGTGCTCGAGTTTTTAATGGGTTCACAAGAGCAGCCGTGTCAGATCTTTCCGATCGCACGATGCACTGTGTAGGACGTATTAAGAAATCAGTCGCCGTAAGGAACCATAACGTTAAGGTGAACGTTGTTACATGACTGCTAAACATCGAGGAGGGAATACCTCGTTTTAATAAATGTCCTTTTCGTGGACTATAATTCACTAGACTTTTCCCGTACACACATCCCACCGCTGCTTCCAACTTCTTGTGATTAATGAGAAATGTTGTTTTAAACCATCAATGAAATTCATTCCCCAATTAGTTGTACTGAAGTCATTTGATCAGATTCATATGGGGTGCCATTGGTTACACGTCTCGGTCACCTCTTGTTCTCATTGACGGCACTTTGAACAGTGAACCTTACATTTCAGGTGTGTCACGACCCGTGGCTCTACCCTTCATTCGATCCTTGTGAAACCCTACATTTCAGCAGGATAATGCACGGCTGCATTTTCCAGGTCCTGTACGGGCCTTTCTGGATACAGAGAATGTTCGATGCTGCCCTGGCCAGCACATCCTCCAGATCTCTCACCAACTGAAAACGTCAGGTCAATGGCGACCGAGCAACTGGCTCGTCACAATACGCCGGTCACTTGATGAACTGTGGTATCGTGTTGAAGCTGCATGGGCAGCTGTACCTGCACACGCCATGCAAGCTCTGTTCGACTCAATTCCCAGGCGTATCAAGGCCGTTATTAAGACCAGAGGTGGTTGTTCTGGGTACTGATTTCTCAGGATCTATGCATCCAAACTGCGTGAAAATATAATCACATGTCAGTTGTAGTATAATATATTTGTCCAATGAATGCCCGTTTATCATCTACATTTCTTCTTGGTGTAGCAATTTTAATGGCCAATAGTGTATGTTACTTAACACTAGTCATTATAAATACAGTGGTTTTAAAAGAAAGGGTCATTTAAAGATGATTTAACGGCGTAAATTGTCTATGATGCATGACAGTGTCCTTTGCGTTGACGAAACCTTGCATAAACGATTCTGTCTCAAATGGTTCAAAAATGGGAGGAATGGCGATGCAAATAATGCTTTTGTTAAGTCATTTCCTACCAGCTCTCTGCTCTTTTAAAACAGCTATGTAACATCAAAACACATTAAACGATCAATTTGAGCATTTACGTGAAACTTAAAAGAAAAGTGAGAACACTATCATAGCATAAATTATAATCCATAACCAAGCCTCATATAAACTAAAACAACAGCACTGTCGCCTTCAAATTCCGTTCGTGTCGCAGATACACTCTTGTTTCAGCACACAATTAGTAACTGCTAATTTGCATCACTTCCATTCGTAGACTAGGTCAGCACTGCACGCTAGTGCAGTAGCGCTAGATGGATGGAATACAGGTCGTGAAAGAAGTTTAACACAGATATTTGGTGTGCAAGGGAAGTTGCAGAAAACCTTTCTTGTGAATGAACTATTTTATTTGTTGTTCCGTGTTCAGTCACAGACTTCTGCTCTGTGTATCTGGGAGATAATTTTGATAATGATTTTGACATAAATTTGGGCATAAATTTGTTGCTATTCGGGTGCAGTACGCTAACTGATGACACCAGGTTTCAACCCGTATCTCTTTTTTTTTCTTTACTTTAATACAGATGAAAGTCACTAGTCTACACATGTGTTCTTGTCATTCACTCCATACAAATACTCGCTATCGATTTCATATATGCTTAGTTGCGGGAAAATGCAAGCATCTCTGCTGGGACATTACAATGACTAGCCATGTCGCAGTCCCTTGTTTTATCGACTTTAATTGCTTTATTAAGGACCTGAATTTGAACGTAAATTATGTTGCGCACTGGAAGAGTCCACTTTGAAGAGAATCTCGCCGCCTTTGGAAAAGATTTGTAGTACAGATGTCCTGGTACGATGGATGCGAGTGGTATAGGTCAGCACTCAAACAATGAAGGTAACAAAGAACAGTGAACACTAAAATATATTACCTACTTTTGGTAAGGCTGGTTTCAGCAATTGCAGAACACGGGTTTAGCCTATCTGTCCTGCGTTGACTGCTGTTCCATGAACACAAACTAAATGATATTCTCTAAACTAACTTATCTCTTAATATACTGTTCGAAGAACAGTTTCGAAGTAACAGGACTCAGTTACATCTCTAGGCAGATGGTTCTTTTCCTTACACGGTAATTCCATTCAATGTTCTGTTTCTACTGAAGACTAACCATTGTTATCTTGCGGCCGCGCGGGGTAGACACGCTGTGTAATGCGCCTTGTCACGGTTCGTGCTGCTCCCCCCATCGGAGGTTCAAGTCCTCCCTCGGGCATGGGAACAATAGCCTCAGCAGTTTGGTCCTATAGGAACTTACCACAAATTTCCAATTTCTATCTCACTTGACGACTTTAAGACTAGAAGACATGATGAGCGTTATCCAGGAACAGCCTACTAAGACTTAAGACTTTCAGCTGACAAATTCTGCTGGTTCTCGGTTACTTGAGCTTGTCACTCTCTTCCTGAAGGCGTTGACGCTCTAGGCGGTGTGACTCTCGCGGGCGACATGATTGGTTTACTCGCAGCAATGTTCTTGCTGCGGACGGACGGCCATGGTACTTCTGGTACCAACTGTTGCAAACACTTCTTGTGTGGTTCTGAGTAGTCAACCAGATATTACGTTGCCTACAGTGTGGAATCCAGTGATTTCAAGACTGTACTGGACTTGCAGTTTGGTTTGAAAGGCGACAGGCGACTTTGAGTCACCGCCCTGAGAGCAGTCACTTTAATTAGTAAAATTCCGCTTGACTACCTGTCCCTAGCGTCTGCTGCATTGACTCTGCTTACTAATTGTGTTTGTTGGTGATAGCTTGCATTAGACGTCATCACAATTATCAGAATCTAAATGAACCTGAATGCTGAAATAGGTGTTAATGAAATGGGGCCACTGTCTATTTTTTGTCAATTCTTGATGGGTGATTAATAAATCAACATAGGATCGATCTTTTATAAAAGTTATGGTACAATTTGTTGGTTTAAATTGGACATAAATAAATGTTAAGCATGATGGCAAAAATAAAACATAATCTGACGGCACACAGAAATGCAACGAAGAGTTAACAACCCTGTGTGGCGAATGGTTGGCAAAGACTAAGGTTTGACTGACTGATCTATTCAGTCTGGCTCAAGATATGTACAACGCAATCTGAAATTACCTAACACATAATAGACCATCATAAATATATTCTATACAGAAGCTATACTACCTTGGTGCAGCTGAGAACAAGTGGGAAGACTGATCTTGTTCTCCTAGCAAGCCAGAGCAGCAATACAATACTGGTTTTCTCGACGTGCGGTGCTGCCTCGGATATTGGTCATGGTTCAAGCATCTGCAGAGCACCGATGTGCGGCGCCTGTAACTCCCTACCGCGGGCGCGAAATTTGCAAAGTAGCATGCAGCGATCTGTTAGAAGGATCGCAAATACTCTCAAGCGTAACTGTGAAATCTCGGCAGATTCCATCGTGTGACACTCCCATTCGCTGGAATTACTATGAACCAATCTGACTCACTTATAAGGTAGTGCACCCAAGGAGAGCAGCATCAAAAGGTTGACCTGTCACCAATAAGAATGCCCTTGGAACAATATGTTGTCCCAGATGACTGAGGTTTAAACTGTCACTACAGCTAAATCCTCACCACAGACTACCCAGTCAAGACCAGTGGTAATGCAGTATCACACTCTGAACAAGTGTCCCAAAAGCGCACTGCACTCATAACGAAAGTAAAAACCAGTTTCGTCTCCAGACAAGAGTATGGATCCAACGATCCACTCCAGACAACCATCTGAATCACAGGACCAAATATCATCTCGGCTCATTGCCATCCAACCTCTCTAAACTCCCAAAAGCACTCCCGAAACTTCCTCAGCAAGGGTTTCGTGCCAACAAGACTCCACGAGCTCCATGTCTCCCCTCCAACTCATCTGCTCTACTCATCGGCCAATCTGATAAAAGTTAATAAGAACTTAGAACAACTTAAACCTAACTAACCTAAGGACATCACACGACACCCAGCCATCACGAGGCAGAGAAAATCCCTGACCCCTCCAGGAATCGAACCCGGGAACCTGGCGTGGGAAGTGAGAACGCTACCGCACGACCACGAGATGCGGGCGCGTTCCTTCTAAAACTGTTTTGAATGCATGAACCAGGCTGAGGGACAGTATCTCATGTCGGCTTCCTCGATAGCATCGTGTCCACGGTGGACGTGGAAACTTGCGAAATTTTATGGCTGGCATCCTTGTTCACAAAGGCCGTTTACGAAGCTGTCTTAACAAGTAGGCTGGGTGACCTAGATTTCTCTTGCGCCCCAGCCTCCACTGTGGCAAAAGGCGCCTAACTGGTAGATCCAGGCAGAACTGTTCACCACCTCATCGATTGAACGCATTGTCCGAACACCATGGGAGAAGTTCTTGGGCCCGCATTCTGTCCCCGGGAAGTGCTTCAAGATGTTCCTTTCCCGAATAGTTGCACGTTTCTTTCAAGCCTCATACGTCCATCTCAAGATTTGCTGTTAATGACTAACTGCGTGCTTGTTTGCAGTGGCGGAAAAAGTACTATTCGAACAAGAGCCACCACAAAAACCCCACATGCATTGACAATGTACACGTTTCCACGCCAATAACTTCCTGTTGTCTCTCGAACACGATGTTCTGGGTGAAAAATTAACGTTAAATTGTTCCCTTGACTATGGAGAATAGTGAGAGCGTGACTCGTCCTTTCTCACGGTTTCATTTTAGTCCAAGTCATCAGATTGCAGCTGGATAGCCATCTCATCATTCGTTTATAAGTGTTTTATCCTGATTTTTACATTTCAGCTCACTGCGCAAATCATTACGGAAAGTATTTTTCGTTATTTTCCCCTGGTAGCGCCTTTCCCTTGCGTAGACAAATGCCGGGATGGTTCCTTCGAGAGGACACGGCCGACTTCCTTTCGTAATCCGATGAGACCAATACCTCGCTGTCGTGTCTCCTCCCCCAAAACAACCCAACCCAACCCCTTGTGGAGAGGTATTCAAATAGTGCATTTGATAAACATTATAAAAACGTGTGTATGTATCCATGCATGCGTGTGCGACTTCGTCTGTTACTGGACTGATTGCAACCAAACTTCGTATGCGTGTCATGTACTGTCTGAAGAGAGTCGCTGGGGGGTAAGAACCAACTGTCTATAAAAGGAGTGTCGGTAAAAAAGCATAGCGTCCCACAACGCTCGAATACCCGTACTTTAGTGACCTAGTGTTTAAGAATGAGAACGTTTAGTGATTACACCAAACTTTACACATAATTACAAATGTTTACGAAACATTTTCGCGCTTACAACCCCCTCAAAATGATGACAGGAAATTATCGCTTACTAGATTTTCGCTGTCCATGCAATAAAACTACCACATGAAGCATGACGATTTAAATTTTTACTCCTTTGCTAATAACCGTGTTCACGTCACCTTTTGAAGACCACATATACCATTGAATGTGAAACCAAAATTATGTCGTTTTACATCACGTACTTCTGGAGATATGACGTCATAAACATTACGTGAAAATGAAACTGGAGGGGGTATATCGCTATTGACGTGTTCTACGAATGTACAAGAGATAATCCTGTATTATGTTTGTAAGTATTCTGAAGGTGTCTTTAATTAATGTTCATACGTATTAGTGTTCTGAATTTTGTGTTGCTGTTCTTAACCGTATACACTAGATAACCCTGATGTACGTAGCAGTGAAATGTTGCTTTTGGAGGTCCCTGGTAGCAGAGGTAGGTATTGGTGTGATTTTATTCATTTATTTTACTGTATTTATACGACTGCCGGGCGTTAATGCATAATAGGTGGAGAGGATGAACGTATTGTCTTCTATTATGTTGTCCTTGCTCTATGCCGAAATATGTATCACAGGATCTGAAATACATTTAAATTTTATATATAATTTATGCGCTATATTAACGTCAGAACTCAACGAAAAACTTTCAGAAATTGTTCAGGTACAGGTCTACCTTCTGAAAATTTTGGTATAAGGGACCTATGGTCTCTGGCAGTTCCGTATGCAATATTAACATAATTTTGGCTTATTCACTTTGTTAACACAGTTACGCTTTCTTAAAGTGAAAATAGTTTTACAAGAGTGAAGAAGTCTGTAATATGGAATATCCAAAATTTACAATACGCAACACAGAGTAATTCAACAACCCCTGTCTGCCAAAGTACTTTGATTACCGTTGGTAACCGGGGGAATCTATTGAGGTAAGTGGCTTTGAGAAAGGGCAAATTATTATTACACAGAACCTGTGAGTGAGTATCTCGAAAACGGCGATGCTGGTCGAATGTTCACGTGCTACTGTCCTGAGCAACTACGGAAAGAGGTAGAAGGAGAGTGAAACTACCACCGCGCTTAGTGATTGGACGTCAAAATTCTTCACAGAACGGTTCAAAGCCTGGTCGGCTCTGTAAAGTTAGATGGTGATCTGTGGGATCATTGCCGAAAGAGCACAATGCTGGTGCATGCGCAAGTGTCTCTGAGTACACCGCTCATGGTAGAGTGTTGAACATGGAACTTCGCAGCAGATCACCCCTACACGTTAATATGTTGACCCAATGACGCCGTCAGTTCCTATTGCAGTGGGCACGGGACCAAGGGGATTCTACCGTCGATCAATGAAAACGTGTCGGCTCTTCGAGTGAATACACTCGGTCGATGGTGGTCTCCACAAACGCCGTCACAGAGATGGATGGCGGCTCGAAAAGTGCAGTGCGCCAAGGGCACAGGCTGGTGGGAGCAGTGTTACACTATTAGACACATTCTCTTGCCCTTGCATGGGACCTGGTAGTAGTCTAAGACACGCTGACGGCTGCGAACCATCTGCATCCCTACAGGCTTGATGTCTTTGCCGACGGCGATGTCATCTTTCAGCAGAATAATTGTCCTTGTCTCGGAGCCATAACCGCGTTACAGTGGCCTGAGGAGCATACTACTGGACTCGCGTTAATGTCTCGGCGACCAGATTCGCCTGATCTGAATCCTATCGTACCCATCTTCGCCGCTAATGGGGACCGAGTACGCAAATCAGCAACTCGTTATTTACGCGAAATGCATCACCCCTACGTAGACATATAGTGCCACATGCCTCTACAAACCTACCAATAGACTGTTGGATGCCTTATGCGCAACGTTAGTGATGTATTTCGTTTCAAAGATAGACAAATGAGCTATTGAGTAGGTGGTCATAATGTTTTGGCTCATCGGTGTACGTTTGTAGTGTTATGCTTCATGCCATGGCGAGGCGTGCTTGTTGTTCACCAGAGCATATCCTGCTACTGTGACAATTAACGGAGTCTAATAGGTATGAAATGTGGCCTCTTTACCGAGCAGGACGTGGCCAACAAATGTACTGCCTCAGTTAAGTCGAGGCATATGAAGAAGTTTGCCACACAGTCCTAAGATTCAAGATGATGGAGAAACTGGATGTGATAAGCCTTCGTATTCAGTACGAAGAACAATGTTTGCCACTCAGTGGACTTTCGCATGCCGTGCTCGTGGCTAAGACGACATGTCGACGCTTTTGGACGTCGTATGGGCTTCAAAGTCTTCTACGACGTAGACGGACAAGCTACACGTTTCATGTCATAAACATTTCCAGTTCACTTGAACTTGGTGACCATGCCTTTGATGATTTTTCACGTTGATGTTTTTTTAAGGTATCGTTGACAAAACCGTTCTTGAACTATTGCAAAGGACGGTCCATTCGCTATACAACTTATGGTTGTTCTGTAGCGAAACATTTTCAGATTACTACAATAAAGAAACAAAAATTAGCTCTGTCCCTGAATAGTTAAGGAATCCGCAAGCACTATATAGAGGGTGGTCCATTGATCGTGACCGGGCCAAATATCTCACGAAATAAGCGTCAAACGAAAAAACTACAAAGAACGAAACTTATCTACCTTCAAGGTGGAAACCAGATGTCATTAAGCTTGACCCGATAAATGTCGCTGCCATACGTCAAACGGATATCAACTGCGTTTTTTTTTTTTTTTTAAATAGGAACCCCAATTTTTATTACATATGCGTGCAGTACGTAAAGAAATACGAATGTTTTAGTTGGACCGCTTTTTTCGTTTTGTGATAGATGGTCACAAACATATAGTTCACAATTTTAGACGAACAGTTGGTAACGACATTCCTCTCAACAGCGAGTAGTTCGCCTTCTGTAATATTCGCACATGCACTGACAATGCGCTGACGCATGTTATCAGGCGTTGTCGGTGTATCACGATAGCAAATATCCTTCAACTTTCCCCACAGAAAGAAATCCGGGGACTTCATGTCCTGTGGACTGGCTGGCTCTGAGCACTGTGGGCCTTTACTTCTGAGGTCATCAGTTCCCTAGAACTTAGAACTACTTAAAACTAACTAACCTAAGGACATCACACAACACCCAGCCATCACGAGGCAGAGAAAATCCCTGACCCCGCCGGGAATCGAACCCGGGAACCCGGGCGTGGGAAGCGAGAACGCTACCGCACGACCACGAGATGCGGGTTCCGGGGACGTCAGATCCGGTGAACGTGCTGGCCATGGTATGCTGCTTCGACGACCAATCCATCTGTCATGAAATATGCTATTCAATATCGCTTCAACCACAATAGAGCTATGTGCCGGACATCCATCAAGTTGGAAGTACATCGCCAATCTGTCATGCTGTGAAACATCTTGTAGTAATATCGATAGAACATTACGTACGAAATTAGCATACATTGCACCATTTAGATTGCCAGCGATAAAATGGGGGCCAATTATACATCCTCTCGTAATGCCGCACCATACATTAACCCACCAAGGTCGCAGATGTTCCACTGTCGCAGCCATCGTGGATTTTCCATTGCCCAATAGTGCATATTATGCCGGTTTACGTCACTGCTGTTGCTGAATGACGCTTCGTCGCTAAATAGAACGCGTTCAAAAATCTGTCATCGTCCCATAATTTCTCTCGTGCCCAGTGGAAGAATTGTACATGACGTTCAAAGTCGCCGCCATGCTATTCCTGGTGCATAGAAATATAGTACGGGTGAAATCGATGTTGATGTAGCATTCTCAACACCGACAGTTTTGAGATTCCCGATTTTCGAGGTATTTGTCTGCTACTGATGTGCGGATGAACCTTGACAGCAGCTAAAATACCTGCTTGGGCATCATCATTTTTTGCAGGTCGTGGCTGACGTTTCACATGTGGCTGAACACTTCTTGTTTCCTTAAATAACGTAACTATCCGGCGAACGGTCCGGACACTTGGATGATGTCGTCCAGAATACCGAGCAGCATAGCAGACGCCCGTGGGGCATTTTGATCACAATAGCCATTCATCAACACGATATCGACCTTTTCCGCAATTGGTAATCGGTCCGTTTTAAGACGGGTAATGTATCACGAAGCAAATACCGTCAGCACTGGCCGAAGGCTACGTGATACCACGTACTTATAAGTTTGTGACTATTACAGCGCTATGTATCACAAAGCGAAAAAAGTGGTCCAACTAAAACATTCGTATTTCTTTACGTACTACACGAATATGTAATAAAAATGGGGGTACCTATTTTTAAAAACGCAGTTGATATCCGTTTGACGTATGGCTGCGCCATCTAGGGTGCCAATCATAGCGCCATCTGGTTTCCCCCTTCAAGCTAGACTAGTGTCGTTCTTTGTAGTGTTTTCGTTTGATGCTTATTTCGTGATACATTTTGGCCAGTCACTATTAATGGAACACCCTGTAGTTAATACACTCCAAGGGGAAAAAATAAGACCGACGCATCACGAAGCAATTATTCGAACGGGAAGTGAATCGGTAGATGTTATTTACATGTAAAGACCAATTTCAGAAAAATCGGATGATTTATTCAAGAGAAAGTTCTTCACGAATTGAGTAAATCAATAACTCGTTGGTCTACCTCTTTCGCTTATGCAGCAGTTATTCGACTTGGTATTTACTGACAGAGGTTTTGTATGTCTTCCTGAGGGATATCGTGCCGAAGTCTGTCCAATTGGTGCTCCAGCACGATGAATTTCTAGCTGGTTGGAGACCCTTGCCCGTAATATTCCAAACGCTCTCCATCGTGGAGATCTCCGACGACCGTGCTGACTAAGGTAGTGTTGGCAAGCACGAAGACAAGCTGTAGAAACTCCTGTTGAATACGGACGGGTGCCATCTTCCTGAAATGTAAGCCCATGATGGCTTGCCATGAAGGGCAAAGAAACGGGACGTAGAACATCGTCGACGTGCACCTGTTCTGAATGAGTGTCTCGTATGACATCCTGCTATGAAAAGAAATGTCACGCCGAGACCTTCACTATAACTGTCCTGGACGTCTCCAGACAAGTCTTCGGCGTGGAATGACATTGACTGCAGTAGAATTGTCTTGAGTTCCACTTCGAACTGAACTCCGATGGCTAGCGAACAAGTGTCTGGAGACACTCTGGGCGGCGGTGGGATGTGAAACTGACTGTCGACCGCAGTATGGTCCGACAACCATAAGCGATGGTCTATGGTGCCATTTCTTTTCACGTTGACATCTGTGTAGTTTCAACGACATTCCACGACCAGTTTTGTCGCGCTTCATGGAAAGCCATTCTGGGCTTACATTTCAAGAAGATAATGACCGCCCGCACAGGGACAGATGTTCTCCTGCCTGTTACGGTGTTTATCAAACCCTGCTTTGACCAGTAAGGTGGCCAGACCACTCCTCAGTTGAGAACGTTTGAGCATTAAGAGCAGGGTCGTCCAGCCAGCTCAAGATTTTGACGATCTAAAACGCCAATTGTACAGGATTTGATACGTAATGCCTCATGAAGATATCCAGCAACTCTATCAAGCAATACCAAGCCGAAACACTGCTTGCATAGGAGCCAACGCTTTGTTGTCTTGTTTAATTTGTGGGGCTCTTTCTCTTGAATAAAACATCCAATTTTTCTGAAATTGTAATCATTTGTTTGTCTGTACATGTACGGCTCATCTACACATTTCCGTTCCGTTCTGTTAATTCCTTCGAGGCTTGTACTACTTTCTTTGCCTTCTTCCTAGCAGGCAAAGTAATGTTTTAACTATATATGAAGGTAATATCTGTTCCCGAAGGAACAGATACTATTAATGACGTTGCAGCATCTCTATAACGAAATGATAATTAGACGCCATAGGTGCAAACAGGCGTTTATATACATCATTGGGGTCATGTTGAAAATGTGTGTCGCAACCGGGACTCGAACCTGGGATCTCCTACTTACATGGTCGGGGCACACATTTTCACCATGTCCCCAATGATGTTTATCAACGCCTGTTTGCAGCTATGGTGTCAGTTCAATTATCATTTCATAATGTTGATTTATTATTGACGCTCTACCATTCCACTGTCGCTTTATATAATAAGCCCACGCTGCACAACTCTCAGCTCAAATCCAACTTCACGCAAAAATTATAGGAAGGAAAGGACGGACAGTTAAGAATTTAACGCTCCGGTCATGGTAGGAACGCGAAAAAACATCAAATATTAGAGCTTTATTTCTCTTCAGTGATGAGGTCACTGGAGACGAAGCACAAATATAGGTTGGGTAAGGATGGTAAAAATATGTCCCGTGTCCTTTTCACACTGATCATCCCAGCATTTGCCTAAATAAGACAAGGGAAAACACAGAATACTCAGCTGTAGATGGTGGCGTGGGGTATAAAATCACAAGCAGAACACGATCTCACTTGGGAAGGTACAGGGGCGAGTGTCTGATGATAATCACTGAAGTGCTAACTCCACTGATGTTTCGGTACCCCACAAAACTTAATACGTGACTGCAGGAAAGTATTTGTATGCCACTTCAATATTTCAGTACTCGTTATTGTCGAGTGTGCGATTTTCATATGTTGTTTATTGTTTGACACGAGGCGCTGCGTTAGAAAAATTGATCTTTATCGCTTATATACTCGAAAGAAAAGTCTTTCCAAACGCGCCACTGATCTTTCGACAAACCTCATAAAATAGTAAACAGGACTTCATTTCTTGTGTATAATGTGAAGCAGTATCTAACGTTTTCGTTGTGACGTACACGATGGCATCTTTTGTATTAATTTCTTTTTTTGTCTATTGCCATTGACGTTTCCTCAGTACTGACGGCGCTGCAGAAACACTTAAATCGTTTGTGTCGGTCGTAGAAATACCAACGGAGCCTCTCATAAGGCACACCTCGACAGAAAAATATAGTGACTATTTCAGTACCGTAAGAGTGTGGTGTGTGTGTGTGTGTGTGTGTGTGTGTGTGTGTGTGTGTGTAAGAGGGAGGAGGAAGAGAGAGAGAAGGAGAGAGAGAAAGTGGGGCTGGGAGGGGGAGGGAGAGTGAGGGAATTGTTGCGATGATGTAGCATTTGTAACCGTACAACGCGGGTGAAGTGTCAGCACTTTTGTACTTCTAGTCTTCAACGACACTGAACGAAATCAAACAGGACTGTAAAGGCTTTGAAAGATAAACTACTGTCATGTAATGCGCTAAAACAAAGCAAAGAGTATCCAATGAATTGCAATACTAGTATCGAATGCAGTCTCTGTGTTTGAACAGTACAAACAACTTTTACAGCCAATTTAGAGCGACAACGCGAGGGAATTATTTAAGAAAAACCAGAAAGAGGTAACAAACCGCGAAGGACAGAGATAACAGGCGCTACGACGCAAAGCGTGGGCAGTGAAACACGTCGCGCTTGCATTACAGTAATCCTTTGATGTTCACACGCCTGGACAAGGAATTTTAAAGCAGCATTGATAGCCCAGATCAAAATATCCAAAACATTGCTGTCGGCGTGTGGCAGACGGCTAACGCTGGTATCGACAGCCTTCACTCATGAAAACGCAAAAAAATAACTAGCCTAGAGTAAAGTGAAAGAATCGGAGCTCACTTGGAAATAAAAAAATGAATCTCTTCTTGATTATGACTGCCAACCATTTCGTTAATGATATGTTGATAGGACCCTAAGCTGGAAGAAAATCTGCTGTGCCCTTTTTAAGGAATCACCACGAATTCGCATTACGTAATTTAGGATAATCATTGGGAATCTGAGTACACTGGTGTACTCGAATGTAACTTTCTCATTGTACGTCACGTAACACACGTCGAAGAAACTTGGTCCATACATAGAAAGAACTGCTACGACATAGTTCAGAGGGAAACTTGTAAGAGGTCCATGACGAAAGAGTTTGTTGCTAGCGCACTCGAGCTCATGTAATTTCGATGTATTGCTCACGCGCTGCCTGCGATATGTAAGCTAGAAGAGAATCTGAGACCAAAGAGTAGTATTGACTGCAGTAAGAACTGTTAGTAGCAGTAAGTTGTTGCTAGCGAGCAGTCTGGTCTGGTGTATCGTGTTGGCTGGGCCGGTCGTGTGCAGCGTTGGCAGAGCCTGAGCGTTGTAGGATAAGGTAAAAGCAGCCTCGCGCATATATAGTATTGTTACATCAAGTCCCATGTAAATGTTTAAAAAAATCTGTTAATAATATCTTTCTCATAAAAAGTAACTTTTGACATTTATCTCAATTTAAAGAATTCACTAATTTCTCCAATCCTTGGCAATCCCGATCATTGAAAAGAAAAGTCAGTTCTTTCCTTTTATATAAGACAAATCCATCGGCCAGCACTGCACATAGCTGCGCCAGGAAAATTTCTTATAGGAGCAGATATATACGCGTTATCCGGCGATCTAATTAAGGCAAGATTTTTCCGCTTATTCAGAATGATGTATCAGGGCCATGATGCAGCATTGCTGACGTCCAAAATTTACCAGGTTAAGTTGACTGTCAATTATTGAAAGGTTATTGGTTTGTCACATTGTATTATATTTTCACTGTTGGGTAGTTACGCTAAATGAGAGTATTATTCATATTATTTTATTTTGTGGGGAGGTTACAAACTGAACGAAATACGCAGTGCGTCGACGAGAAATGACACTTTAATGCAAAGACAATAGTAACACAGAAGTCACCGTTATTTATGGTTTGCGGCCGGTGTGGCCGTGTGGTTCTAGTCGCGTCAGTCTGGAACCGCGTGACCTCTACGGTCGCAGGTTCGAATCCTGCCTCAGGCATGGATGTGTGTGATGTCCTTAGGTTAGTTAGGTTTAAGTAGTTCTAAGTTCCAGGGCACTGATGACCACAGATGTTGAGTCCCATAGTGCTCAGAGCCATTTGAACCATTTGATTTGATTTATGGTTCCTGGACATTGAAAATGGCAGTATGTGGTTCTTAATGGGTTGATCACTAGGCACAGTAACACACGATCTTCAAAGTTATCCCACGGTGGCCGCAAAGTTGGTACAGGTTTATTGTGATGATGCGGTTGACTTGCACGTGGAAGTGCTCCAGTAGGCCTCCGTAATGCGTCCCACACGTTCTCGGAGGGATTTAAGTTGAGGGAATAGGCAGGGCAGTCCCTTCACCGAATATCCCGTCTTCCAAGAATTCCTTCATCTGCACTGTTCGATACAGTCGCGCATTATCATCCATAAAAATGTCATATGGGCCGGAAGAGCCGGTAAAAGGACGCACATAGGAAAGTAGTACAGTGTCGTAACAATGGTGAGCGGTTAGTGCACTGTGTTCAAAGATCTGGAGATCTGTACACCTATACAACATTATGCCTTCCCACACCATAACATCTGTACCATCAAAATGATCACGTTCGACAGTGTTCCTGCGTGCATTACATGTTCTTACCTCTCTCCATATGATGTCACATCCAAAATCACTACTGAGACTACATCTGTTCTCATCAGAGAACAGCACACGACACGACTCCTCGTTGTTGTCCAGTCCCTATGCTTTGCACCATTGCAAACGGTACTGCCGATGTCCTAATGTCAAAGGATCACAACGTAGCTGTCGCTTCCCATTGAGATCGCTTCCGAGTAGTCGGTCTCCCTGTGTGGGGCGTCACACTGCGTGTCGTTCGGTCCTATGAAATGAGGTATCAACTGCACCCGCTGTTTGACGTGTGTCTCTTCTTGCCTACTAAATATTGCTATCTGCTGCTACAGTTGACCGTGGTGGGCGACTTCCCTTCTTCAGGAAGAGCGCCTCTAGTTCAGACCGCTTTCTACGTGCGTGAAATAATGCTGCGAGCCAGAAAAAAAAAATCCTGAGCTACGCTCTGTAAACTTCGTCCTTCTTCTTTCCCGACGATTATTCCGCGCGTCAAGTTATCCACATACTGTCGCCGAGGCATGTTGTAATTAAGACCACCACCAAAGTGCTCGCTTATACATACGCACTGTCTTTTTCCGGTCCTTCAAATATCTCTGGTTGCCATGTCAGGTCCATTTTGCTGATCTCACGCCGCACGACGTCCAGCCGTGTATGCTACTGGGAGACCTCTGGCAACACACCCCACATTTTCATTCATTTCAACCGAGTAGTTAATATCTTACATTACTTTATCTGCCACATCCATTAAACTTGACAGAGAAATATATGAACGGCTGGATGGAGTGAAGAACCGCCGTCATCCTGGACGCAGAGGAAGTGACTCATTCTTTACTACCTCGCTTGATGCTGATATCAAGTCGCCAAATGAAACAAATGAAAACAAAATCTTTTTAAGTACATTAGATTAAAACAGATATGAGGGGGTTCTCAAAAGATTTTAATTTTTATTTCCGAAAATTTAAAGTTACACCGCTGGTTTGTTACATATTTTTATGAGCTTCAAGCAAGAGAGACTTCATTCAGTAATGGATAGAAACTGTGATTACTGTGTACAGGTGCGAGCTGAGTTGGTGACACTTCGCTCACAACTCCAGGTGGTGTTGACTTCTGTCACATGGCTTCAGGCTGCTGCCAAGGGGAATTACCGTGGGGGGGGGGGGGGCGGACACAGGGGATGCGAGGGACGTCAAGCACGTCCCACATATCATCCGATTGGTCCACTGTGTGGCGACCCCGGGTATTACCTGCATTGAGATTCACCCCTCACACATGGTCCACTGGGAGATATTTGCGAAGTCTGGCAGGCAGCGAAAGACCTTCCGAGAGGCCCATCGTAGGGCCTCTGGTTCGTTTGACGAACGGGTTTCATGTGTTATCTGTAGCTGACGAAGTCTCTGAGCCCGATGCAGTCGTCCACCCTATTCCAGAGGAAGGTTCTCGATCCGCAAGGTCTGGCTATTCACAGATGGTGCGATTGATTGTAGTTGGAGGCTCTAATGTTAGGCTCGTAATAGGGTCCCTTAGAAACATGGCTGCCAAGGAGGGGAAGGAAGCCAGTGCAGACTCATGTGCATACCGAGAGGAGTCATTCTGAATGTGGAAAGCGTGCTTCCAGATGACATTAAGTGTACAGGGTGCAGCCAACTGCAGGTGGTGTCTCAAGTCGGTACCAATGACGTGTGTCGCTTTGGATCAGAGGAGATTCTCTCTGGTTTCAGGAGGCTAGTGGAAATGGTAAAGGTTGCCAGTCTTGCCAGCGAGATTAAGGCAGAGCTGACCATCTGCATCATCGTCTATAGAACCGACTGTGGTCCTTTGGTGCAGAGCCGAGTGGAAGGTCCGAATCAGAGGCTCAGGTGGTTCTGTGACTATGTAGGCTGCAGAATCCTTGACTAGCGCCATCGGGTGGTGGGTTTCCGGTGTTCGCTTAATAGCTAAGGAGTCCACTACACACACGAATCAGCTACACGGGTAGAGGTGGCTGTGTAGAAGGGACTGGGCGGTTTTATATGTTAGAGGGTCTCAGGAAATCACACAACGGTCGTCCGTCTAAAAGGGGGCAGGTAAAACACACTAAGGTACTTTTAAGTGCAATCGGTATTGTAAATTGTCGTAGCTGTATTGGGAAAGAAGCAAAGTTGCAAGCTATAATAGAAGCACTGATGCTCAAATAGTTATAGGCAGAAAAAGCTGGCTAAAGCCGAAAATAATTACAGCAGAATTTTTTTCAAACGGCCCAACAGTGTTCAGAAAGGATACATTAAATACACTTGATGGTGGGGTATTTATTGCTGTCGGAAGTAGTTTACCTTGCAGTAAAACTGCAGTAGATAGTTCCTGCGAAATAATACGAGCAGAGGTTATAATTGACCAATCGGACTGAACTATTAATAGAATCGTTCTACCTCCCCTTCCATCTCTCCCTCCCCCCTCCCCGACTCATAAGATATAGTTGCTGAGCAGTTCAATTAAAACTTGTGTCTCATTTCAAATAGATACGCGACTCATACAATTATAGTCGTGGTGACTACAATCTACCTCGATATACTGAAAAAATTATACATTTAAAGCCGGCGGCAGGCATAAAACGCCATCCGAAATTGTACTGTATGCTTTCTCCAAAAATTATTTTGAACAATTAGTCCAGGAGACCACTCGACCCGAAAACCGTTAAAAAGCATACTTGACCCTTAGCAACAAGTAATCCTGAACAAGTAGGGAGTATCATGACGGATACAGGAATTAGCGACCACAAGGCAGTTGCAGCTAAGCTGAATACCGTAACACCCAGAACCATAAAAAAGAAACGCAAAGTACATCTATTTAAAGAAGCTGAAAAAAATGCTCTTTACTATTTTTTAAGAGACAGTCTCCACTCCTTTCGACCTGATCTTGTAAGCGTAGAAAAGATGTGGAAGTGAAATGATTTCAAAGAGACAGTATCGATGGCATTTGAGTGATATATGCGACGTATTTCAATAAGTGACGGTACTGAGACCCGATGGTACACAAAACGAGTCAGATCACTGTTGCAGAAGCATCGAGAAAAGCATGCTGGATTTCAAAGAACGCAAATTCCCCGGAAATTTTGTAGAAGTTCGAAACATAGTGCGTGCTTCAATGGGAGACGCCTTTATAATTTCCATAACGAAACTCCGTCTCGGAATCTGGCAGAAAAACGAAAGAGAATCTGGTCATACAGAAAGCAGCCTTATTAAGCACGGTTTTCCGAAACTCATTCACCAAAGAGGACTAAATAAATATTCCTGAATTCCAATCAAGTACAACTGCCAAGATGAGAAATATAGAAGTAGATATCCTCGGTGTAGCAAAGCAGCTAAGTCGCTTAATTGTTGTATTTTTTCTTGGGAGGCGTTGGTTAAAAGTGTAATTAGCTCCTCTGAGCAGTCTGCAATCTTATCTCTATAAATGGTTCAAATGGCTCTGAGCACTTTGGGGCTTAACAGCTGAGGTCACCAGTGCCCTAGAATTTAGAACTAGTTAAAATTAACTAACCGAAGGACATCACACACATAAATGCCCGAGGCAGGATTCGAACCTACGACGGTAGCAGCCACGCGGTTCCAGACTGTAGCGCCTAGAACCGCTAGGCTACCGCATCCGGCTAACTCAATAAATACCAAAGCATTGTCCGTAACACGCATTAGCAACTGGGAGGGGTGGAGGTAGTTTATGTCCTCCTTAAAAGAGCTAAAAACCAAAATTAGTTACTTTTTGTCGTCTTTATTAACAACATGGACATGAAAATAAATTTTAACACATTCTTAGGAATGTCAATTCATCTTCAATAATGTGTACTACCAAGATGTGATATTTTATGATCACCGCAAGAGATATTTAAAAAAATTGTAAATTTCGTTGACTGTTGAAGGGTTTTAGTCAGAACATATTTTCTAGAATTACTGATGTCTCACTAACATCCTGAACATGAATATATTGAATATGAAATTCATTGTGGAAAGTGGTGTCTACTGCGACTCAAAATTTTGGTATATATTACTGACATGCTGATCAGGGGGTGATCCGCAAATTCTAATATTTGAAAAACTGCTTAGGAGCCAAGGTCGCATTTAAACGTTTATTTTAGATTGATGCCCGGTTTCAGACAGTACTTTGCCGTTATATTTGGATCTGTAATACGACTTAGACACACACTGCAATTTTTTGAGTATTACGATGTGCAGTGTTCAGAAAATCTGTAATAAATAACGAGTTGCCTGCCAGGTAATAGGGGACTTTCAGTTCTTACTACCAACAACGAAAAAGGTAAGTAAGATACGAAAGCATGTTGCCTTCAGTAAAAACTGAAGTGTATGTCTATGACGATTACAGATCCTGAGATGACAGATAAGAAATGCTGAAACTGGTCATCAGTTCAAAATAAGTATTTAAATGCGATCTTGGGCCTGAAGTGTTTCTTTAGTATTAAATTTTTGGGTACAGTTTAACTGAAAAATTTAAAATATGTATCGTATGTGGTAGAAGAATGTATTGCAAATAATAAGGATAATTTTTCAGAATTTTAAAATATAAAGTAACTGACAAGATTACAATATTTTCAAAAGGTGAACATAACATAAACGCCTTGGTATTGCTAGTGTTAATGAAGCGAATATCTTCATATTAGCAAGAAAGGACTCTATTTCTGATATAATAATGATAAAAAAATAGATCTAAATTGAAATCGAAAACAACCATTGGTTTACAAGTTAGTTTCGTTTTCTAGACTCTGATCGAAACTGCTAATGCGAAGAAGGTCGTGGAGGATCCTTCAAATTGTCTATGATATCACGTAGCGTGCAGACTACCAATTAGATGGCCACAAGTTGAAACTGATAAGCCGATTGAATTGATTATCCAGATTAATTAGATGACTTAAACATGAAATGTTTGCTTTTCTTGCATATATGTGTATTTAGGAACCTCAGGGCCTATTTGACTAGGTGTGGACACAACTCAGTTATTGAGGGGAAGGAGCGGAGAGGAGGACGGGGTGGGGCGATGAACCATCCCGCCATTTTTAAGAGTCACTCGCCACGCGGTGATGACGACGGCAGACGCTGCGTCGGCTCAGTGCGTCTCCTCGGAACTATGGGCTGCGAGTCTGCTGCCCTCACCGGAGCCCCGTGGCCTTGCAGCGAGTACCCAGCCAGTCCCCGCCTCAACAGTTCACCGTCCGTTTCAGAGCCGAAGTACATAGCGGAAGGCAGATGTTAGACAGTGATACTGTAATACTCAGTTGAGTAGTTCATTTCCAAGCACTGGATCACAAGGATTTGTCCATTTAACAAGGCACAGGCAAAGAATAAGTTACAAATTGATGATGAACATTCGGCTGGGAGTAAAGAACATATTCAAAGTCTGCAGATTAATTAGGCTACGGGTGGAAAGAGCCTTCATTTCCCTTTGCTTCCGCAGTGTCTCACCGCCTGTCCTTTTACTTCTCATCACTCTGCTTAGTCCAGAGATTCTCGAATTTTTCCTCCTATTGGCGTTGTCATAGGCTGACTAACTTGCAGTGCTTCCGTGTGACTAATCGTCATTTCGTGACCATGCCTGCCAGTGCAGAATGGCGATTTTTTTCTTCTCTGTGAGCTAGTATGTGACTCGGGAACAGGCGTCTTTCACACGTGCTCTCTGTCGAGGCTATTCCGAGCATAGGTCACCCATAGGCCCGATGTTTAGGTGAAAGCAGCCACACAACACTTCTTTATAGCGGCAGTGTCTCTGCATGAGGCCTGGACAGTCTTACGTGTATGCTTCGTCTAAGAATTATTTTAAGCAGCCTGTCTCCTACGTCAGTTACGTAGTTTCCCTTTGCTCACTGTGCGAATTCTTGGCGCTTGTGTCTATGCTTCGTCTCAGGGTCTGCAATGATCCATCAATTATCGGCATGTCTCTTGCTTTTTAAGGCAGTTGAATACGGCTGCTGCCAGACAGTATTTTCACACGCTTCTTCTTGACGCTTTCGTCCCTGTGCTTTATCTCAGGGCGTGTGTGTTTGTGTGTGTGTGTGTGTGGGTGGGGGGGGGGGGGGGAGGGGGGCGGTGCAACAACAAATTATCAGCACGTTCCTCAGTGTCCATTGGTCTCTAGTAAGGTGTCCATTCTTAAGCGAACCGAAGGCATCCAAGAGTCAACACGCCTCTGTGTTGGCAAACGACACATACTCGCGTCTCTGCTGGCTGTATGAGGTCCGACTTCTCAGTGGGATGTTGGTGCTGGAAGTCGGCGAATATACTCACCCGTAGAAGTATTACACATCTCCCTTGCATCATGCCTCTTAAACTTTAGTATGTAAGATTGAGAGTCATGGCAAATAGGCCTAGCTGTGATCACTTCGAGAGTCACACACACACTCACACACAAACACACACACACACACACACATACAATTCATAAAGAAAAGTGAAGATTTTCGTTCTCTAATAGTAAGCCGAACACTTCATTTGCTAATGTGGGTTTTTGTGGGGATAGTACATTTTCACTTGTGGCATAGCATGCCAAGTTAACTTTACAACTTAAACGATTCCACAAAAATCAAACCAAATAAATAATACTTGAGGAACACAAATAGCACTGAACGTCATGAAAACATGTAACATCGGTGACGGAATTTGCAAGAATCCTCTACTCATCGTTATATTGAAATGCACATGTGTACTGTCTGTTAACATAGGATAATATGGAAGAAGGCGAAGTACTGTCCTAACCTTATCAAACAGTTTTAGATAACCAACTTCCTGGCAGATTGAAACTGTGTGCGTGACAGAGACTGGAACTCGGGAACTTTGCCTTTCGCGGGAAAGTGCTCTACCATCTGAGCTACGCAAGCACTATTCACGGCCCGTCCTCGCAGCTTTACTTCTGCCACCACCTCGTCTCCTTCCGTCCGTCCCCAGTTCGAGTCTCGGCCCGGCACACAGTTTTAATCTGCCAGGAACTTTCATATCAACGCACACTCCGTTGCAGAGTGAAAAATAATAATAATGTAGGAGATTATACTGCTGCTGATTTATTTATCGCTTACGTTTATCTGCTGTGTGCTATAAACTAAAGAAAGAACTAAATTTTGTATACGCTCTAATAGCGCAAATCACTTACAGCTTATCATGATAACATACAGAAAAAGACATTTTTTAATGAAACAAAGGATCACACATTAGCACTTTCAGCTTTGAAACATTCTGTTTCTACATTCAGTCAACAGTCATACTGAAGTAGCGTTCTCTTTCTACATTCAGTCCACAGTCATACTGAAGTAGCGCTATAGCAATGACTAGCACGGAAGTATGCAAGAAGGAGGAGATATAAAAAAACAACCTGCAAACAAATCATTCACTCATACTATTAAGTCAATACAAAAAGCAGATATTAACCAATGTGCGATTTAGCATGATCTTCATCTTTTCATTTACAGGGTACATAGTTAAGGTGGCAACAGAACGTATGAGGGAAGAAGTTTTGTTAGGATTTCTTTACGAACTGTCAATCTGTTTCCTAGTGACTCTTTCACGGAAGAGGTAAAAATCTTGCCACCAGCGAGATTACAGTTGAAAACGGACGCATTCCTCCGCCTTAGAGGCATACACTTCACGGCTAAGCCGTCATACAGGTGCGTCGAATAATGATCCCTCGATGTCCCAATGACGACCAAGACACAGACTTCGCAAAGTAGACGGCGAGGTAAGCTGCAGTTTCTGCTGGAATGAGCTTCCTGGACTCAGTACCACAGATTTTCTACCACTATGTCGTCCTCTCAATAAGGATAATTTGCAATATTTAACCTAAATAACAAAACAAAAAATATCGAGTAAATTTACCGCAATAATTCTGAACCAAACCCGGAAGTAAATCGACGTCATATAGTGGCCAAACGTATTGCACAACGTTGCCAGTTCTGCGTTAGACTAGAGAGCAGCACATTATGGCCACTCATCTGATGGAATCTTGAGTTGGCCGTGATGGGAGAAATCACCTTTGCAAAACGTGGTGTCGTCAGCTGCCACTACACTGACTGCCACAAGAAGTACCTAACGTTGGCCAATGATTTTGCACTAAAGCGGGGGTACCAATAGTATAAAGATGCACCGACTGCAAATCGAACATCGTAAATAAAGAACAGGGAAAATTATTTCGGCGTTTCTCTTCTACTCTATTTGTTATTACTAATTTTGTTTTTCTGCGCATTTTGTAGTACATTTAACATGATGCAAAACATATACTCGTAGTTTCAAATCACAAGAGCAAACTGTGCAAGTGAATTTTTCGCATTGAAAGATAAATTGAGCTCAAAAGTTACGACGATAGTTAAATACATGAATCATTGCAGTGCATGTTCGATTCCATTTTCACATTACATGAAAGAAGAAGCAGTTCCGCTGAGAATGTAAAACTAGAAACAAAAATCCTGACGATAACGTGTCAAATATGTCATTTTCAGATAATATTATCGTTCATTCCATAAATGCTATGTTAAACTCTGTACATCTGAAATTTTACCCGGACTGAAACCTAATTAAGAGGCGGACTCGCCTTTAAGATCCAAGCTACAATTTAGTGTGCACAACTGTAATGGCGACTGTGAATAATATACGGCCCTAGATATAGATCCTAAAATGGTGGTTTACACGGAGAAGTTATTTAATATGAATGGAAGGTGTTGAACAGAACCAGTCAATCGGTTAATACAGTAACTTATTCAGTTAAAACACAATTATTCCAAACTGATTCTGAATTAATATGAAATGATTCACAGACTGTTTATGCAAGCTTTAACTAATGGATTTGCTGATTTCGAGCGTTACTTGAACCAACAGAATATAATCCTTATGACGTAAATGGCGGCCTTAAAATTGTCCTCTCCACGTGTAACTCCAACGACAAACAGTCACTGTGGCCCTGACAGTTTTTGAAAAAGTCATTCATTCACCTTAGCAATGGCGTACCTGAGATAGGTGGTCGTATTAATTTCCGCAAGTGTGGACCAAGAAAAGGCCTATCAGAATTGTGGTGCTTATTATGGCAACCGCAGTTGTTCACCGACACTCGTGCAATATACTGCCTTCGTGTTAATGGCTGTACAGCAGAGGACATGTGCAGGACAGTATTGCGGGTGGGGGCACAGATAGTAATCTTATCACATAAGCTGTCAGATTACACACATGGCCGAATTATTTTCAAGGCCAACCCCACTGCCTCTCCCCAGGGAAACCATCAGGAAACGATCAGTGTCACCCAGGCAATTTTGCGAATTATACCCACTTAGCTCTATAGTCGTCACATAACATAAAAATGGTGGGAACCCTCTCTCAGGCAATGGGAGCATAATAAAAGAGGGTGAACCACAATGAGCCAATGTGTATCAAGTCCCGTCCTCACCCTCCTTATCATATTTTATAACTAGCCTAACTGTGCGTAACCTTCTTCATTCGAGGTCTGAGCTTCGTGAGGGAGAGGTGCACGATTGTTATAAACAAAAACAAATTATGTAATAATGTTCTCTCTCTTCGTATATACTCTGGTGTCCAAAATTAAAGCAACAAACCACTGTTCCTCTGTCCTGCGACTAATCCACGATATAATCATACAAACTGTAGACAGGTGTCCGTGCGATCGTGTTCTACACGGAAGATGGCATTTTGGTCAACGGACAACCACGCCAATGATGACGTTACGGCACCTATCAAAAGGAGAAGTATTTGCTTACCAGTCTCGCATCGACAATTGCTGTCTGCAGAGCCACAGACAGTGCAGTAGGACACAGAAAAGACGCTTACCATGCTCTCCGGGAGCGGAGGGCCACAGGAAGGATAGAAGCAGAACAGTGGCTAAATGATGTGGCCCGATGGCTTAATGTGAATCGTTCTGTTGTTTCTCAGTTGTGGTGACAGTTAAAGACACCGAAACTGCAAGACGAAGACCGTGGCAGGGAGGACCACGTGTGACGTCAGAAAGAAAGGACCGTTATTTGGCTGTAAGGGTACGACGGTACTGCATTAGTATTGCACAACAACTGGCATCTGACCTTGCATCATCCACTAGACATTTTTATCGAGGCAAACGGTGTACAGAAGGCTTCAACAGAGTGGCCTGCTATATATATATATATATATATATATATATGTGTGTGTGTGTGCATGTGCTTCCGATGCTTCTTCAAGGTTGGGAATGTCTAGAATGGAGTCGTCAACATCCACACCTGGTTGTTCGAGCTGGGAGCCAATGTGCTTTTCAATCTCGCTTTGGTCTGGAGAGTGATTCTCGACAGATTCATATCTGGAGGGACCGTGAAACACGATGTCGGCACCCAAACATTGGGAAAAGAGACTGATATCGTGGAGGATCTTTAATGGTGTGGGCAGGGATTATGTAGACCACTCAAACACCTCTTCAGGGAACTGTCAGGTGAATCGGCAAGGATGAACTGTTGTCAGGTACCGTGACATATTTGAATCTACACTGCCTAGGAATGACTTGCAAATTGGTCACCCATTGATGGTAAGCCTGTCCTAGTTGCTTACATAACCTACAGAATTTGTTAGGGGCAGCTGCCACTTGTACCCTATCTTCGCAATGCTTTTAAAATTTCCCCATATTTTAAATGTTCCTGGCTCGAAGTGGGAAACATTTGGCACACAGCCATTCCTGCTGTGGCGAAGAAATAAGAATGTTTGCAGTATCTGTTGTGTATGCTTCGAACACAACGGTAAGGAGAGCTGGGCAACAAAGTGGTGCAGCAGCTGTCGTCGTAGCTGCACAGGAGCAGAAATGATTAGCCAACATACCCGGCGGGGTCAGGGATTTTCTCTGCCTCGTGATGGCTGGGTGTTGTGTGATGTCCTTAGGTTAGTTAGGTTTAAGTAGTCCTAAGTTCTAGGGGACTGATGACCATAGATGTTAAGTCCCATAGTGCACACAGCCATTAGATTTTGATTGGCGAACAAATAAATACGATAAACAGAAGTTTTAAGAAGCAAACACTAGATCATCGTGCAGTATGAGACTCCCATTACTAATGCACGAGCGAAGTGTCGAAGGCTCACTAACACTGAACACTGTCGAGGCCTGCGACTGTGACTGTGCCGTACAGACACTATGTGATCAAAGTATCCGGACACTCCCAAAAACACACGTATTTCATATTAGGTGCATTTCGCTGCCACCTATTGCCAGGTACTCCACATCATCGACCTCAGTAGTCATTAGACGTCGTGAGAGAGCAAAATGGGGCGCTTCGCGGAACTCACGGACTTCGAACGTCGTCAGATGATTGGGTGCCTCTTGTCTCATACGTCTGTACACGAGATTTCCACCCTCCTAAACATCCCCAGGTCCACTGTTTCCGATGTGATAGTGAAGTGCAATCATGAAGGGACACTTGCAGCACAAAAGCTTACAGGCCGACCTCGTCTGTTGACTGACAGAGACCGCCGACAGTTGAGGAGGGTCGTAATGTGTAATGGGCAGACATCTATCCAGGCCATCGGACAGGGATTCCAAACTGCATCAGGATCCACTGCAGGTACTATGACAGTTAGGCGGGTGGTGAGTAAACTTGGATTTAATGGTCGAGCGAGTGCTCATTAGCAACACATCGCGCCAGTAAATGCCAAACGACGCCTCACTTGGTATAAGGAGCGTAAACTTTGGACGATTGAACAGTGGAAAAACGCAGTGTGGAGTGACGAATCAGGGTACACAATGTGGCGATCCGATGGCAGTGTGTGGGTATGGCGAATGGCCGGTGAGCATCATCTGAAGAGTGCGTAGTGCCAAAAGTAAAACAGAACATCTTTGGGGTGTTTCGGAACGCCGACTTCGTGCTAGACGTCAACGACCGACATCGATACCTCTCCTCAGTGCAGCACTCCGTGCAGAATGGGCTGCCATTCCTCAATAAACCTTACAGCACGTGACTGAACGTAATCCTGCAAGAGTGGAAGCTGCATCAAGGCTAAGGGTGGGCCAACATCATACTGAATTCCAGCATTACCGATGAAGGGCCCCACGAACTTGTAAGTCATTTTCTGCCAGGTGGCCCGATACTTCTGATCACATACTGTATATTATGGCGGCAGGTGGCACTCACACTCGGAGCTACTGAAGGCATGGTTTAGCAGATGCGCGTCACTGGTTCCGCCGGGTCCATGCGACGCTGCTTCGGTGTCTGTAAGCTACATTTGCTTTCGTTGTCAACTGTAAGAGCCGCTGGTGAGGGTGGTATTGATCTATGATATCACATACATCTTCCGAGTGGATCATGGAGACGTTCTAGCTATAAACGCAGTCGTTATCTCACGAAACTTTTCCAGCTCAGCGAGCAACCATCTTGCGGGCTTATCCTTAAAGTAAGATTCGAATTTGTTTCGACTGGAGCCACACAGGCACACTTCTTGATGTGATGGCACATATGGTATGTGCTATTCTGTTATCATATGGGATGCAGAGGGATCGCCTCACAATGCGCTACAAGAGCTAGAAGGCACTCTAAATTGGCGTAAACGACGTAAGGTCATCGCTCTTGGTGGTGGGCATTCTTAAACTTTAAGAGCTGTTACTCCTCAGTAGGCATTTCCACATGTACCGATTACTGTCTAGAGCAATGAAATAAGATTCCTTTCAAGATGGTCATTCGTGCTAAGCAATCTGAACATAGCTATGGCAGAAAATTCATCTATGTTCATGTTTGCTCATCTGGAAGGAAAGCAGCCGAGATATATCTTTGATCTACACTTTATGTTGCTCATCGAGATTAGTAATAGGTCTACATTTCTGGGATTTTTAATAATTCGGGAAAATAGAGGTGTCCAACTACTCTATGTTTTACTTCTTTTTTTTCTGCCCACTATGTTCATGGTCATCTTCATCTTCTGGCACAACAACTCCCACAGCGTAAACGTGAATCGAATAATCAAGTTTATGCTTGTAGAATTTGGGAATCTCCTGGAGTTTTATGGGATATGAGATGCCCTGGAAATTGTAATGCCTGCGGAAATCAGATATTCAGAATTTACTTGTACTCTCGGGATGACATAATATAACAAAAGCAAGCATGCAGAGCAATATACATCCTTATCATCTAAATTCTGCACACTAATACATGCGTGATTAGCGGTAATATCTTTTGGAAGGGGGATAAAACTGCATCCTATTAAGGCGACTGAAGACGAGTGGGTATATATCCTGCAAGATGGAAAAATGGCCAACTATGGCACTCTTGACAAAAGTCCCAAATCATGCTGGGACTGAACAGCCCTGCGATATTACTCCTTTTCTCCGCCACAATTGGACATGCTCTTCTCCTCGCCAGCATCACTACCCTATTTTGGGGGAAATGTTAGTTTACGGTACAGAATAGTGTTACAGTTAACGGCTTGATACCGTGAATCGTTGAAAATTTCGGAGGCCATCCATTCCAAAACGCTTTGGCAGGCATCGAGGAAAGCGGCAAAATCTTGGTAGGTTGCGTTTGAATTATCTATATGGGCAAGTGAGATCCTGTCTCCAAAATAGCCCCGAACCACAGAGTAGTGCACTGCGGTTGCGAGGCTTACTGGTGGTCTGCAACAGAATAGGCAGGCCTACTGCTACTGCCTGGTCTAGGGTTACGTCGAAACAATGTCGAATGGTTCAAATGGCTCTGAGCACTATGGGACTCAACTGCCGTGGTTATCAGTCCCCTAGAACTTAGAACTACTTAAACCTAACTAACCTAAGGACATCACACACATCCATGCCCGAGGCAGGATTCGAACCTGCGACCGTAGCAGTCCCACGGTTCCGGACTGCGCGCCTAGAACCGCGAGACCACCGCGGCCGGCAATGTCGAATGCCATGTACGTCCATGACAAAGACGGCGAAACAAGACAGAGTACCACTGCATCGGCACACAGGCTGAAATAATCAGCTTATGCCATGCTGCTGATGATGAAAGACCCTGCTGCAGTGGTGTCAGGCGTCGCAGTGAATAAATCGTCTGCATATCGGGCTGGGGTGACGAAAGCATCATATTCATCAGTTGTTGCAGCTGCAAGCAAGAAATGTTCAAATGTGTGTGAAATCTTATGGGCCTTAACTGCTAAGGTCTTTCGTCCCCAAGCTTACACACTACTTAACCTAAATTATCCTAAGAACATACACACACTCATGCCCAAGGGAGGACTCGAACTTCCGCCAGGACCAGCCGCACGGTCCATGACTGCAGCGCCCTCGGCCGCTCGGCTAATCCCGCGCGGCCAGCAGCAAGCCCTTGTCTGCATGTGGCCTGCAATCACCTGCACAGACATAAGAAGGAATATTGTTTACTTGCACACATGATTAATAAAATGAAGTGTATGTAGTTTTCTATAATTGTTTACTCACCCTCTGCATTAGAGACAGCCAAATAAGCCTGCAAACCAGTCGTCACATCGTTATTTGCTATGATGTCTTCTAATAGAATATCCTGCAGATTCATCGCAATTTTAGAAACGACGGTTCATAGCAGGACTTAACTGCCAAGTGAGCGCGGGTGATACCATGGCGGTGTTTGTGGGTGTGGTGATGAACCAGGATGGGGCGACTAGTGCACCATCATCTAGTCAGCTTCTGGAGTACTTGCAGGCCCACCTTGAAGTCCCCACACGTCCATTACACTAGCAATAGAACGAGAAATCAATAATCATAGTGCCACTATAATTAGTACACATGTACATGTGAAAAAAATACAGACTTCATACCTGTATGATTACCGGAGTCAGATCATGGTCGCTCATTAGACCATGAGGAGCCAACATTTCCATTATAACCTATCATCTTTCCCGATTCTATCGAAGCTTTTGATGTTGCTGCTATTTAGTCACAGGCTCGACTTCTCACAAGACAATGACTTGTATTTATAGTCGAAAACTGCATTACGTAGCTTATTTTAACCCAACAGAAACGAGTGTTCATATCTCTAGTCACATGATTTTAGGCATGGTAGCTCCAGCATGTGGCTAAGCATAGGTGCTGATGTAGCACAGTGCTACCGCCAGTGGTTTGACAATATGTTTGTATTTCGGATCAGGTGCATTCACTGGTCCAACATGTGCGGCGTCCAGTTTCGCTGTTTAAAAAGTAATAGGAATTTACCGATGATTTGGCATCCCTGCACACAGCAACTGGCATCTGCAGCTCACTGCCCAACACCTGAAACGCCCCTATCAAAGAATACCATGCGGATCTTTCAGTAACGCACACGAATCAACGATGCAAGCAGTAGATGTTGCTCAGAATCTGCTACACACTTCTTCCACACTAATAATAATGATGACAATAACTTAAGACAGCGAGAATAATATTTAATTCGCCAACGAGGGCCCTCCACAGCTCATTCAAGTTTTGGGCAGTCGCTATGGTTTGCAAACTAGCTGTCGTTTCCAGAATGAGATTTTCACCCTGCAGCGGAGTGTGAGCTCATATGAAACTTCCTGAAAGATTAAAGCTGTGTGCCGGACCGAGACTCGAACTCGGGATCATTCCCTTTCGCGGGCAAGTGGTAGAGAAGTGCTCAGTTTAGTAAACAAGAGTTTGAATTCCCTCCTCACAAGAGGTGTACCAGAAGGCTCATACGCAAGGAGCACAAGACTACACCATATTGGAAGGCCAAAAAAAGTTACTACGACAGGACCGGCCTTCCAAACTACCTTTCGTTGGGTACAGACCGAAAAAGTTAGACACATTAAGGTTAATTACGGAAAAGCAACAGTAACTAGAAACTTCTTTTATTTTGTTTTTATTATCAGAATGACTTGGTTTTATCATGACACTTCAGTAGACCACTGTCATATCATCATGTAATACAGGATGCAAAAGAGAGAAAAAATTAATTATAATAACAGAACAATAAATAATAAAAAAAACGAGAACGAAGCCGACAAACCACCACCAAGTTCACAAGATGTGTATCAACAGTTATTTTCACATGGTTTTTAGTAATTTTTAATTTCTTTACTTTGTGTTTTTTCATATTTTTATAGATTATAACTGAATCTGAAAGTAGTAGGAAAAAGGAACAATATTACATTCGAAATGGCAAACTATGAAAAATTCCAAGTAAACTGAGACAAACTGAGGATTGTATACGCTCATGTGTATCTATACGTCGTCGCTACACAGTTGACAATAGAACTGGAGCGATGCTGAGTAAAAATACCAAACAAAACGAACAGGTAAACCAGGAGAGGACAAACCGAAGCACAACAGATTGTAACATACATAACAAAGATAAACACTTATCATGAGAATAATTTAAATTAACCAACAATTTGCCGACGGAAAACAAGATACAACAATGCTGCGAAGAGGTCTCGATATCGAGGCATTCGAAAGCATGTCCAATAGGCCCTGATAATGTACTGCATGAAGTTCACGTGATCGTCCCCCTCGCCTTCTACAAGATAATGGACGAAATGTCCCAGAAACCACATAACGGAATAGGTTTTCGACCGTGGAAAGAAAAAAGAATCTGGGTACACTATGATGTTCGTAGTGTAGGCCGTCTCAGAGTAAGAAAGGCCAATTGTGTCCTGATCCAAGTCCAGTTTGCCTTGTAACCTCCACACGTAAAGCGATGTCGTATCGCATCCGGAGACGTGCAACGACCACATAAATCCGTGCTACTGAGCCCAATACGGAATAGCCGCTCGTTCTTTGGAATCAAGTTATTTATGACCTTATACCACGAGGATAAATTGGAAGAATGATACTGAACAAAACTTTCGTCCATGCTGTTTGCTGAGAGTCTCTTTCAACAGTGTTCGAGCAAGGAACTGCTTCCCTAAGGGTCTGTAAGAATTTTATGGCGAGGACAGGTCTCCATAAGATGTCAGCCCCTAAATAGGTCACCGCAAGATAGAAATCACGAATGCGTCTTAACTTATAATCTATGCGACCAACATCCGTAGAGGGTTCAAGATTAGCAGGACGGACACAGAGGAATGAATGAGACGTGAATGTGTGAGTTTCTTGAGTCATTGTCAAAATAGTACGACGCACATATAACATCTGCGACTTCCTGCGTATATCAGTCAGGTCCAGCCCCCCTAAGGAGCGAGGCTTCGTGATCACCTCATACCGTTAGCGAAATATATGTCTTTTGTATAAGAGACGACCAAACAATTGTTGTAGTTTCTTCGCCATCATAGAGGGAAGAGGATAAACTTGGGCCACGTGATAAACTTTGCATAAGACATGTGTATCCAGTACTCTGCTCCAGACTTTCTGGAGCAAAGTAAGAGAACGCCTTTCATGCTCTAATACCACTTCCTCAATTCTTTCCGTAAAAGACTGAGTTGAGCGCCGCCATTCTGAGTGAATAACGATCAATGATGATACCGAGAGACGTATGCCGATCCACCGTTTTAGCCCATGGAACAAACGCGTCATCAAAACCTCGCAAGAGAAGAAGCTTACAATTACCTTCATTAAGTTTTGTACCTGAACTCCGACAAAACCCATCGATGACAGCCTTCAGTGGAGGTATTTCAGCAGCGTTGCGAAACAGCTATAGTACCGCCGGAAAGCGTCCAACCTGTCAGCTGGGATGCTAGCATCCGAAGTAGGGGCACCAGACACAACACAAACAAAGTCATTAACAGCGGGCTTCCTTGAGGCACTCCACTACGGATATTTATTGGGGGCGTCAGTTGGCTATTAACAACCACTGAAGCCGAAACAACCGTTTAGATTTGAGAGCATTCGCCGCGTGTCAACAGTGAAACCAGTGGCCTCCAGAAACCGAAACAGAAATTGGTGTTTAACACGATCAAATGGCTTACTGAAGCCTAGAAAAATAAGGGCACAAGGGACGGACGTTACTGAAGCAAACGAAACCACGTGACGACACTCGACTGTTAGGGTAAGAATGGTACGACCTGGTAGGGAGCTTTGATGTTTTGCAACAATCGTAACCATCAGGGCCGACATCCTACTATTAACTGCCCTCGCCACAGTCTTATAATCAAAGTTTAACAAAGGAAGTGGGCGAAAGAAGCAGCCGAAACAGTGCGTTTCGGGATTAAAACCATTTTTCCCACTTTGAACGAGGGTGGAACTGCTCTAACCTGTAACACTTCATTCAAATGGGAGGCAAAGGTAGCACCAAACAACGGCCAAAAGCGCACGTAAAATTCCTTCGGAAGTCCATCTAGACCCGGGAACTTTTCAGAAAGGGACCCCATAATAATTTTGTAAACTTCCTCAGGAAGAAAGGCAGCTAAGAGCGTTTCATTATGTTCAGGTGTAATTGTCGTATCGAAGATGCTGGCAACTGGGTCATAAAAAGTTTCACTGGACTCCTCGATATCGTAGACGTCTACATAGTACTGGTGTAAGTTACGCACTATATCAGCTTGCCCCTTTACGATATGTCCATCATTTGTCATTAGAGAATGAATAAAAGAGCATCGGCGACGGGTACGATGCCGAAGCAAATAATATAAGGAAGTCAGTTCTTCCGTCCCCAATGAAAGCGGCTTCGATCGGAATTTCAGACCTTCCATTAGTATCTCTTCATGGTTAATAATTTTGCTTTTACACGCTTAACACACGCTATTCACGGAGGGTCGTGATCCTAAGCAGCATAAAGTTCACGCAGGATGGAATACTAATATTCATAAGTTCTCCGAAAATCTCACTCTTTGGCAACACAGAAACGTATCAAAGTTTGCCTGAACCTCGGTTTTGTTAGCTGTGGCCACCAGTCACAGGTAGAAGATTATTTCTCAATGCACTACCACACGACTTGCATTATGTCGTCGAGGGGTCAGAGTGGTGAACGACGTTTAGCATCCACAGATAGCGAAACAATTTGACGTTGGCGTTTAGGATTGAGAGTTGTCACACAGCACAGTGGTCCGTAAAGGAAGCTGGGATAACTTCAACATGAAGAATGCCATTTCGCAGGCAGTCCGATATGTAAACTCTATCTAACCTGCCACTAGAAGTCGCAGTAAAGTTGGTAAATTTAACTAATGTCTGGTATTTACATATGCAGACGTATTTTAGGCATAAGGAGCAGATCAATTCATGTAATTTGCGACACAAATCAAAATTTGAAGACTGATCCGCAGAACGCAATACACAGTTAAAATCACCACCCAACAGAATCCCCGGAGGACTCTTACGCAACAGATAAACAGTATCCTCTTCATGAAAACGCGAATGACCCACGGAGCGACCAGTGCCAGAAGGGGCATATAAAAGAAACAAGGTAAGATTAAAAACTTGACGACCTATGCCCCTGCCAGAATCCATTTCCACCTCAGCAATAGGGATGCCTTCGGGAAATAATAAGGTGGTCCCCATAGAATATTCGGGTGCTACATTATAGATCATACAAAAACCAGGTAAGGAGCAATTACTAAATAACATCTCCTGTAAGAAAACTATGTCCGCACATAAATCATAATTGAACTGACGCAGCGAAGCCAACCGCAATTCGTATTCCACACGATTAACGTTTAAGGAAAGGAACGAGTAGGCTTGGGTCATTGATTACATCTGGACAGGTATGTACGGAACCTCCGAGTAGAATTCTGTAGACAGCTGAGAGTGAAGGCCATTGAGATATCCACAGGGGAATCAGGCTTCGGGGGACCAGAAACCCCGTCTTCGCAACCTTTTTTTTTAAATTTCTTACGTGCTACGGCTACGTAGGATGGCGGCCTCTACAGACGGAGGCGTGGATGGTGTCATAGGCACAACTTCATCCTTCCCCCTCCCCCCCCCCCCCCACCCCCACCCCCCCGGGATGAGGGTCATGTAATGCAATTCCAGCCACTAAGGCGAAAGCAATCTGTTGAACTACCAATACAGCATTTGATACCTAGTCGCTGATCTTCTTTTCCTCGGGAGTTGCTGTAGTCGACAAACGCAGGAAACCGTCGGCGGTTGTAGACGAAAGAAGAGGAGGACATTGCATCGTCTCAGAGTGTCACGGGGGACATAAAGACGAAGGGGGCGGGATGGACTCCGCTCTCTCTTAACACACATGCAACTTCGCGAGCAGGAGGGATGCTGGAGGTAACTTATTCGTCACTCACGTACCAAAGACGAGAGGTATCGCAGTATAGAGAGGAGCAGAGGGCACACTCTATGCGGATGAGGTAGGCGCAGAAGATACAGCCAAATCCTCACCATCACCATCCAGTGTGCGACGTCGCCTGTTTGTCGCGATCATAAGTTCTATCCTGGAGCCAATATCATTCTGAACCTGTCGCAGAGGTAAATGGGGAAGTTCATCAACACGATTATCAAAACTGACTGTTTGTTCACTATAATCCGCAGCAGAAGTAGGGCCGAAGGCGGTAGTAGAAGGAACAAGATCAGCAGTCTTCAGTTTGCGACGCTGCACTAATGACGGATTTCATATAAAACCCTTCGAGGACACTTAGACCGAACGTGTCCGCTTTCATAACATAGGAACCATTTTCCCTGTTGACGAGTATACATGACACGGACGCGGTAACAACACACTTGTAAAGATGATGGAATGTTGCGTATGACATACATTTCCACGGACCGAATTCCGCTATAACACTGTAATCTGCGTCGAGTAGACCAGCGTTCACGACGAACGTTTTTCACGTTACCATAAGGAGTCAATATGCCCTTTAGGAAATTGTGATCAACTTCCGGCAGGAGATTGAACACTCGAACAATGGTATATTCGATTTCAGCATCTGCGAGTAACAACATACTAACGGCATTACCACGACGCCTGAACGGGACTTGAGAACTATGTCGCGACAGTAATCTTTCAACGTGAAGGGGTTCCATAAATTTCACGTGAAACACGTACTCGTCAGCATCAAAATAAGCGGTGCGGAGCTGATCAGAATTCACACGAATTGTATGGACAAGCCAGTCGTGAATTTCTAGAGATCCGGGCTGCACGTGTGGCGTTGTTTTATCCACAGTAAAGCTCACAGTACATTTTCGTGGAATACACGTGGAAACCGTGGTACTCATAGCGGAGCGACCGACGCCGCTGAAAGTAGACGAACAGAAAGAGACAATAAAGGCAGAGCGGAGGCGCTACGACTCAATCGACAAACAGAACAACACTAACTAGGAAGACTCCACACAAGCGACGCTGCGGCAAGTATGTTAGACAAGAACCTTCCCGCTCGGCGCTCGAAGAGGAACTGCCAAATGGTATACCCGCTTCACTGAGAGATAACGCCTCTACAACGACGGCGAAACGAAACGCCAGAATAAAAACTAGGCTGTGCTGTCACCGCCAGACACCACACTTGCTAGGTGGTAGCCTTTAAATCGGCCGCGGTCCGTTAGTATACGTCTTACCCGCGTGTCGCCACTATCAGTGATTGCAGACCGAGCGCCGCCACACGGCAGGTCTAGTCTAGAGTCTCCCTAGCACTCGCCCCAGTTGTACAGCCGACTTTGCTGGCGGTGGTTCACTGACTACATACGCTCTCATTTGCAGAGACGACAGTTTAGCATAGCCTTCAGTTACGACCTAGCACGGCGCCATATTCAGTTACTATAATTACTTCAAGAATGTATTCTGAACAGATATTATTGTGAATTATGCACCGTCAAGAGCGACGTTCATCATTAATGGATTAAAGTTAAATATCAAACTAATCACGTCCGCTTTCTGGATTCTCAATCCTTGTCATGTTCCAGACCTCACGTCAGTATAGTTCTTCCCTCCTCACGCCATAGGCAGCCAAAACTAATAACATAGCCGCAGCAATTACAAATTTTGAGACCGAGGCACATTTTAAGCCAATATAATTAACAGAGCTATGACATCTGCAACACCCGAAGATAACTAAAAACCGGCACCCGGCCGTATTTGCAAGAGAAGGTACTTATGTGTGGTACGAAGACGTTTGGTAGGGAAGTCGGCTAAAGCCTTACCATCTAGGTACTACGTGACGACGGGGGTTGCGGGGCCCGGCTATCGCATAGATGAATCACGTTATCGATCCGGCTCAGTAAAGACCATCGACTCGCACGGTTTAAGATAATCTGTCAACAAACGACCAGGGCCTCAGCCACAGCTCAAGGAACCAACTGGTGGTGAAACAGAACAGCTGAAAAGTCGCAATGACTGCAGATAACCTATAGGTATCAATAAGAAAATAACAGTAGAGATCTCACAATCCTTAACTTAACTGAAGGTCACGAATCGAAGCTGAAGCTTGCCGGTTCCAAAAGGGCTCCTGATTTTAGCAGAGCGAAAGTGGTTTCAGTTCTTTCGTCAATGTGTCACGTCCCAGAGGCACGGACGAAGACGGCAACTCGAAGTCAGCCCCGGATTCAAATCGACCCACAAATATGCACAACAACCGCTCGCGGGCCTTCGTGCCCAAGACGCTTGCGCTGGTGCTCGCCTTACTCACCGGGCGGACCTCTCAAGCTGTTCTCGCTCAGTCACCACACCCCAACGTCCAAGCCACAACACGCCCCATCCCATGCCATCTACAACCACGAGCAAAGATCTTAGTGGCCTTAGGTCAGAGGGACAGATCAAGCTAGTTGTTCCGGCGTAACATCATGCGCCGGCACGTGACCTGGAACGTTACAGCAGAGAGGGCTGTGAGACAACTTGAGCCTACAGTACGATGGCTAGGACGACGCCAAGGTAGGAGCGGCATCTATACGAAGAGAATTAAAGCGCCGCGCCGCTTATCCGCGGCCGAAGTGGAAGACGAGCCGTCGTACAAATACTATAGCAGTGACTAATGAAATGAACTGTTTTGTTTGCATTGAAATCGTGTATACCGAAGGACAGTGATTATTTGCATGTCGCCATTCGCCTGGGACACCTCTTTGGCGAATATGAGAAGTTGAATTTTGTCAACTTAACTTACTGCAATAAACTCCTTTAATACGATTTCCTTGAATCGTTGTCTAGCGGTCCGAGAGAACAGCTTCCTAGGCACCCTGTGTTAGACGTCTCAGGAACGCTACCAGCCCCTGACGTGTCTAGCACCCACCGATGTGGATTTATACTATCACTGTTTTACAACACCTATTCACATCTTAAATAATTAAAAAAATTATTGACAGATAGATAATATCTTGCATTAGACCAAACAGACCGAGCGTAGGCGACTTGATGCTTCGCCGGCCGCGGTGGTCTCGCGGTTCTAGGCGTGCAGTCCGGAACCGTGCGACAGCTACGGTCGCAGGTTCGAATCCTGCCTCGGGCATGGATGTATGTGATGTCCTTAGGTTAGTTAGGTTTAAGTAGTTCTAAGTTCTAGGGGACTAATGACCACAGCAGTTGAGTCCCATAGTGCTCAGAGCCATTTGAACTTGATGCTTCGTGTAAAACATCCAGGTAAAGGCCCATGAGGACAATGCTTTACCGTAATGACTTCTGACTATGGATGTAATTACACCATTTTAGCTGGTGTACCGGTATGAAATGAGCGTTTTTTTGTGAAAATGAAACACTAATTTTGAATTGAAAAGTAAAAACATTTTATTCAAAGTACTGATCATTGCTTTCTATACATTTTGACCACATTTCTGGCAATTTGTGGACAACACGCCAATAGAAATGTTCGTCTTTGGAAGGAAACCGATCAGACACCCAATTTTCGACTTCTTCGTAGGAATCGAAGTGTTCTTCAGCCAATGCGTGTCCGATTGATGAAACCAAATGGTAGCCGGAAGCGGCCAAGTCTGGTGAATAAGGCGGGTGGGGTAGCAGCTCACAGCCAAGTGTTTTGATTGTATATTGAATCAGTTATGCTTTGCGTGCAGGTGCATTGTCGTATAAAAAATACTTTGCTATGTTTTCTGGCCCATTCTGGTCCTTTTTCGATCAATGCATAGTTCAAATTGATCATTTGTTCTCTGTAGAGATTAGTATTCACAATCTCACCGCGTTTTAGAAGCTCATGCTGCACCATACCTTTCTGATCCCACCGAACACAGAGCATTGTCTTCTTGCCGTATCGATCAGGTTTTGCAGTCGATGTTGAATGTTGTCCCGGTTTAACCCATGACTTTTCCCGATTAGGATTCTTAAAATAAATCCGTTTTTCATCGCCAGTAACAATTCGATGCAAAATTGATTTCTTTCATGTCTTTGAAGCAAAATTTGACAAATAGTTTTTCGGTTTTCCATCTGTCTTTCATTCAATTCATGTGGCACCCCTTTTCCACACTTTTGGATCTTTGCCATAGCTTTCGAACGGTCAGAAATTGTTTGTTGTGCAACTTGTAGCATTGCTGCATTTGCTTCTGACTCAATGTATCATTTTCATTCAATATTGCTTGCAATTCGGCGTCTTCGAACTTTTTTGGTGGTCTCCCACGTTTTTCATTTCTTACATCAAAATCATTATTTCTGAACCGTTGAAACCATGTTTTGAATGTTGCTTCTGATAGAGCATGATCACCATATGCCTTGACAAGCATTCGATGCGACTCTGAAGCACTTTTTTCAAATGAAAACAAAAAATAAATGCTTTCCGCAAATCATCACCTTCTGGTACAAAATGCGACATTGTTAACATATGTGATGATGTTTGTTCCATGACTTGTTATATACTAAATATCTTTGACAGATGTCATACCAACGGAACAAAAAAAAATTAAGGCTCGTTCGCAACAAATGTTCCCTATCAAAAATTTGTGTCTTAACGCTCATTTCATACCGGTACACTTGGTATTTGTGGGTATGATGGAGTCTGGTAATGGCTGATATTGCACAAGCTACATGTCTGCAGGCGCGTGCAATGGTCCAACAAGTGTGCATCCAGTTCCGCTGTAAAAAGAATTTGTCGATGCATTGAGAGCCCTGTACACAGCAACCGGCATCTGCGACTCATTACGCGACACATCAAACGCTTCTGTCAAAGAATATCACATATGTTGACTAGTAACGCCAGTGCTGTGGACATCCACTAGCACAGAGGCCATTAATATAAGCAGCAGGTGTTGCTCAGAGTTATCTACACACTGCTCCCGCAATCACACCGATAATAGTAACGGAAGGCAGCGAGAATAATTTTTAATCAACCAGCCCTGGCGCTTCACAATGCCTTCTAGCTTTGGCTGGTCGCTATGGTCTGAAAACCTGCTGAAGTTATTGGGCGATACAGGAGCGAGGCTGCACCGAAACGCTACCAGCCCCTGGGGTGTTAGCGCTCTGCGGGGTGGATTTATACTATCACGAGTTTACGTAATCGATTTCCATGTTAAATAATAAAAAAATTTTGACAGGTAGATTCTGTTTTGCATTAGACCCCACAGACAGAATATAGATTAGTTGATAATTCATATAAACCATCAGGACAAAGCCTCATGACACTACATTTTACAATAATACCATCTGACTGCGGATGTAATTACGCTATTTTAGAGTGTATTGCAGTGTGAATGCTCCAGGGCCGGAGGGGTAGGACAGACGTGATTTCTTTCTCTGTATGGATGATATAACCTAAAATCTCTATTAATGTAGAAAATTCACTTTAAAGGCACCCAGCGTACGTTATAACAAGAGAATAATTATTTAAATTATAACAGGACATAACCATAAAATGTTAACAAACGATGAACACAGGATAGTTCAGGAAGACAGCTATCTGGACAACCCTACGCTTTAGCTTTGAGTACCCTACTGCACATTGCAGTAGAGAGGAGATGTGAAGCGGTATCAATGCTGATGGAGCCCTCGACCTTCTACTGCCAACGTACATTTGTCCTCCATGAAAACAGTCAACGTTCTGTTAGTCGAAAGCAGTAACTTTCCCACAACTGATCCCGCAGGAAAGCACAGTCTGTAATAAGAAGTTAAATGCAAGATAAATATGGCTAACAGACAAATAACAAGCCGAAGCATCAGGAGCTATTCTGTGGCTTGCAGATAAAAATTATGATACCCATGTTGTCCACAGAGGCTCTCCATCCTTTTATTCCTTTACTAGCAAACTTCTCATGATCTCATCTCTAGTAACATCAGTATGTAATCAACGTGTTTCGATTCTTTTGGTTCTGAAATGGTACCACTTTAAACCATATCCAAATATTTTTTTACGACTCCAAGTCCACAGCATGTGGACTAAAATAACATTACCCTTTCCCCACATGCACAGAACTAATTTATGAGAAATTCCTCTTGGCTTTTTAGAACGCACCGTCATTTCACTATTAAGACATATGTTGTGTCTCTTCCCCTCCTATGTATCTTCTTTTTACAGTTCCTCACAGCCAATTATACCTTCTGTACAATAACTTTTTATAAGTACGCTTGCGACCCATGTGTAACTCTCCCTCTTATAATAAAAAAAATCCGTATACTTTTTTCCCGAATGGGGCTAGGATGGTCTCTCTCTCTCTCTCTCTCTCTCTCTCTCTCTCTCTCTCTCTCTCTTCTCACACACACACACACACACACACACACACACATACACATACACACACCCTGCCCCAATCCCTCTCCCTCTCCCTGTCCCCCTATCTCTCTCTCAACCTTTAGCGCAAATCTCTGTCAGTTAGGACATGGATGGTGCTGTGATTGTTGGTAAGTATCCAAGAGCTCTCTTCAGACACTTTCATCTATTGCTTTAGTCATACACTCCTGGAAATGGAAAAAAGAACACATTGACACCGGTGTGTCAGACCCACCATACTTGCTCCGGACACTGCGAGACGGCTGTACAAGCAATGATCACACGCACGGCACAGCGGACACACCAGGAACCGCGGTGTTGGCCGTCGACTGGCGCTAGCTGCGCAGCATTTGTGCACCGCCGCCGTCAGTGTCAGCCAGTTTGCCGTGGCATACGGAGCTCCATCGCAGTCTTTAACACTGGTAGCATGCCGCGACAGCGTGGACGTGAACCGTATGTGCAGTTGACGGACTTTGAGCGAGGGCGTATAGTGGGCATGCGGGAGGCCGGGTGGACGTACCGCAGAATTGCTCAACACGTGGGGCGTGAGGTCTCCACAGTACATCGATGTTGTCGCCAGTGGTCGGAGGAAGGTGCACGTGCCCGTCGACCTGGGACCGGACCGCAGTGACGCACGGATGCACGCCAAGACCTTAGGATCCTACGCAGTGCCGTAGGGGACCGCACCGCCACTTCCCAGCAAATTAGGGACACTGTTGCTCCTGGGATATCGGCGAGGACCATTCGCAACCGTCTCCATGAAGCTGGGCTACGGTCCCGCACACCGTTAGGCCGTCTTCCGCTCACGCCCCAACATCGTGCAGCCCGCCTCCAGTGGCGTCGCGACAGGCGTGAATGGAGGGACGAATGGAGACGTGTCGTCTTCATCGATGAGAGTCGCTTCTGCCTTGGTGCCGATGATGGTCGTATGCGTGTTTGGCGCCGTGCAGGTGAGCGCCACAATCAGGACTGCATACGACCGAGGCACACAGGGCCAACACCCGGCATCATGGTGTGGGGAGCGATATCCTACACTGGCCGTACACCTCTGGTGATCGTCGAGGGGACACTGAATAGTGCACGGTACATCCAAAGCGTCATCGAACCCATCGTTCTACCATTCCTAGACCAGCAAGGGAACTTGCTGTTCCAACAGGACAATGCACGTCCGCATGTATCCCTTGCCACCGAACGTGCTCTAGAAGGTGTAAGTCAACTACCCTGGCCAGCAAGATCTCCGGATCTGTCCCCCATTGAGCATGTTTGGGACTGGATGAAACGTCGTCTCACGCGGTCTGCATGTCCAGCACGAACGCTGGTCCAACTGAGGCGCCAGGTGGAAATGGCATGGCAAGCCGTTCCACAGGACTACATCCAGCATCTCTACGATCGTCTCCATGGGAGAATAGCAGCCTGCATTGCTGCGAAAGGTGGATATACACTGTACTAGTGCCGACATTGTGCATGCTCTGTTGCCTATGTCTGTGTGCCTGTGGTTCTGTCAGTGTGATCATGTAATGTATCTGACCCCAGGAATGTGTCAATAAAGTTTCCCCTTCCTGGTACAATGAATTCACGGTGTTCTTATTTCAATTTCCAGGAGTGTATTTCGGCTGTACTCTAAAAAAATAATTGTCTCCAGTGTGACCAGATTGTATCCTGACTTTTACCAGATTTTTGACATTTTCTGCGTTTTTCGATATTTACCTATTTTTAATGTTCCACATTTAAATGTACGAATGTATACATGCACTCATTGCATAGATAACGAGCTATATTCTTTTAAAGCCATCTAACGTTGAAACCGAGTCCAACCCATCTAGGATATCTACTTACTGCTCCAAATATCAGCAGGAAGTTCCAAAGCCAATACTAAAACACACACACACACACACACACACACACACACACACACACACATACATTAAAATAGATCTTCATGTTTGGGGAGTTTGGTGGCCATGGGAAATATTTATACTCACAAGGGTGTTCCTTGAGCCACTCTGTAGCAATTCTGGACGTATGGGGTGTCGCATTGTCCTGCTGGAAGTGCCCAAGTCCGTCGGAATTCACAATAGGCATGAATGGATGCAGGTGATCACACAGTATGTTTACGTAAACCTGTCACATGTCAGTTGTATCTAGACGTATTAGGGGTATCATATCATCTCAACTGCATATGCCAACACCATTACAGTGGCTTCAACAGCTTGAACAGTCCCCTGGTGACATGCAGGGTTCGTGGATTCATGATGTTGTCTCCATACTCGTACACGTCCATCCAATCGATACAAATTGAAACGAGACTCGTCCGACTACCGCAATACCTTTCCAGTCGTCAACAGTCCAATGTCGGTGTTGAAGGGCCCAGGTGAGGTGTAAAGCTTTGTGTTGTAGAGTGATCAGAGGTACACGAGTGGTCTTGGACCCCGAAAGCCCATAGCGATGATGTTTGTTTGAATACTTCGCATGCTGACACTTGTTGAGAAAAGAGCATTAAAATCCGCAGCAATTTGTGGAAGGGTTGCACTTCAGTCACGTTGAACGATTCTCTTTAGTCGTCGTTCGTGCCGTTCTTTCAGTATCTCTTTCCAGGCACAGCGATGTTAGAGTGTTGATGTTTTACCGGATTCCTGATGTTCATGGTGCACTCTGTAAATGGTCGTAGAAGACAATTCCGACTTCATTTCTGCGTCGGAGATGATCGTGCACTAACTATAGTACCACATTCAAACTCGCTTAAATCTTGATAACCTGCCATTGTAGCAGCAGTAACCGACCTAACTGCGCCGTACACTTGTCTTACATAGGTGTTGCCGACTTCAGCACCATTTTCTGCCTGTTTACATGTCACTGTATATGATTCGCATGCCTGTACCACTTTCTTTGGAGCATCAGTGTATAACAATGTCTGTTTAGGCGGAGACTGAAGGCACGTTGATTATGGATGTTCATAGGCTCAGCCTTCGTTGATACGGCTTCATTCCTCCTCGCTACAGTGCTGTGTCGTAAGTTAGTTTGAGCTGAAACTCTAGGGTTGACCAGATAGCTGTAACTGCCTGCCTGCGGCCTTCTGCGTTCATTCTCTGTTTACCTTTTTTACGGTCATGCATTATTATAATTTATGTAAACGACTACTCTTTTGCTGCGTAGTGGTCTGTGTATCTTTAAGGTGAATTTCCTCCGGTAGTAGATATTTTCTGTAATGTCATGCATACATTAAAAGACATCACATCTACCCTGCCCTCTCTGGCCCTGGAGCATCGGCGCTCCAGTCCACGAATAAAACGGTGTAATTACAACCATAGTCAGAAGTCATTACGTAAAAGTGTTGTCATCCTCCGAGATAACTTTTTACTCTCGAAAAACCTGCATGAGAAGTTGATCACGTTTCTAGTGGCAACATCGGCGTGATAGACTAAGAGTGATGCATTGAACAAGCAGGCGACTGAGTATCATACTAGTGGGCTGCCAATGGTCAGACTCCACGTAGAGACCATTCTCATATAACAGGAAAGTGAGGCAGTGCGTCCCACAATGCATGCAACCTCAAGTATCAACTGCCATAGCACATACCTATCTTTTTCCCAATTTGAGTGGGAGTGATACACACTATCTAGCTCAACACTCGGCTGACTTCGAGTGAAATTAAGATAGTGTTATTACTGTTGAGAAGTAGATCTCATTTTGACGTGGAATGGCACCAAGAATAACCACCTGCTCCCTGGATTCGCTCCATTTCATGTAACTATCCCTTCAGAAATTTTCTGAAATAATGCCTCCTGAGGATATACAATTACCAGTGTCACATATACCAACGATGCACAGTTTTAATTTGTGACGAAGAACCAGGTTCATCCATAGAAATATCTGGATTTGAGTCAGAGATTCCGCAAAATAGCACTGCTATCATAACCACATTCATCTGTAAACTAGCGGACACTGCCATAACGGTTAATGTGAGAACGTTGTGAATATTTGTCAGGATTTCGGTATCACTAAGATGAATAGCCAAATTATAAATGAACACCAACATACAAATACTCACGGACATTGTTGAGAAGTTCTGCGTTCCCCATTGACCCATGACTCATTTACCCACGTTGACGTGTGCTCTTCCTCGATTCCAGAGATTCAGGGAGCTCCACCAATGCTTGCTCAGGTACGCCAAGCTGAATAACCTGCAAACAGCTGAGGACGAGAACAAGATTTCTGGCGATTTAAGTTACATCCTTTACCTACATGTAAACAATCTCTATGGGTAAGCCGTGCAACAAAGTCTAGCTTTAGGAGGATTCCGATTGATTTTGAAAGAGTAAATCTCCAATTTGAAGCAAAAGATGTGGTTGAGGATGTTGGTGAGGGAGGAAGAGCTGGAATATCTCACAAATTGGCACGACGAGCACAATGATTTGCCACTATTTCTGGAGCACCTAGTACCGGGAAATTGTTCCATCTCGAAGCTGTTGATAACGCTGGAGAACAAACAATGTTAAATTATTCACTACAGAAAACTCCAGCAATGTCTGAGATTGGGGATGAAACTTGTCAGTACCGCCCGTAGAACGTCCTTCAAACAGCATCCGTGGTTGAAGGAGTACATTGATTTAAATGTCGAACTTGGGGCAATCGCGATGGGTGATTTCGAAAAACATTGCTACAAATTAACGAATAAGGTAATTTTCGAAAAAATCGTGGACAATATTAGAGAATACCACGTTGTTTTCTTAGCATTACTGTGGAATGACTTCGCCAGACCAAATTTTAAATTGTCACCTTTTTCAATGAAGGACTAGTCACTGTGTAGATGAACCAAGGTGTCTGTGCAGTTGTGGAAGTCTCTCTTCATCGATTTTTGTTCTGAATCTCTCTGAACGTCCCATGTACCACATTCACTACAACTTCGGTAAATTGTAGGTCATCCATCTCAAGTTACTTTATGTGGATACAGTTTCATCTAATGGGTGAAAGTTGGCAATCCATATCAAGTCATTATGTAAAATCACAAAGAATTCGACATATCTGAATATGGAACAAAGAAACCTTTTCGAATATCAATACAAAAAGGTGTGCTTGGAAATATATTGTATATATATTTTTGTGTATGTATGTGGGTGGTTTTCCCTTCACCTGCTGCAGATAATCCCCGTTTGCCATGTATATATTGCTTGTAGAACATAAACCATCGACTTGATTACCAATACTGTAAATACGAAAAATGACATAAAAGTACGTATAGAATGATGATAAAGGAAAAATCTAAATATTAAATGATTATGAAACAAATCAGTAAGATAATGTAAGTAGTTTATAAAGCTGTATCTAGAAAGAAAGAAGGAAATATAGTATTTAAAGTCTTCTGGTGTTAGAGTAAACGAATGTATCTGATAGTCATAGGAAGAAAACACCTTTGCAAGTGAAACCATTCTAAGACAAAAGACTGGCTGTTAGATACACCAATAACGCAATTGTAAAATATTACCTTTGCAATTTATTGTTTACCTGAAATACATAGTTTTATATAAAAAACCACTTTTAGATATGATATAAAAGTCTAGTAGAAATGCAAGATGTTAACAAAAAACATTATTATCATTAAACCATATATGATTTTTTAATATCAGTGTTGTTATTTGCAAACCCTTTCACCACAGAATCCAAATGACTTGGAAATTGCACTTATCTACTCGTATACATACAAAATTGTTGTTGATAGTACAATTTGGTCCATAAGAAAACCGCACCTGTCTCCTATGATGCTGAGACCTTGAATGAAGAGCACCAAGCACCTGAACGAGCTATAAATGATGAAAAGCGGGCTGAGGAGGGGGTACTTGATTCACATTTGACCATTCGAACTCCTGCCATTTTACAGTGCTCCTATGGGTTGAGAGAGGGTTCCCACTATTTTCATGTCATGTTTCATCACCTCGAATATAAGTCGCACAGTTGCCTCGGTGAATCCTCTGGGTGACAGTGATCATTTCCCAATGGCTTCCCAGGGGAGGGCGAGTGGGAATAGTCTTCAATGCAAGTCGCCAAAGTGTGTAACCTGACACTGTATGTCTAATCTGACATCGGATGTAATAGGATTGTCTGCGCCAGTACGCGCAGTATTATCCTATTCAGATGTTCCCAGTAGTTCGCAAGGCGCATGTCGGGACATACGTAGGTTGGTGCCATCTGTCATCACCGTATTTTTCCACGTCGTCGCCCGCGCCCCACAACGTGACAACGGTGAAAAGATTTTAATGGTGCCGGAGAAGTGAAATACGGCGGTCCGTACGCCTTTCATATCTCCACGTAAGACGACGTGTTAACAAGCAGCCAGCGTGCCGCTGCGAGGCAAGCTCTTTATGGAATGTTTCTAGATGGTTTGTGGGGTTCTAGGCCACCTCGTGCAGGTACGGGTGTAACATTCCCAGTTTTACTCTGGGTTTCGTTGTTAGAGTGTTATGTTTCCGGTTTCTATTCTCTGTGTCCGAAACGCCCTTCATCGTTATCCTTTTTTGTCTGTAGCTCGTACAGAAGCCCGTTACTGGCACTGAAAAATTTGGCTTTCGTGACATTGTATAGGTTTCATTTTGTAGTAACGAATCCTAATGTTTTACATGAGGTTACTGGTGACTTGTGGTAGTTATGCAGATATTTGTATTCAGTGTCGAAGTGTTTATCACACATCTTATTTTCCATTTTGATTTCTGAATATATTCTCTGTAGTTTCAGTGAGGTGCCTTTAATATTCTTCAATAATTTAAAATTCTCATTACTATATTTGTATCTGAAACTGGAAATCGCCTTTAAATAGGATAATAAGGATTAAACTCCCCATGAACTTACATACCTACGTTATAACAGAAGTGATCCTTTTCTAAGAGGAAAAGAGTTAATTTTGTGCATGATAAAGGAGTGACGCACCAGGGCAAGTAGCCTACAATCTTTTGATGTTCCATTCTCGAACTACAAAGTTTTACCTAGAGTGTCAATTGTCCTTCTCAGCTTCTTATCCTTTAGAGAAATCTTATGCGGGAAACATACATTTGTCATTGGTGTTGGATCACACCCACTGCCGCAAGTAATTTAGTAGTCACTGTGGGCCAGGAGAATATATATATATATATATATATATATATATATATATATATATATATATATAGTGTGTGTGATCAACAGTATCCACGCATCCCCAAACAACCCCGACCCCGAAACATATGTTTTTCATATTAGGTGCATTGTGCTGCCACCTACGGCCAGATACTCCATGTCAGCGGACTCAGTGGTCATTAGACATCGCCAGAGAGCTGAATGGGGCGCTCACGGACTTCGAACGTTGTCAGGTGATTGGATGTCACTTGTGATATAAGTCTGTACGTGAGATTTCCACTCTCCTAAACATCCCTGCGTCCGCTGTTTCCGATGTGATAGTGAAGCGGAAACGTGAAGGGACATGTACAGCACAAAAGCGTACAGGCCCACCTCGTCTCTTGACTGACAGAGACCGCCGACAGTTGAGGAGGGTAGCAATATGTAACAGGCAGACATGTATCCAGACCATCACAGAGGAATTCCAAACTGCATCAGGGTCCACTGCAAGTACTATGACAGTTAGGTGGGAGATAAGAAAAACTTGGATTCCGTGGTCGAGCGGCTGCTCATAAGCCACACATCACGCCGTTAAATGCCAAATGACGCCTCGCTTGTAGTAAGGGGCATAAACATTGGACGATTGAAGAGTGGAGAAACGTGTGGAGTGAGGAATCTCGGTACATAATGTGGCGATCCAATGGCAGGGTGTGGGTGTGGCGAATGCCCGGTGAACGTCATCTGCCGGCGTTTCTAGTGCGAAAAGTAAAATTCGAAGGCGGTGGTGTTATGATGTGGTCATGTTTCTCATGGAGGGGGCTTGAAGACCTTGTTTTGCGTGGAACTATCACAGCACCGCCCTACGTTGATGTTTTAAGCACCTTCTTGCTTCCCACTGTTCAAGAGCAATTCGGGGATGCCGATTGCCTCTTTCAACACGATCGAGCCTCTGGTTATAATGCACGACCTGTGGCGGAGTGGTTACACGACAATAACATCCCTGTAATAGACTGGCCTGCACAGAGTTCTGATCTGAATCCTATAGAATACATTTGGGATGTTTTGGAACGCCGACTCCGTACCAGGCCTCACCGACCGACATCGATACCTCTCCTCAGAGCAGGAGTTCGTAAAGACTGGGCTGTCATTCCCCAAGAAACCTTCTGTTACCTAATTGAACATATGCCTGTGAGAGTGGAAGCTATCATCAAGGCTTAAGGTGGGCCAACACCATATTGAATTACAGCATTACCGATGGGCGGCGACACGAACTTGTAAGTAATTTTCACCCAGTTCGGATACTTTTGATCACATTATATACATATAAAAACAATTCGGCACACACTCCCCCCTAAAACGACAGCATCGATGCCAGCCACTCCTGCTTTTTAAATTAGTGATGTTGTGGGTGTGAAAACATTGTCGCTGATGAAACCGAACAATTGAAAGCCATGCGGTCCAGAGGAGTTTTGGTCATGATAACGACTGGAGTGTGTCATCTGATGCACGATCGAGCCATCATCGTGGTAGCTGAGTATCCGAGAACTCACGAATAAACTTGTGGAAGAGCAGTAGAGCACATTCTGCAAAAAGACATTCTAAAGCTAGAAGACATAAAATCACAATATTAACTGCCGAAAGTTGAAGTTTTTCCAACTCTTTAGAATTCCATTCCTCGACTTCAATACTAGCCAGACGTAATGATAACTATAAAAAATTGAAACTAATCAGTTACTAATGAGAGCTACAGAAGTGGGAGGAATAAATCTGAGATACTCTGAAGATCAATGGCTCCATATCTACACAGATGATTCACAAACAAAAAAAGTAAGGAAATGTTGGCATATGAATATATACCGAAGTTGTCTCTTTCTATCTAACTTCATTTTGAAGTTGAAGCCATCAGAAATATAACAAATCAGTTAACCAACTATTTGCATACATTAGACAAAGCAATTCTATTTTGTGATTTCATAGCAGTAATATCAGCAGTTTTCAATACACAGTACCCAAAAACCATTCAAATGAAAGAAGTCCGAGAAGTAATGAAATGGCTACAAGAGGACAGCAAGACACCTGCATTTAATTCGATACCATCACACTGTGACAGACTGTAATGAGACAGCGTATTTTTGAGGCCAAAAAGGGCTTAATACTTAAAAAGACTGGAAAAAGTAACACGTATTTTGCAGTGAAATGCCTTATTAACAACACATTTACGAAGAATCAAAACAGTATATTAAAACCTCATGTGAGGAAAAGATGTACAGAAACCTCGTGGGAAGTGAAGCTGTAGGCATATTCCGCCTGGTTTCTCGACATGAATGTTCGGTCGTCCATCTGCCTTAAATCTCAATTCTGTCATCTATAGGAAGTGTTTTTTGTCAGGAAATTGATTTGCTCATGACCAAAGACTATTTAAAACAGCGTTCAAAATTAAGTAATAGCAATTCAGACTTGACAACATTGTGCTGGAAAGCAGGAATGTGAATCAGAGCATGTCTAGTGGCAGAACATTAAAGTAATAATCATCATACAATACGTTGCATTAAAAAATAATTGTCAAGACAAAGTTCGATGCACTGCGCCGCTTCCGAGTTACTTAATTTTGAAGTTAGCCAATCAGGCCGCTGCGTGCGCAAATTCAAGAGATCATCCAGAGACGGTGTTGCCAAAAGTGTTCTTCGTTTGATTTCCTAAAACCGAACAAGAAAGCGATCAAAAACTGGACATGGGATGGTAGTAAGACTCGAATCCGAGCCAAAGGCTAAGCACTCTCGTGCCCCATCATCTATGTTGTGACAACAACTGAGACTATTTGTATCCGGTTGAATGCTTGAATTCGCGTGCGCAGCAGTGTGATTGGTTAACTTCAATCTTAATTAACTCTGAAACTGTGCAACGTATAAAATTTTTTTCTTAACAGTTATTTACCAGCACAACATACGCTTCAACACACTAAAAGCTTTAAAGACTATTTCTGATTACCATGTATAGCATAAATATTAATACGAAACATTTTTCCAGAGTGACCTGTTATTATGTAAAAGATTAACTTTGATCTTTTGTATGAAACTATGAATAAAATAATAAAATGACCTATGGCATAATTTTATCATACCTACATAGGCCTACTTGATTCGTAATTGCAAAAACTAGAGATAGCCACTAATTTTTATAACGTTTGTACATTGCACAGTTTTGTCTTAACGAGTAACGCCATTCTATCCTTTAATGGATATTTTGTTATTTAATATATACATAGGTTGAACATAGATCATAGGTGCTGCATTGGTGTCTCTTTAGTTTGTTAAGATATCTGGTATACTACCACATTTTATTTCGATTTCATCATAGTTAATTACGTAGATTTCTTACTGCACTAATCCGGTGGGAAGAAGATATAAACTCTCACAGGACACTAGGATGATTTATGGTAAGTTTCTCAGCCGAGTATCGTTCAGTCGAATATTCCTCAGCTGTACACCTCAACAGCTCTCACACCCAACTATAGTCCATTTGATGCAACGACAAGTCTGAAAGTTTAAGTGGCCTAGGGACAGCTGTTTCGTGCTTTTACTACAACAGCCAAGTAACTCTGTTCTTAAACATTTTTGTGCAAAGCCTCACCTATAAGTAAAGACGTCTATTGTTCACAGTCGCGTATCTATGGTACAACCAGTAGCCCCACGCACTTTGCAGTTGAAAACTGGCAGTAGCGGTGCTAGCCGTCAAGGCACTTCTTCGCCGTACAATTAGGAAACGTTCAGCTTCTACAGGCCATGCGTATTGTGTGTGGTACACTTCAGCCTACATCTGTCCATTGGTTTATGGTGCTAAGCCACTGTTTTTTTATTGCAATTATGAAACTGTCCTCTTACGTGCCTAAATGAGATCGTACAGTACGTAAGTGCATTGAACATTTTCCACATAATGGTGTACACTTTTTTATGGAAAAACAATGCATTGTAATATATATACATGGTGGTCCATTGATATTTGGCCCGGTCACTATCAATGAGATATATATATATACTATCAGTGGGGTATATATATATATATATATATATATATATATATATATATATATATATATATATATATATATATATACTTGACCACCAGGTAAAATATCTCACAAAGTAAGCATGAAACGAAAAAACCACATAGAACGAAACTCGTCTACCTTGAAGAGGGAAACCAGATGGCGCTATGGTTGGCCAGCTAGATGGCGCTGCCATAGGTCAAACGGATATCAACTGCGTTTTTTTATATAATGCATTCCAGTTTAGACAATAAAAACAGGGTCCCCTCACATTAATCTGGCAACCACCTATGCTAGACTTAAGCGTGCAATAATCATTTGCGGACGGTAGGTGGCAAAATTAGCAGTGGAGGGTATATATCAGATGTCCGGTAGACGGAGGTAACAGCACAATCGTTGTAATGCTGAAACGGAGTGATTTATCTGACCGCAAAAAGGACATGATAGTTGATTTTTGGGTCAAGGTTGGAAGCATTTCCGAAAAGGCTAAATTTGCGATATATTCACGTACCGCCATGGTTAAAGTATAGCGTTTATGGTAAAATAGCGCTATCCAGAACCGGCACCGAGCACTTGTAGTGCACCACGGGCCATAGATGACAGGGATGAACGACGGCCGAGCGAAGTGGCCTCTCGGTTTCAGGCGCCGTGTACCGGATTGCGCGGCCCCTCCCGCCAGAGGTTCGAGTCCTTCTTCGGACATGCGTGTGTGTGCTGTTCTTCGCAAAAGTTTGTTTAACTAGTGTGTAAGTCTAGGGACCGATGACCTCAGCAGTTTGATCCCTTAGGAGTTGACACACATTTGAACATTTGATGAACGACGGCTGCGGTGATGTTTTCGGGCTAATAGACGTGCAACTGTTGAATAACTGAACACCCACACGAACCAAAAGGTTACCAACAGTGTCTCCTCGACAACCTTTCAGCAAGCATTGCTGCGTGTGGGCCTCCTCAGGAGGCGCCTGGTTCAAGCACCCATCCTGACAGCTGTTCATCAACGACGAAGCCTGGAATTTGTTTAGAAATAGCGAAACTGGACAGCCGCCGATTGGCGAAAGGTAGTCTTTTCAGATTAATCACGTTTTACGCACCATCGATGTGAACGTCCGACAGCAAAGACCCTGCAACGATCGTCGGCAAGATCCAGCATGTATGAGAGAGCGTTGGGATCTGGGGAATTTTGTCGTTGCCATCCCTGGGTAATCTCCTGAATCTGGTAGGGACAATGGATTTATGAAATTAATCATCTGTCTTTGGGGACCATGCTCACCCCTGCATGCAGTTAATTTATCCTCGGCATAGCAGGACAATGAAATGTATCACGTACGCCGCAGTGTACATGCGTGGTTTGAAGGCCATCAGGAAGAGTTTACTTTACTCTCCTGGCCACCAGTCTCCCCGTATTTAAGCCCGGTCGAGAATTTGTGCGATCCCTTCTACCGAACTGTTCGCGCAGTGCATTGTAAACCGAGATACATAGCGTACCTGAGCACACCACTGGAGTCGGCATGTTCCCTCATCCCCGACGGTACCTTCCAGAACCTCAATTTCTTCCTGCACGTCTCGCTGCAAAAGGTGGTTATCGAGGCTTTCAACAGGTGGCCACATTAATATCACTGGACTGAGCATATATTTAAGGAAAATATAATCAGAAAGAACATAAATCGAAGGTAAGTAATGACGCATAACAGGAAAAAATAGATGCGTTACAAAATGGCTCGGGGCACCATGGGACTCAACATATGAGTTCATCAGTCCCCTAGAACTTAGAACTACTTAAACCTAACTAACCTGAGGACATCACACACATCCACGCCCAAGGCAGGTTTCAAATCTGCGGCCGTGGCGGTCGCGCTGTTCCAGACTGATGCGGGTAGAACCAGTCGGCCACACTGGCTGGCAGATTTTTTACATTACTGCATATGAAAATTTCTCTAAATGACCTTCGAATTCCGACTATCTTGCTATACCTTCGATTTTTACCAGCGCAAGTGAAAAAAACCTACCCTTCGGCCTCCTGTCTATTTCCTACGTATTCACATATAAATGAAGTTCCACACCACATTTTTCTGTCTTTACATGAGCGCTGATTTCAGGAAATACTCTGGGGATTTTGACATAGTTTTCGCTAATGGACAGACTGATTTATTGCCGTTGCTCCAAACAAGTCATGCGCCCATAGGTAATTCTTGCAACTCGTGAAAACCTAGTTGTAACAACGCAGGTTAGTCAGAAGCAGTCTGGAAAGCTTGTAAGGGTGTTGCAGCTTACGTTGTAATGATAAATAATTCTTAAGAAAAAAATTCGATACTCAGCCATTTCAGAGTTACTTAGGGTGGAAGTTAGTCAATCAGGCCGCTGTACGCCCAAATTCAAGCGAAGCTCCGGAAACAATTAGTGTGAGTTTTTCTCATAACGTAGATGATAACGCACGCGACTATTCATCGTCTGGCTCAAGTTCGATCTCTTTAATGACCGAAGTTCAATTTTTGTATTGCTCTCTTGTTCAGTTTCAGGAAACAGAACTTAGAACATATCTGGTGCCTTAGTCTCTGGCTGGCCGTTTGAATTTGGTCACGCAAAGTCCTGATCAGCTAGCTTCCATGCTAATCAAACCGGAAACTGTGTAACGTATCATGTTTTTTCTTAACAATTATTTCCCAGCACAACCTATCCGTCATCAGTCTTATTAGCTTTTCAGACTTTTCTGACCACCCTGTACGTGTACTGCAATGTAAAACATTTAAAATTGTTTTACTGTCCAGTTATTGATCGATTGAGCAAGCAACGTCACGTTTTATAATAGAACAGCAAGTTCTCGCTTGTTCTTTTGTAGGTCACCAGTGATCTGACCGGTATGGTTTGATGCGAACTGCCACGACCTCAGGGTAGTTCAAAATGGTTCAAATGGCTCTAAGAACTATCTGACTTAACATCTGAGGTCATCAGTCACCTAGACTTTGAACTACTTAAACCTAACTAACCTAAGGACATCTCACACATCCATGCCCGAGGCAGGATTCGAACCTGCGACCGTAGCAGCAGCACTGTTTTGGAATGAAGCGCCTAGAAACGCTCGGCCACAGCGACCGCCTCTCAGGGTAGCACTTACATCCACCGTCCTCAATTATATCTTGGATATATTCCAATCTCTGTCTCCCGCTACAGTTTCTACCCTGTACAGCTCTCACATGTTACATGGCAGTTGCTCTTTGATGTCTTAACACACATTCTATCATCCTGTGCCTTCTTATGATCAGCGTTCCCCACACGTCTGTGTGCGCAGTTTTTGCGGATTCCCTCCTCAAATCTTACTAGAGCACACAGTTCTCAGCATCAATGTTCACCACATCTGCAGCTGAATGTGCATCTTCTCGTGCACACCGCAGGCCACCGTAAGGTACGTGGCGGAGGGTACCTTGTGTCGCTGTCACTCCCTCTCCCGTTCTACCCGCAGGTAGAGCGAGGGAAAAACGACTCTCGATATGCCTCCGTATGAGCCATAGCTCCTCGTATTCATGTTCGTGGTCCTTACGCCAAATATGCGTTGGCGGCAGTAGAATCGTTCTGCATTCTGCTACATATAACGGTTCTCTAAATTTTCTCAGTAGCGTTCCTCGAAAAGAACGTCGCCTTCCTTCAGGATTCCCATTTGAGACTCTGAAGTACCTCCGTAAGTCTTACATGTTGCTGGAACCTACCGGTAACAAATGTAGCAGCTCTTTGCTTCGATGTTTTCCTTTAATCCGACTTGTTGAGGATCTCAAAAAATCGATTAGTACTCAAGAATAGAAGGTGCTAGCGTCCTATATGAGGTCTCCTTTACGGAGGAACTACAGTTTCCCGGCGGAGGTTCGAGTCCTCCTTCGGGGATGGGTGTGTGTATTTGTATAATTTAGGTTAAGTAGTGTGTAAGCTATGGGACGGATGACCTTAACAGTTAAGTCCCATAAGATTTCACACACACACACACATTTGAACAGTTTCCCAAAATTCTCCCAATAAACCGATGTCGGTCATTCGCCTTTACTATCACAATCCTCATACGATCGTTCCATTTCATATCGCTTTGCAATGTTACGCTCACATTTTAAAAGACGTGATAATGTCAAGCAGGACGCTACCAATGTTGTATCCGAACAGCAATCGGTTTTTCTAATCATCCGCATAACTTACATTGTTTTACATTTACAGCCAGTTACCATTCATCACACGAACTAGAAATTTTGTTTAAGTCATCTTGTATCATCCTACAATCACCCATTTTAGACGCCTCTCCGTACACCACAGCATCATCAGCAAACTACCGTACATGCTGCCCACCCATTCCACCGGATCATTTATGTACTTAGGAAATAGTAACGCTTGTATCACACCACCATGGGCCACTCCTGACGATATCCTTGTGTCTCATGCACGTCTCAAACCCTTCTATTCTCTCATTTTCCTGCTGGCCCACAGCGCATGTTTTACTTCCCTACAATGTTGCGCTTCAAGCGTGGATTCTCAGAAGTTTCTCCATCAAACTAAAACCAATGTCTCATAACGGTATAAAGTTCTTATGGCCAGGAATGCCTGTTTTGCTTTTGTCAGCCAGCTCATTATGTCCTTTTGGCTTCGTCCGTTATGCATTACTTAGCTTCCAACGCAGCAGAAGTTTTCCATCTTGTCTACTTCCCGATCCTCAATTCTAATGCTAACTTTACCGCTAATCTCATTTCTGCAATTACTTACTACTTCTGTCTTTCTTCGGCTCATTGTCAGTCCATGGTGTGTCCCCTTTAGACTATTCATTACACTGTACATGACCTACAATTCTTGATCACTTTCTCTGAGCGTACCGGTGTCATTAGAGAACGTTAGCATCGTCATCCTTTCAGTATGAATGTTAATCTCACTACTGAACCTTTCTTTTATTTCCGTTACTGTCTCTTTGACGTACAGCCTCAGCGCTAGGACGGACAAATGGTTCCAATGGCTCTGAGCACTACGGGACTTAACATCTGAGGTCATCGGTCCCCTATAACTTAGAACTCCTTAAACCTAATTAACCTAAGGACATCACACACATCCATGTCCGAGGCAGGATTCGAACCTGCGACCGTAGCGGTTGCGCGGTTCCAGACTAAAGCGCCTAGAACCGTTCGGCCACATTAGCAGGCTAGGACCGACAGACTGCACACCTATCTTATGACCGTTGTAAGCTTTTCGTTCCTGGTATGAGAGGGGTCAGAGGCAAGGTTTCGTCGGAAGCTCTCCCAAGGCGAAGTCCGAGATCTGGCTCTGACTCCTCCCTACTGGAGTCGGCTAGAAGCGGGCGGGCACTTTGCGAGAAAGCGCGAACAAGCCCGGCGGTGGTGGCGGCGGCGGCGGTGACTCGATGTCAACTGAGGAGGAGCCAGCTCCGCTCAGCGCCGGGCCGCGGGAATTTTTAATTAATGTTGAGGAAGCGGCCTCGACGGCGGGGTCGGTCCCGCTGAATGGGGCGACGGCGGAGTTTCGGAGAATTTAGCGGAGCCGGCGTAATGAACTAAAAATGTGTCGGGACAGCTGAGCAGAAAATGAGTTCTCCGCCACCTCTACCTCCTACCCCGACCTCCCCTCTTGCTTTCTCATCCAGTTCGACCACCCCCTCCCCAGCTCTGCCTCCCCCTCCCCTCCAAGTGATTTGGAGCGACCCACTCCTTCTTACCGCCGTCTCTCGGCTAAATCTGCAGAAACGCTCTTGGCGATTCCTCGTTAATTAATCCAATATTTCCTTTTAATATCCGAAGGCTTTTCCATAGTTATTTATGTCAATAAAAGTGGGAGACGGGAAGAGGGTAGGAGGAAGGGTAGACGGGGAGGGGGGGGGGGGGGTGAAGCGAGAGTGGGACGCACAGTGGCTTTCCTCCGCCACTGCCGGCTCTCGGGAGTTCTGATTAAGCACTGTTTAAGGGCGAGAGGTGAATGCAGAGCGCAGGGCGCAGGCCCACGCTGCGGTTTATATTTCAAGTTTTATGTGCGCCGCTGCGCGAACCGAGCGCTGTAAATAATGCTCGCCGGGGTGGCGCGCGCGCGCGCGGTGGGGGTAGCTACAGCGCCGTAAAGTCGCATTTATGGGCTTCCGGGCCATGGAGTCCGGCCGGCAGCCAGCGCCGCGCTTATTTCGCGGCCCGGTCGCCAGGCAGCGCCCCAGGCGGGCACGTCGCCACTTAGAGCGCCCTCCAGCGGCCAATCCCGAATCATCCCCGCCTCGATGCTCGCCCCGCTCCCCCCACCCCCCACCCCATCCCCCCCGCGCCCAATACCCCACCCCGACCCCGTCCCATTTCGTTGGCGATACGGCACTCCAAGAGAAAATTCAGTAAAGTGTGTAAAATATAGACAGGCCTATGTTTGTAAATCTATGTAGCCGAGCGGTTCTAGGCGCTACAGTCTGGAGCCGCGTGACCGCTACTGTCGCAGGTTCGAATCCTGCCTCGGGAATGGATGTGCGTGATGTCCTTAGGTTAGTTAGGTTTAAGTAGTTCTAAGTTCAGCAGTTAAGTCCCAAAGTGCTCAGAGCCATTTTTTGTATATAGTCCATCAGAACTATTTTTTGCCCAATTTATCCACTGTGGATGCTAAATCTACAAACTATAAGTTATACCTACAAATGAAGCCGCTCGAACTGCTGACTTTTATTCTGTCTTTCTTTTGAATACGTTATGGAAGAGGCAGTGATCAATGTCTTACAAATATTTACTATTAAAAACAGTCTTGATCACGATTTATTTATCAAGGTGACCGGTTTCGACCACTACCGTGGTCACTCACTAGTGATTCTCCAACGGAAAGAGGATCCTACTCAATGGTCTGAAGGTGACCACAGTAGTGGTAGAAACCGGTCACCTTAATAAATAAATCGTGATCAAGACTGTGTTTAATAGTAAATATCTGCCCATCTTGTTGCATTTCTCTTCTCTAATCCCTTATCTTTTATCAGTATTAAAAATACAAATATTCATTTCTTTAATCCTGCTACAGGCAAGCCCAAATGCTCCATCGACTCTCCATTCGTATATAGGGTGTCCAGAAACAGTCTAAAAACCATCTAATGGTGTTGCAGGATAGGTTGTGCTGAGAAATAATTGTTACGGAAAAAATCGGCACGTTTCCACGTTTCTGAGGTAATCATCAGTGAAGATAGTCAGTCGGGCTTCTGCGTATGCAAAATGTCTGATACAAAGTGTGTCAGTTGTTCTCACAGCGTAGATGAAGCTTCACGAAATTATTCAGGCCTTAGATCGGACTCTATCTTTATTACAGTCCCACGTGCAATTTCTGTACTGCTCTCTTTTTAGGTTTTAGGGAACTAAACGAAGTAAAAATTTGGTGACACTGTCTCTGGTGAGCCACTTGAATTCGAGTACAAGAGCGTGATTAGCTGACCTCAATGCTAATGAGCTCGAAAACAGTCACATGTATGGAACTTTAATTTGTTAAAAAATTTTCCTCAGCTCAATCTACCGTGCAACACCCTTATAAGTCTTTCAGACTGTTTCTGATCACCTTGAATACCCCCTACACCGCTGACATGCCCAAACCACCACATCCAGTTCATCTCCACTAGTACGCAGATGGCACTGATGTCCTAAGCCTCTATTTGAACCTCCGGAAATTTCAGGGTTCCGTGCAAATCCATCTCTACCTGGAGCAGCCAGTACCTCTCTCCGAAATCTAGCCGATAAGAAGAGCCTACTATCAAACACGGAAAGCAGCCAGAAACAACATACAACAGAAGATCCATTTTTGTATATAATGCATCTGTAATTAACCTGGGAGTCAGATACTCTTAAATGATGTTAGTATGACTATAATTAACACAAATAATACGTTCACCACAAAAAACTGTACCATTGTACAGTAAATTTACTTTTAATAATCAACATATCAGCTTTTGAAACTTTGGTTCATGTCCATTTTTGAAAAAAAGTTTTTAGGCTGGCTCGTATGTTTTCTACGTTTGCCATGAGGAGTTTTCTTTCTGTTACAAGTACACAAAATTAAGGAAAGTGAAGAAAATAACGTAGAACGCAGTGAAAGCAGTTTCAATACTTTCTTCTCCATAGTGAAAATGTTGGCTTTGAAAGTTCTTGGTTGCTGGTAAAGTTTACGTCCACAATTATAACGAAGTGATATAAGAAGTGTCCGTTTATGATACACACGCCTTATGATAAATTCAAAAACGGATATATTCTGGCCGTGTCGGACACTATGTTCAGAATCAAATAGCTGATGGAAAGCTGTACAAGAATCTGCAGTTTCCACCTCCAAGACTTTTACCTTTCATGACTGTAACATAAAATTAACATTCACACCGAATTATCTCTGACTAATCCTTTATCGTAAACTAAAGGGAAGCCAACAACAGACTACAGTTGCTAAAACTGCTATTTGACTGAACATGGGAACTGTATCACTCAACCATTTTACACGCCTAAAAAACTCTTAATCCCATCTATCCTCTCCGACACAAATATAGTCAGCAGACACATCCACAAACGTTGTATCAACACATCGAAGTCCCTGAACGCCATACTCTTCACGTTGCTTTCCAAATCCTCTTCCGTCCATCCAAAAGAACCGTTTATCATCTCTTTGCCCACTCTGAACATCTCTTCCTATCCTATACGTCCTGTAAACTGGACTCCAACAATCCTATTGTTCCCTTCCCCCCATAACTAAATTCCAGAGTGCTTCCACACACCTATGTCAAGACATCCCACTCATTCTACACTTTTCGAACTCTTCATATCTTCTCCCAGCACAGTTTCAACAGACTCCTAATCCCTGAAAACGAACTCCGCCTCGATGCAAGTTTCTCCTATTACATTTAACCCTCTCCCTCTATCTTCTACAGATTTCAGGACTCCCCCCACCCCTATCACCCCTCTTGACCTTAAAGTGGATACCGCCTACATATCTGTATCCGAATCCCACTGATTTCCTGGAGATCGTCCTTCCACATTAGACCTATTGCCCACGTCGCTACTCACCTGAAACAAGGATCTCCTTAAACACCAAGTATCAAAACCAGCCACTTTAAGTACCTTAAAGAGCCAACCTACCTTCCCTTTCCCCATTACTCCGTCTAAATGCAGGTCCTTTGCATCTGTAAGTAGGCTGTTTAGGATTTTTTATTGGTAACGCCACGTAGCGCTCTGTATGAAAAATCACTGGCTGTGCTGTGCGCAGTCTGTGGCTAGTTTGCCTTGTTGTCTGCCATTGTAGTGTCGGGCAGCGGCAGCTGGATGCTAACAGCGCGTAGCGTTGCGCAGTTGGAGGTGAGCCGCCAGCAGTGGTGGACGTGGGGAGAGAGATGGAGGAGTTTTGAAATTTGTAAGAATTGGTGTCATGAACTGATATACACTCTTGGAAATGGAAAAAAGAACACATTGACACCGGTGTGTCAGACCCACCATACTTGCTCCGGACACTGCGAGAGGGCTGTACAAGCAATGATCACACGCACGGCACAGCGGACACACCAGGAACCGCGGTGTTGGCCGTCGAATGGCGCTAGGTGCGCAGCATTTGTGCACCGCCGCCGTCAGTGTCAGCCAGTTTGCCGTGGCATACGGAGCTCCATCGCAGTCTTTAACACTGGTAGCATGCCGCGACAGCGTGGACGTGAACCGTATGTGCAGTTGACGGAATTTGAGCGAGGGCGTATAGTGGGCATGCGGGAGGCCGGGTGGACGTACCGCCGAATTGCTCAACACGTGGATCATGAGGTCTCCACAGTACATCGATGTTGTCGCCAGTGGTCGGTGGAAGGTGCACGTGCCCGTCGACCTGGGACCGGACCGCAGCGACGCACGGATGCACGCCAAGACCGTAGGATCCTACACAGTGCCGTAGGGGACCGCACCGCCACTTCCCAGCAAATTAGGGACACTGTTGCTCCTGGGGTATCGGCGAGGACCATTCGCAACCGTCTCCATGAAGCTGGGCTACGGTCCCGCACACCGTTAGGCCGTCTTCCGCTCACGCCCCAACATCGTGCAGCCCGGCTCCAATGGTGTCGCGACAGGCGTGAATGGAGGGACGAATGGAGACGTGTCGTCTTCAGCGATGAGAGTCGCTTCTGCCTTGGTGCCAATGATGGTCGTATGCGTGTTTGGCGCCGTGCAGGTGAGCGCCACAATCAGGACTGCATACGACTGAGGCACACAGGGCCAACACCCGGCATCATGGTGTGGGGAGCGATCTCCTACACTGGCCGTACACCTCTGGTGATCGTCGAGGGGACACTGAATAGTGCACGGTACATCCAACCCGTCATCGAACCCATCGTTCTACCATTCCTAGACCGGCAAGGGAACTTGCTGTTCCAACAGGACAATGCACGTTCGCATGTATCCTGTGCCACCCAACGTGCTCTAGAAGGTGTACGTCAACTACCCTGGCCAGCAAGATCTCCGGATCTGTCCCCCATTGAGCATGTTTGGGACTGGATGAAGCGTCGTCTCACGCGGTCTGCACGTCCAGCACGAATGCTGGTCCAACTGAGGCGCCAGGTGGAAATGGCATGGCAAGCCGTTCCACAGGACTACATCCAGCATCACTACGATCGTCTCCATGGGAGAATAGCAGCCTGCTTTGCTGCGAAAGGTGGATATACACTGTACTAGTGCCGACATTGTGCATGCTCTGTTGCCTGTGTCTATGTGCCTGTGGTTCTGTCAGTGTGATCATGTGATGTATCTGACCCCAGGAATGTGTCAATAAAGTTTCCCCTTCCTGGGACAATGAATTCACGGTGTTCTTATTTCAATTTCCAGGAGTGTATATATTATGACTATTAAGGTAAATACATTGTTTGTTCTCTATTAAAACCTTTCATTTGCTAACTGTGCCTCAGTAGTTAGTGACTTCCGTAGTTTAAATCTTTTATTTAGTTGGCAGTAGTGGCGCTCGCTGTATTGCAGTAGCTTAAGTAACGAAGATTTTTGTGAGGTAAGTGATTTGTGAAACGTATAGGTTAGTGTTAGTCAGGGCCATTCTTTCGTAGGGATTTTTGGAAGTCAGATTGCGTTGCGCTAAAAAATATTGTGTGTCAGTTTAAGCACAGTCTTGTATAATTGTTCTAAGGGACGTTTCATAAATCAAGTACAACTGCAGTGTGATAAGGTCAAAATTTTTTTCATTTTACTTTCTGACAATTCATTGTCACGGTTTTTAAATGTCAGAAAACTCAGTCCTACTTCTGTTACTTTAAATGTCATCTATGTAAATAGTCTTTTACTTTACTTAAGAACAACTGTATATAGTACGTTATGTATAAATAACATTCCGTCTTTACATCTGTTAAGCTGGTTTGGATGAGGAGCGGTGCATTGTTCCGCTGTCAGTTCACCCTCGCATTCCTGGGGCAAAGGAATGAGTAGCATTAAACAGAAAAATGTTTTTACTCAGTTGTCGACCGAATCCATTCTTGTCTACAAAATCCTCTTCGACTGAGGGCTGTTCTCATTCATATACGAACACCCTGTTATTTTACGCCTGTGTAGGCGGGCTTGTCGGCCTCCTGGAATTGGTACAAGTTAAGGTGGATCTGTATGTGGAGCTGCGCGTCCCCAAGGGCCTATAGCACGACGCGGGCAGGCGGGCCGTCACAGCCCTTCTAGGCGGGGCACGTGCGTTAGCAAAGGACCGGATGTGGAGATAATCACTAAGCTGGGACTATGAACGGCTGTTACTCGCATGGCTTTTGTGCAGGAGATGCTCCAACATGTGGTGGGGCTACAATTCTTTGAGATGGTATAATATCTTAGATCAAATATTAATGCAAATCTGAAAAGTTTTGCGATCTCATAAAAGTGAGACTCAGCCAATGACACAACAATATTTCAGTATCCTGAAATCTACAGAAGTTAGTATCTCACAGCAAATATACATTTTGACAATGAACCTCTGAATTAACTGCTTCTAATCGCTTCAAGCGATTTCAACGTAAAGACGTCTCAGATGACAGAAATGCTGTACAGCTATCAGCCCTGAAAACTACAAACCTGTACCTATTTATTTATTGATTTACGACGTTTTTACATATTTCTCACTATGAAAATGTTCGTCAGAATATCGTATTGTCCAAATTTACACAGCAAATGTATGCAGCATTAATACCTCATATTTTCTTATACTTGCTTTTTATCTAATGAATAGTTTAATATTGTGCCATTAACTTTATTTAAATGTTGATTGCAAGTGTAATTAAAAAGCGTGGGACTCTAAAAGTAGTCAATAGCATGTGTCAGTGGACACCGCAATTGTAAAGCGAACTGAAAGACGCATTTTGGAGAAGACATAAATAATTGTTTAAATAGTATTTAGCGATAATCTGTAGTCATTTAATATGAGCACAATTGTGCAAGAATACTGGCTTATTTATTTATGAACCAACTATTACTTATATTTATTGGAAATTAACTGAATTTAGTCGAATGTTGGTAACATTTTTTTAAAAATATTGAAGTCATAAATTAGTTCAGTTCGGGAAAGTGGTCGAGTCATATCATGTATGTAGAACATGAAAACGATGCATTTTTTGATGAGGACGGCCTTCAACCAATGAGAACTGGACAGTGATGGCACACTGCTGGAGTCAAGTGAAGATTTGAACTTTCCAAGCGAAGAGCTCAAGGGAGTGATCTGCACACTTTGTGACGAGTTCTGCAAGCAAGAATACATGCCTGGAGTAACGTGCGCTATTCAGTCGTATAGGTGATTGTTTCTGGGCTATCATAGCTCTGAAGGGACTTTATAATTGGATAGGTCCGAATGTGCTCCACAGAAGGGCTGTAACTTTTTCCGCTTAAAACACGGAACTGCGCTTAGACAGAGTATGTGTATTCTTTGTACAGCGTGTGTTAATTTGTTAATCATCGTATTTTGGGTTGGGAGATATTTCATGTATTGCGATCACGAAATGGACGTAGTTATCGTGAGTCTGTTTCGCTACCATTCTCATATAACTCTCAGCGTAACTTTACTGCATTTGATAAAAGTATTCTTGTCCGTACTTTAACTCAACATTGTAGAACCATTTCCCGTTATTTGAGATGTCCTTCTGTGAATAAACTTTTTCAACATCATTCTCTGTCATTAACATCGGTTACAAAAATTAGAAGAGAAACATTTGTATTAAATTATTCATTTACCTTTTATTTTCTATTTCTGTGTATTTTATTAACACGCAGTGCTAGCCCATGCTTAGACTATTTGACTGCACAATCGCAGGTACAGGTTATTATTTGCAGTGAATTAGCTGCACATTATCGAGCTACTATTTTAAACCGGAGCCATGCATATCCCTAGCACCTAAAGTACTGGTAAAAACGCAACTGGGTGGCTCATATGGAATACTGGTTTGAAGGGAAACTACACTCAGCTGTAACCGTTAGGTATCGTCGTGATCCCCCCCCCCCCCCCACCCTCGCACCGCCCCAACCCACCCCATGTACACTCCACACCTACATCCTCAACATCCTACATTATTACACCTTAAGCAGAAACCCTTGTACTATTGCAGATATCCGCCCTTGGTTGTGGAGCAGACTATGACTGCTTACAGCACTCGCACACTTGTGCGTGTGCGTGTGCGTGTACGTGTGCGTGTGCGTGTGTGTGTGTGTGTGTGTGTTGAAAAGATACAGATGGTTAGGTGCTACCGCTGTGGAAGTAATGAACGTGTTTTCCTCATTGGGATACGGAATAGCCCGATGGCCGAAGTAAGGCGTACATAAAATTCAGATTGGTAATAGCGAAGACTGCCTTCTGAATGAGCGACATATTTAATGTTGTAATGTAAATTTGAGTGTTAGAAACTCTTTGGTGAAAAGATACGACACTTCAACATTTGTACCATTAAGCCACGACAGAAATCTCTTACAGCAAGAAGTACAGTTTAGCGCTACATGACACGCAATCGAGTCATTACTTTTTGTAATTGAAACGTTATTAGAAACATCCCCCCCCCCCCGCCCCCTTGAACCATGGACCTTGACGTTGGTGAGGAGGCTTGGGTGCCTCAGCGATACAGATAGCCGTACCGTAGGTGCAAACACAACGGAGGGGTGTCTGTTGAGAGGCCAGACAAACGTGTGGTTTCTGAAGAGGGGCAGCAGCCTTTTCAGTAATTGCAAGGGCAACAGTCTGGATGATTGACTGATCTGGCCTTGTAGCAATAACCAAAACGGCCTTGCTGTCCTGGTACTACGAACGGCTGAAAGCAAGGGGAAACTACAGCCGTAATTTTTCCCCGAGGGCATGCAGCTTTACTGTATGATTAAATGATGATGGCGTCCTCTTGGGTAAAATATTCCGGAGGTAAAATAGTCCCCAATTCGGATCTCTGGGCGGGGACTACTCAAGAGGATGTCGTTATCAGGAGAAAGAAAACTGGCATTTCTACGGATCGGAGCGAGGAATGTTAGAAAATTTAAAAAGGGAAATGGGTAGGTTAAAGTCACATATAGTGGGTATTAGTGAAGTTCGGTGGCAGGAAGAAGAAGACTTCTGGTCAGGTGACTACAGGGTTATAAACACAAAATCAAATAGGGGTAATGCAGAAGTAGGTTTAATAATGAATAGGAAAATAGGAATGCTGGTAAGCTACTACAAACAGCACAGTGAACGCATTATTGTGGTCAAGATAGATACGAAGCCCACACCTACTGCAGTAGTACAAGTTTATATGCGAACTAGCTCAGCAGATGACGAAGAAATTGAAGAAATGTATTATGAGATAAAAGAAATTATTCAGGCAGTAAAGGGAGACGAGAATTTAATAGTCATGGGTGACTGGAATTCGAGTGTAGGAAAAGGAAGAGAAGGAAACGTAGTAGGTGAATATGGATTGGGGGTAAGAAATGAAAGAGGAAGCCGCCTGGTAGAATTTTGCACAGAGCACAATTTAATCATAGCTAACACCTGGTTTAAGAACCATGAAAGAAGGTTGTACACATGGAAGAACCCTGGAGATACTAAAAGGTATCAGATAGATTATATAATGGTAAGACAGAGATTTAGGAACCAGGTTTTAAATTGTAAGAGATTTCCAGGGGCAGATGTGGACTCTGATCACAATCTATTCGTTATAACCTGTAGATTAAAACTGAAGAAACTGCAAAAAGGTGGGAAATTAAGGAGATGGGACCTGGATAAACTGAAAGAACCAGAGGTTGTACAGAGTTTCACGGAGAGCATAAGGGAACAATTGACAGGAATGGGGGAGAGAAACACAGTAGAAAAAGAATGGGTAGCTTTGAGGGATGAAGTAGTGAAGGCAGCAGAGGATCAAGTTGGTAAAAAGACGAGGGCTAGTAGAAATCCTTGGTTAACAGAAGAAATATTGAATTTAATTGATGAAAGGAGAAAATATAAAAATGCAGTAAATGAAGCAGGCAAAAAGGAATACAAACGTCTCAAAAATGAGATCGACAGGAAGTGCAAAATGGCTAAGCAGGGATGGCTAGAGGACAAATGTAAGGATATAGATTCTTATCTCACTAATGGTAAGATAGATACTGCCTACAGGAAAATGAAAGAGACCTTTGGCGATAAGAGAACCACTTGTATGAACATCAAGAGCTCAGATGGGAACCCATTTCTAAGCAAAGAAGGGAAAGCAGAAAGGTGGAAGGAGTATATAGAGGGTCTATACAAGGGCGATGTACTTGAGGACAATATTATGGAAATAGAAGAGGCTGTAGATGAAGATGAAATGCGAGATATGATATTGCGTGAAGAGTTTGACAGAGCACTGAAAGACCTGAGTCGAAACAAGGCCCCCGGAGTAGACAACTTTCCATTGGAACTACTGACGGCCTTGGGAGAGCCAGTCCTGACAATACTCTACCATCTGATGAGCAAGATGTATGTGACAGGCGAAATACCCTCAGACTTCAAGAACAATATAATAATTCCAATCACGAAGAAAGCAGGTGTTGACAGATGTGAAAATTACCGAACAATCAGTTTAATAAGCCACAGCTGCAAAATACTAACACGAATTCTTTACAGATGAATGGAAAAACTAGTAGAAGCAGACCTCGGGGAAGATCAGTCTGGATTCCGTAGAAACACAGGAACACGTGAGGCAATACTGACCTTACGACTTAACTTAGAACAAAGAATAAGGAAAGGCAAGCCTACGTTTCTAGCATTTGTAGACTTAGAAAAAGCTTTTTGCAATGTTGACTGGAATACTCTCTTTCAAATTCTGAAGGTGGCAGGGATAAAATATAGTGAGCGTAAGGCTATTTACAATTTGTACAGAAACCAGATGGCAGTTATAAGAGTCGGGGGGCATGAAAGGGAAGCAGTGGTTGGGAAGGGAGTGTGACAGGGTTGTAGCCTCTCCCCGATGTTATTCAATCTGTATGTTGAACAAGCAGTAAAGGAAACAAAAGAAAAAAAAGAGCAGTTGAATGGAATGGACAGTGTCTTGAAAGGAGGAGATAAGATGAACATCAACAAAAGCAAAACGAGGATAATGGAATGTAGTCGAATTATGTCGGGTGATCCTGAGAGAATTAGATTAGGAAATGAGACACTTAAAGTAGTAAAGGAGTTTTGCTATTTGGGGAGAGAAATAACTGATGATGTTCGAAGTAGAGATGTTATGGAATGTAGACTGGCAATGGTAAGGAAAGCGTTTCTGAAGAAGAGAAATTTGTTAACATCGAGTATAGATTTAAGTGTCAGGAAGTCATTTCTGAAAGTATTTGTATGGAGTGTAGCCATGTATGGAGGTGAAACATGGACGATAAATAGTTTGGACCAGAAGAGAATAGAAGCTTTCGAAATGTAGTGCTACAGAAGAATGCTGAAGATTAGATGGGTAGATCACATAACTAATGAGGAAGTATTGAATAGGATTGGGGAGAAGAGAAGTTTCTGGCACAACTTGACCAGAAGAAGGGATCGGTTGGTAGGACATGTTCTGAGGCATTAAGGGATCACCAATTTAGCATTGGAGGGCAGTGTGGAGGGTAAAAATCGTAGAGGGAGACCAAGAGATTAATACACTAAGCAGACTCAGAAGGATTTAGGTTGCAGTAGGTGCTGGGAGATGAAGAAGCCTGCACAGTATAGAGTAGCATGGAGAGCTGCATCAAACCAGTCTCAGGAATGAAGACCACAACAATAACAACAACAGTACTGCTGAACTCTGCAGATGATTAGATGGGAAATTGGGGTAACTACAGAACAGGTTCTGAATCTAATCGGAGAGAAAAGACATACACTGTCCAGTCACATTAATGTCACTACTTGTCAACAGGCTTAAATAACCACCTTTTGCTGCGCCATGAGACATGCCGGGAGAGTGTCAGTGAGCTTGTGGAAGGGATGTGGAGCAATGATGGCTACAGTGCCATGGTGACCTGCAGTAGGGTCCTTGGTTGAGGATCCATGGCGCTTATAGCTCGGTCGAGGTTGTCCCACAGATTCTCGATCAACTTTAAACCGTGAGAGTTTGGTGGCCAAGGAGGAAAGGTAAACTGATCCTGGTGCTCTTCATACAATGCACGAAGACCGCGAGGTGCTGGACAGCTTGCAATGGTCTGCTGGTGGATGTCATCATGTCCATGAAAACAAGCTGGAAGTATTTATTTACTAATTTATTTAACCTGATGAGACTGTGGCCATATGGCCGTCTCTTGCATCGGACCAGGGTTTCACACACTACATATTTTACGTCATAATTTCCTAAAAGATAACAATTTTAATATGTAAAACAGTATTAAATAATTTGAGTGTCTGAAGTGCTAGTGAGAATAAATGAGACTGACTACGAACTAATAAAGTTAATGCTGACAGTACTTGTACTGCTGCAGCTGCTGTTACTGATAGTGATAATAATAATAATAATAATAATAATAATAATAATAATGATTATATTGACAATAATAATGATAGTGACAACGATAATGATAGTGGAAGATATAAAAGACATCATTGATGTAAAAGCTAGATATTTTCAGATATAATAAGTTCACGGGAAGGAAATTTAAGGAGACAGCACCAGCTGAGAACGCTGGGAAGGGATGGACACAGTGCCCAAGCACTTTTGTTGACCCATTGTGCCTTCCAGAGTGACGAGATTACTCTGGGAATGCCAAGAAAACATGTCCCAGACCATAATGCGCCCCCCCCCCCCCCCGACCTGGACCCTACCGATGACTGTTACAGGGCGTTTCCTGTCAAACGTTTCACGCCGTACACACCAACGGCCAACTATCAGATGAACCATAAAATGTAAATTCTTGTGAAAAGACCTCTGTCACCAATCAGTGGACTTCCATTTGCGATAATGGCGTGCAAAATCCAGCCTTTGTCGCCGATTAACAGCGGCTAGCATGTGTGCATGAACCAGCCACCCGTTATGGTGGTCCATTAGCAGCAAGATTCGCTAATGCAGAGAACCTTGTAGGTCGGGCAGCCACAGTTATGAGTATCCATCTTGGGTATTAATAAACTTCTTCAGCAGTATTTACTTCTTTGATTTGGGATCACTGCCGTAAATTCAAGTGAAGCATTATAACTGAGAGGCGGTATTCTGACGGAAAACGAATGTTGCTTTTCAGTTCTAATGTTTTAGTTACATGTTGATCTGTTGACGTGGTTTTTAGTTCCACGAAACCAGTGGTCATCCAATAATAAACGACAAAATACAGATGAAGCTGTTTATTAATACCCAAGATTGAATGGTCGTAGAGGGGACACTGTTAGTATCCTCTTGATTAACGCGCTCGTTAAGTTGCTCAAGAGCTGCATGTCTAGTTCACACGTACACGTTACTGACGTTCTTCCCGAGTATACAATATTGTGGGCAGTCTTGGTCCTGCGTGTTCCTTGATCGCTAAAATATATTTCATCTGTATGTTCAGAGCAGTTTCCTCTCATTTGGGGATTCAGTTTGTGTGGACTAATGTATGGAAGGTCTGGAATTTTGGAGACTCTGGCTCATTAGGTGCTTTGCGGTTTCGATAATGGGTTTTCCATGCTGTTCGTCAGCCCAGTGAGCTTGGAGTTGGCTGAGCATGTTAGACGGGCTATGTGAGGAGAGGGCGATGTTGGTGGTGCCTGAGATGTGGTTTTCACGCTCAGAAGTTAATTTCACGAGGTAAAAATATTTAAAATTGTATCAAAGATAAGTAATCTTTTTTCGAGAAATAACGACTTTTGTGGAGGTGGCACCTATCAAGGGAATCGTTTCCTGACTAAATACCCGATTACAGCAGATTATGAAAGGGGTTAGTAGTCCCAAACATGCTCAATGGGGAACAGCAGCTCAGACGCTCCCTTAGTTTGTTCCAGTTTTATGGTTGCTGTGACATATATAAAAGTTGCTGAACCTGTTGGCCCAACAATTCTCTTGCCGACCCGTCACCTGCGTGTTCGCCGAGCATGCCACATCCTGCACAACCTCACACCGTAGATAATTAAGTTACATAACCTGTTAATGGGCATGAGCTACAATAACTGTAATATTTCTGTTTTATTTGACATTTTTTTGCAAGAAATATTACCCTATTTCGTGTTTTAGTTAATTTGAGTGCAGGAGTTTCAATCAATTAGGTTAATGTTCTGCAGCACCGTAGACAGACGTACCCCAGAATGTTAAATTTCCTTAAATTTTCTTGTCTGGTGTTGGCCGGGTTTACAATTATGAGGAGGCGTGGCTGGCTATCTATTAATTCGTTAATTTTTTCAAGATTTTATTATTAGCCACTTTCCAAGTTTTCTTACTTACAGGGAGACCAGCACCAGCGGCAGCAACTTGTCTGTTGCACACAGTTTGTATAAAGCGTTTAGTTTTATGCTATTCTAACTTACTTAGGAGCAGAAGTGACCATTACCTGATTATTTAGCTGTTTTTAGTAGTGTTATATATATATATAAATTCTTTATATATTTAAATTCTTTATATAATTTGCTAATTCTTCGAGCTTTTTTGTTGAATGAGTTTCCTCTCTAGTGTAGTTTTCCGCAGCACAAGTCGCTATTGTTTACCTGATTTCACGATCTATGCAAATAGTAAATATTCAGTTGACCTCCAGCCTCAGATTCTCAGAGTTTAATCTCGCGTTTTGTAAGTGTATATTCAATTAATCTGTACAGCAGTAGTTACTCAGTTGTTTGTTATGAGACTAGTGACCGTTCTAATCAACCGCTCATTTCGGTTCCAGCTACCGCCTATTCGCCTGTGAGGCCCTCCAGGGCATCAGGTTGCGTCATTATCTTTTACAGTGTTTTCTTAGTAGTGTATATTTGTTTCATTTCTTGCGTGTTTTGGTGGTGTTTAAGAAGTCTACTCTAGAACAAGAGGAGGGTAACAAGTTGCTTATCTACATTTCTGCCAGATTTTGCTGTTTACTCTTCAATTAGTATTGCAAGGGTGGGCAGGATGTGTTCCTGCCGTTTGTGGACGTGGGAGGGGATGGCCACAGTTCGTGAACAGTTGAATGTGGTTTCGGGTGCCATCAGTCCACGCTATCGCCCTGGGCTGTAGAGGTGGCCGGGATTCTGGAGCGCCGCATAGGAGGCCTCAGGTACATGTTGTTTCGACCAAAGTCCCTATTGCCGAGGCACCTTGTAGTGTCTCCTACACAGTGGAGTGGATGCGCAGGGAGAGTTACGTGCGGTAACGCGTCTCAATCGTTGGAGACGGAGAGCCAATTTGGAGGCTGGCCGTATGGCATCTCCTGTTCACCGTGTGAGTGACGAGGTGTCCGTTCCTTCAACAGGGTCCAAACAGGAACACGTGGGAAAGGGTTTGCCAGTTATTGGGAGTTCAATGTTAGGCGAGTTATGCAGCCTCTTAGGAAGACAGCGTTCATGGCTGGAAAGAAAGCCAATGTGCTCTCGGTATTTCTGCCGGAGGGTGTGTGGAGTCGGCTTTGCCTGCGGCTATCGAGCGTACCGAATGCAAGTTGTGGCTCAAGTCGGCGTCTACGACGCCTGTCACATGGGATCTGAGACCATCCTCAGACGGCTGGCGTTGGTGGTGAAGACTGTTGGCCTCACAAGTGGGATGCAAGCAGAGCTCGCAATTCGCAGCCTTGTTCCCCAAGTTGATTGGGGTCCTTTGGTTTGGAGCCGAGTGGAGGCTCTCAACCAAACGTTTCGTCGCCCCTGTGGTATAGTCTTAGCTGCAGATTTCTGGAAGTGCGTTATCGAGTGGCATTTTGTAGGACACTACACAAAGGAAGCAGCTTCTCGGGTAGCAGAGTACTTTGGAGTGCTGGCGGAGGTTTCTTAGAATAGGTGGTAGGTCGAGGTACTCTCTTGAAAACTCGCCATTCGATACGCGTTTAGGGAAATCAGACCGTGTTGATAGTACAGACAATTAGACTATAAAAATTTTGTCAGTAATTTGTCGATGTATTCGTAACAAAGTACTGTCCTCCAGTAAAGATCTCAATCTCCATTCATTCTTGAAACTGAGAGGTGACTAAAACCCTAAATAAAAAAGTTGTGAGATATTTAGCAAGTCTTGGAATGTTTATAAAGACAGATTAGACGCGATAGGAGTGGAAGTGTTCATTACAGTAAACCAAAATATTGTCTCTACTGAGGTTGAAATTGAGTGTGATATTGAAGTTATCTGGTTGCGCATAGCAGGTGTAGGCGAAACAAAGTCAATTGTTGGATGTCTATAACGATCAGGCGACTCCTCTGTGACAGTTCTAGACGCATTCAAAGAAAGTCTGGGGTCGGTTGCGCATCTATACCCAGATCATGCAGTACTAATTCGTGGTGACTTTAACCTATCGAGTATAGATTAGGATATTTATGGGTTCATTTCAGGGGTCACAGAAAGTCTTGTGAAGTGCTTTGAACACGTTTTCATGAAAATGTCTTGAGCAGCTAGTTCGGCAGCACATACGCAGTGGAAATAAATTGGGCGTTGTAGCTACAAAAAGGCTGGTGGCAGTACAGATACGGAGATTATTGACCATGATGTCACCATTGAAACTATGATTACGAAAGTTAATAAATCAATCAAGAGGGCTAGGTGAGTGTTTTTGCTAGACGGAGCAGATAAGAAAGTTGTTAGCATCTCACTTGGACAATGAACTGCAACATTTAGTTCCAGAATGATGGACATAGAAGAATTATGGGCAAAGCTTAAACAGGCTGTACGAGCGTTGCCCAGAAAGTAACGTACCGCAGTTTTTTCTCGGCCGAAGACAATGCGAAACGATACGTATGCATTATTTGAAGTCTCCTGAATGAGCGCTCCAAGTTTCCGTCACTTCCGACAGATAGCGTAGCTGCAGGACAGTTTCAAAATGGCGTGTGTAGGTGATGTAGGTGATGTACGTTACAAGCAACGTGCCGACATTGAATTTCTCACTGCAGAAAAAGAAATTGTTGGCGAATATTCACAAACTCCAGTGCAAAGTCTATGGAGCATCCGCTGGCGACAGAAGTACAGTTAGTCGCAGGGCACGGAGGGTGAAATAATCAGAAGGGGGTTCGGAGGACCCCCACTATTTGTAGCGGTCGTGGGAACCATTCACTGCTGTTGAGAGGTATCCACATGCCTTGCTCATACTGTGGCATCAAGCAGTCACGCCTGCAAGATGTGTGGTCTGCCAAGCGAGTGGATTTATTCTTATTTATCGAGTAACATCAGTAACTGATTATAAGCTCTAGTACTCACAATTAAGCTATAAACTATTCTGCTGTTTGAATAAGACGCACATCTGACTATCAGTTCTCTGATTGTTCACTACGCACTGGCAATACCATATTTTCTTTCTTACCCAACGGATTTGATCAACACGTGGCCATCACGCTGAATATGAATGGCGCACACATTATAAATTCTGGATATCATGACTACATGGCCACCAAACTTTTTGTTTTCACTGTCTTTTTTATTCCGATAAATTCTATTATGATTCAAAGATAACCTAAACACACCATTACATTTTATACTACAATTACACATGAGAAACTCCGCCCAGTTGGCATGGCTTTACATTGGTGATTCTCTATCTTATGGTCTCGTAATGATCTAGCGCTACATTGCACTTTCTGGATAGGATGGTGGATGTTTTGCTATATCTTACACTTCGACTCTCACACCAATCATCACGAAAATTTCCTCCAGACCGAGCGGTACAAGAAGGAACATGCATAACCCACTGCTTCTGGACCTATGTTGCTACTCTCCCATGCAACCACACGTAATTAAATTTCGTGAAATACATCACACTGGCCGAATAGAATAAAATCACAAAGAATAGTCACAACGTTTGAATCACTTCACTTTCAGCTTCCCCACTTCAATTAGTATTCATCCTAGTTTCAAACGACACTGCCGCACTTCATAACTTTTCTTTCCTATTACGAACTCTGGAGGATATATGCATGTCTTCTTGTGCAATGCAAGCCAAGTGGCGTTGCTGGATAGACGGCTGACTCACCTTGCTTCTCTCTCAGAGTTTGAATCAAGCGTCACACGGACACATAACACGCAAAGTAATTTTAAGATCATATTTGTCACACACGCGAGTCATCATCTGATGCCTTGGACGAGTACTTCTCTTTATGCTTTGTCTCATACACAGATTGAGACTCACACAGTACCCACCACGTGGAAGTGCTCGTCTCTAATTTGCAGTTCTGCACATGCCATTTCTTAAATATTTCTAACTTATAGTACACACGCCAGTAATTCAGCTTAACTTTAGCACTCGGAAGTATTTCAACTTAGTACTAGCACTTGCAAGTATTTCAACTTATTGTTACACGTGGTTTCATTGTGACCGTTGGTCACTTCCGAAGATTACTACGATCCCCTTAATATTACCTGCCTGTTATTTAATTCTCCCCCAAAAAGTTCCTGGAATAGAGAAATAATTATTCCAAACTACTCTTAAGTATTTCACATGCATACCATTCTCTCCGCCCATTTGTCTTTACACATGGGCACACCTAAGACAGGTCTTACCAACAGAAGATCCAGCGCCAGAGTGCTGAAACATGGCCGTTCTTCAGGTCATCTCGCACCTCGGCCGATGTGGGGCTATCGTATTGGTCGGCTATATTTCAGGGGCTCAAAGCTCAGGTAAATTTCATCTATTTGGTTGCACCAAAGGTGACGAAAAGACCATCTCAAAGATGATCATATATTGCACATTCACTATCTGCAGTTAGCAGACGACCATACATTCATTCATTTCACAGATCTCACCAAATTGGATGTAGGGATTTATTTTGTGGGAGCGCACATGTGATCAATTAAGTAAATAAATTGTCCATCTTTTCTACACTAGTATCCGGTTTCGGTGCATTAAGTGAAATCGAGTTATTATTACAAAAAAATGTTGTTCTGACAAGAATAACGAAGAATGTTGTACCTACTTCCAATGTCGGGCGGTATTGTACCCTTTCAGTGTCACATCTAACAGGTTGCAGCGAGCTTCCACTTGTATGAGCCATTAAGGGATGCCATTCATGGAAGGCATTTTGAGGAAGATGAGGAGGTGATTCACACAGTGAAGCATTGGTTGCGGCATCGGGACAGGATTGGTACTGACAGGGCATACACGCCCTTGTTTCGCACTGTACGAAGGCCATAGAACGGGATGCAGCTGACGTGCTAAAATACAGTGTGCAGACAAAACACCATTTTTTCGTGCATGTAATTTTCATTATGTTCAATAACGAATTGTGGAATAAAAATGCGGTGTATTACTTCCTGGGCAACTCTCGTGGATCGCGCTCTGGACACGTATGTGCCTAGTAACTTGATAAACGGTGATTTGATAGCTAAATTCGGAAAATCCCGCGGAAGCAAATGCTATTGCACTTTCGGGTCACAAGAGGACGCGCAAATGACGACAGGCAAAGATTAGTAGAGATTCGTGCTTCTGTGAAAAGCTTCTATACGTGAAGCATAGAATAACTAAATCCTTCATACCTTGACTAAAGATCTGGCGGAGAACCCAAAGAAATTGTGGTCAATAGCAAAATCACTAAGCGGGTCTAAAGCTCCCATCCTGTCAATCGTTCACCAGTCTGGTTCGACAGTAGCAGAGAGCAAAAGGAAGGCCGAAGTTTTTCAGTTCCACAGTTAAGAAATCTCATGCAAGAGAGTAGTACAAAGGCAGAGTCCTTTGACCACGACACTGAATCCGGTATGGATGACATACCAATAATCATCCTTGGCGTAGGAGTTGAAAACAAATAAGTCGCTGGGTCCAGTTCGGTTTTACAAAGAGTACTCTACGTGACTGGCCAGTTACTTAGTTAGCATTTATCGCGAAGCGACTGGAAAAAAGCGTAGGTGACTCCTATATATAAGAAGTGTACAAGAACGGACCCGCAAACCGTCTAAGACGCTGCAGTCATGGACTGTGCGGCTGGTGCCGGTGGAGGTTCGAGTCCTCCCTCGGGCATAGGTGTGTGTGTTTGTTTTTAGGATAATTTAGGTTAAGTAGTGTGTAAGCTTAGGGACTGATGACCTTAGCAGTTGAGTCCCATAAGATTTCACACACATTTGAACATTTTTGGACCCGCAAAAGTACAAACAAATATCCTTAACGTCGTTTTGCTGCAGAATTCTAGAACATATTCTAAGTTGGAATACAATAAATTCTGTAGAGAGCGAAGAGCTCAGTCACGAGTCAGTATGGCTGTAGAAAGCATCACTCGTGCGAAAGCCGGATTGCTCTTTCGTCACATGATATACTGAGAACAATGGGTGAAGGGCAACAGGCAGATTCCATGTTTCTAGTTTTCCGAAAAGCATTCCATACGGTTCCTCTAGTGCAGACTGTTAACTAAGGTATGTGCATACGGAATAGGCTCCTAAGTATCCCTCGAAGACTTTTTAAGTAACAAAACCAGTGTCGGACTTACATATAAGTCAACTAGGCACGGGCCTAGCGACGGCATCTTATAGGGGGCGGCATGTTTTGCTCTGTACTCATTTTCACCTTTTTCAATTTTGTTAAACAACTTACTAGCTTAAATAAGCCTTAAGAACGAAATGTATTGGGTTTCTGTCTGGTATCATCTTCATGATTGCTCAAAATATTCTGAATGAGTTGTCAGGACGGCAATCTACAATGCCATGTTTGAATCGTTATTATTCCGAGAATTTTGCCGGCTTCTACTTAACACTACCATATTTTCCCCTTGAAAATATTGGGACCCATGAGAAGCTATGATAAACTTATCAGCAGTTTCTTAAATACTGTAACATGTGTGGGCCTGAGTATGTAAGTCTCCACTCTACTTAAATTTCTTGTAGAAATTACGGGGAATGTGAAAGATCAGCTTTGAGCTTTGAGCTTTGATTTAATGACACCCGTTTAACAAAACATGTTGAACACACGTTCATGCGAGAAGAACATAAGCAGAATATGTAATAAAGTGTGAAATACACTTCACAACAGTTTAAAAATTTTATTTAATTATTTTCATAGTTACCTTTTTAGGCAAAAAAAAGAACAAACCCACTTTCGTTTGTCTCATTTATAGTGTTGGAGACTGCACGATATCAAAGTTCCCACTCTGTGCAATCGAATAGTTAGTGGAATTGCAAATTTTGTATTAAACTTCTTAACTAAGCATTTTTCTTCGAGGAAAGGTTATTTTTATTTTATGTTGGAACAAAAGGTACATTTGCGTGTAGACATGACAGCAGTGTTCACACAAATGACAGCACACCACATCAAGTGCCAACAAGACTACTAAAACTTTGTAGCCGGACATCTCTGCCCACAGAAACCGTTAAGATGTTATAAGAATAAGTGTGATAAGAGTCGATCCGGCACACATTGCAAAAGGTAGTTTCTTTTAAATTAGAAAGACAGTGTAAAGAATATTCAGAATATATTTGAGTCCCAGCTAAAATTCCGGCGAGGCGGGAAACAGAAGCCAAAAAAGGGACTGTCCTGTTTTCTTTACTAGACGAATTCGAGACGGCAGGTGTGCTTCTACTGTTCACTGAGAACAGAGAAACAGGCGACAATGAAATTAAATTATTCTGCATTGTTGTTCTTTCATAGCACAGCTACGTCGAGAAATCGGAGTTGGTCAGTTTATCGCTCCGTGTTTAAAGGAAAAAAAATTTTTCGTTCGTGTGGCGTGTTTAAAGTAAAAAGCTTTGTCCTCATGTGCAGTGTAGAACGATTGGAACTGGATACAGTCTTCCGTTCTTTCCTTTTACAAACGTTTTTCTTTTGGTTTGACTGTTGTTTGATAGTTTCTGTGGGCAGAGAAGTCCGGCTACAAAGTTTTAGTAGTCTTGTTGGCAGTTGATGTGGTGTGCTCTCATTTGCGTGAACACTGCTGTTATGCCTACACGCAAGTGCCTCAACATGAATACCAGTGAAAAAAGCAAACGTGCAAAATTAAGTGGGGCGGCATTTCTGAGATTACCGAAGGAAAGCGAGAACGAGAAGCCAATGTTCTACAAACGCATGAATGTTGCTGAATCGACTTCGAGTTGAAGTAATACGTATGATATTTATGGCACTGCAGCTGTTGTAAAAGGAGTAAATACAGATGAAACAAAAGCTAAAAATCAAGAAAAGCAAATTGTTCCTGATTTCGAGTTTCACGAAATACTAGTGTCCAATCAGATATTACAAAAAGTAATAACCTCGTTAGTGATGATCCTGCAGAATGGTGTGTCATACAATGTGGAATTAACCAAATTGTAACGGTGGATTTTCTAATTCAAGAAGATCCGTAGGCGATAAAACCTGATTTTTGAACAAAAATGTATTTTACCGTAATCTTTTAAATGGTGAATCAACTTTTCGAGATTTTCTAGTACTCCTGTAACACCGGTGTGGTTTTTTGTGCACCATCTAAAGTGTTTGGAGGTAAGGCCGCGATTGCTACTAATAGTACTGAACATTGGAAAAATATTTCTAATATTTAATCTCATCATGAGAATTCTCTTGAACACGAAAATTCTATCACTCTTAACAAGAAAAAGTCACTTGGAACAATAAATATTCGAGTCACATGATCAGACAGAAAAAATGTGCTGGCGCAGTGTGCTGAAAACAGTATTTGCAGTAGTGAAGAAGCTAACAAGTCGTGAACTTCCCCTACTTGGACACATTATGTGCCTTGCACATCACATTCTTTGAATTTAGTCGGCACTAGTGCTGCAAGGTGTTGTCGGAAAGCATTTTCATTTTTCATTGTAGTCCAAAACCTTTATAATTTTTTCTCTGCTTCTACACACTTCTTTCTTTCATGAAACCAGAAAGCAAAACGGTAAAATGTTTATCAAAAACACGATCGTCAGCAAGAAAGAAGCGTGCGTCAGTCTATATGAAAACTGGGAGGGCGTTTCGGTGCCCTCACACATACTGCCAATAATACGTTTGAAAAACCACTTTTGCGAAATGAAGCTTCACCTTCATTGAATCAACTCAGCAGATTAGAAACACTATACATGGTATCAGTTTGGAAGGACATACTCCAGACATTTAATAGTGTAAATCTGAAGTTGCAAAGTGTAAATACTGGTACTAAAGTAGTGCATGAATTATATGAATCACTTGTAGGATTTATTGCACCTATTCGTGGCTTGTTCGACAATTACCAAAATAATTCCATGGGGATTGTGACTGATATAGACTATGAATGCACCTATAAAAGATTGCGAAAACGCAAACTTCAAGATGACGAAGAAGCGGACTCTAAAGAACTTTTTCTGAGTGGAAGGGAAAAAATGAAAGGTCGAAACATTTCTCCCAGCACGTCGAATTAATGAGGAGGAAGGAAAGCTGTAGAACGCTGTTGGACTTCTTCACAGTTTTCAGTAAACTTAACAACGGTTCACTTGACGATATTGCTGAAAGTGCAGCAAAACTCCAAGCGTCATATGACACAGTTTTAGAGCCGTTCTTCCCCAGTGAATGTGTACATTTCGTGGAACTTTTGAAATCTTCTGAGATTAGTGATCTACCACCCGAAATTAGTAAATTTTTACGAAAATAGAAATTACAGTCCGTGTTTCCGAATGTTGACAGTGCTCTTAGAATATTTCTATGTATGCCACTTACAAATTGTTCAGTAGAACTCTCGTTTTCGGCTCTTAAAAGACTGAAATCATACCTACATTCTACGTTGTCTGAGGAGAGACTGATGGCATTGTCCATTCCTGACTGCTAAATGATAACAGTCTGAACTATGCAGATATGATCAACGTGTTTTCTGCCGTCAAAGCAAGACGCAAACTTTGCAGAATGGTGAGTTTCTTTAGGTTTTTTTTTGTCATCAGTCTACTGACTGGTTTGATGCGGCCCGCCACGAATTCCTTTCCTGTGTTAATCTCTTCATCTCAGAGTCGCACTTGCGACCTACGTCCTCAATTATTTGCTTGACGTATTCCAATCTCTGTCTTCCTCTACAGTTTTTGCCCTCTACAGCTCCCCCTTCTCCTTATCAGTGTTTTCCACATATTCATTTCCTCTCCGATTCTGCGTAGAACCTCCTCATTCCTTACTTTATCAGTCCACCTAATTTTCAACATTCGTCTATAGCACCACATCTCAAATGCTTCGATTCTCTTCTCTTCCGGTTTACCCACAGTCCATGTTTCACTACCATACAATGCTGTACTCCACACGTACATCCTCAGAAATTTCTTCCTCAAATTAAGGCCGGTATTTGATATTAGTAGACTTCTCTTAGCCAGAAATGCCTTTTTTGCCATAGCGAGTCTGCTTTTGATGTCCTCCTTGCTCCGTCCGTCATTGGTTATTTTACTGCCTAGGTAGCAGAATTTCTTAAATTCATTGACTTCGCGACCCTCAATCCTGATGTTAAGTTTCTCGCTGTTCTCATTTCTACTACTTCTCATTACCTTCGTCTTTCTCCGATTTACTCTCAAACCATACTGTGCACTCATTAGACTGTTCATTCCGCTCAGCAATCATTTAATTCTTCTTCACTTTCACTCAGGATAACAATGTCATCAGCAAATCGTATCATTGATATCATTTCACCTTGTATTTTAATTCCTCTCCTGAACCTTTCTTTTATTTCCATCATTGCTTCCTCGATGTACAGATTGAAGAGTAGAGACGAAAGGCTACAGCCTTCTCTTACTCCCTACTTAATACGAGCACTTCGTTCTTGATCGTCCACTCTTTTTATTCCCTCTTGCTTGTTGTACATATTGTACACTCCTGGAAATTGAAATAAGAACACCGTGAATTCATTGTCCCAGGAAGGGGAAACTTTATTGACACATTCCTGGGGTCAGATACATCACATGATCACACTGACAGAACCACAGGCACATAGACACAGGCAACAGAGCATGCACAATGTCGGCACTAATACAGTGTGTATCCACCTTTCGCAGCAATGCAGGCTGCTATTCTCCCATGGAGACGATCGTAGAGATGCTGGATGTAGTCCTGTGGAATGGCTTGCCATGCCATTTCCACTTGGCGCCTCAGTTGGACCAGCGTTCATGCTGGACGTGCAGACCGCGTGAGACGACGCTTCATGCAGTCCCAAACATGCTCAATGGGGGACAGATCCGGAGATCTTGCTGGCCAGGGTAGTTGACTTACATCTTCTAGAGCACATTGGGTGGCACGGGATACATGCGGACGTGCATTGTCCTGTTGGAACAGCAAGTTCCCTTGCCGGTCTAGGAATGGTAGGATATCTCTCCCCACACCATGATGCCGGGTGTTGGCCCTGTGTGCCTCGGTCGTATGCAGTCCTGATTGTGGCGCTCACCTGCACGGCGCCAAACACGCATACGACCATCATTGGCACCAAGGCAGAAGCGACTCTCATCGCTGAAGACGACACGTCTCCATTCGTCCCTCCATTCACGCCTGTCGCGACACCACTGGAGGCGGGCTGCACGATGTTGGAGCGTGAGCAGAAGACGGCCTAACGGTGTGCGGGACCGTAGCCCAGCTTCATGGAGACGGTTGCGAATGGTCCTCGCCGATACCCCAGGAGCAACAGTTTCCCTAATTTGCTGGGAAGTGGCGGTGCGGTCCCCTACGGCACTGCGTAGGATCCTACGGTGTTGGAGTGCATCCGTGCGTCGCTGAGGTCCGGTCCCAGGTCGACGGGCACGTGCACCTTCCGCCGACCACTGGCGACAACATCGATGTACTGTGGAGACCTCACGCCCCACGTGTTGAGCAATTCGGCGGTACGTCCACCCGGCCTCTCGCATGCCCACTATACGCCCTCGCTCAAAGTCCGTCAACTGCACATACGGTTCACGTCCACGCTGTCGCGGCATGCTACCAGTGTTAAAGACTGCGATGGAGCTCCGTATGCCACGGCAAACTGGCTGACACTGACGGCGGCGGTGCACAAATGCTGCGCAGCTAGCGCCTTTCGACGGCCAACACCGCGGTTCCTGGTGTGTCAGCTGTGCCGTGCGTGTGATCATTGCTTGTACAGCCCTCTCGCAGTGTCCGGAGCAAGTATGGTGGGTCTGACACACCGGTGTCAATGTGTTCTTTTTTCCATTTCCAGGAGTGTATATGACCCGTCTCTCTCTATAGCTTACCCTTACTTTTTTGAGAATCTTGAACAGCTTGCACCATTTTATATTGTCGAACGCTTTTTCCAGGTCGACAAATCCTATGAACGTGTCTTGATTTTCCTTTAGCCTTGCTTTCATTATAAGCTGTAACGTCAGAATTGCTTCTCTCGTGCCTTTACTTTTCCTAAAGCCAAACTGATCATCACCTAGTGCATTCTCAATTTTCTTTTCCATTCTTCTGTATATTATTCTTGTAAGCAACTTCGATGCATGAGCTGTTAAGCTGATTGTGCGATAATTCTAGCACTTGTCAGCTCTTGCCGTCTTCGGAATTGTGTGGATGATGCTTTTCCGAAAGTCAGATGGTATGTCGCCAGACTCTTATATTCTACATACCAGCGTGAATAGTCGTTTTGTTGCCTCTTCCCCTAATGATTTTAGAAATTCTGATGGAATGTTATCTATCCCTTCTGCCTTATTTGACCGTAAGTCCCCCAAAGTTCTTTTAAATTCCGATTCTAATACTGGATCCCCTATCTCTTCTAAATCGTCTCCTGTTTCTTCTTCTATCACATCAGACAAATCTTCACCCTCATAGAGGCTTTCAATGTATTCTTTCCACCTATCTGCTCTCTCCTCTGCAGTTAACAGTGGAATTCCCGTTGCACTCTTAATGTTACCACCGTTGCTTTTAATGTCACCAAAGGTTGTTTTGACCTTCCTGTATGCTGAGTCTGTCCTTCCGACAATCATCTCTTTTTCGATGTCTTCGCATTTTTCCTGCAGTCCTTTCGTCTTAGCTTCCCTACACGTCCTATTTATTTCATTCCTCAGCGACTTGTATTTCTGTATTCCTGATTTTCCCTGAACATGTTTGTACCTCCTCCTTTCATCAATCAGCTGAAGTATTTCTTCTGTTACCAATGGTTCCTTCGCAGCTACTTTCTTTGTACGTATGTTTTCCTTCCCAACTTTTGTGATGGCCCTTTCTAGAGACGTCCATTCCTCTTCAACTGTGTTGCCTACTGCGCTACTCCTTATTGCTGTATCTATAGCGTTAGAGAACTTCAAACGTATCTCGTCATTCCTTAGAACTTCTGTATTCATATCAGTTTAAAAATTAAAGATTATAATATGATTTTTATTATAACTTAGAGCATATTCATTGGACTTACAAACTACTTGTTAACTAGAATGAAATTTTCATTCTTCGGTGGAGGGTGTGCTGATATGAAACTTCCTGGCAGATTAAAGCTGTGTGCGGGACCGCGACATGAGCACGGGACGTTTGCCTTTCGCTGGCTCTGGTAGAGCACTTGCCCACGAAAGGCAAAGGTCCCGAGTTCGAGTCTCGCTCCCGCACACAGCTTTAATCTGCCAGGCAGTTTCATGCGTATTACCTGATTATTTTACAATTACCGATGGCAGAACGCGGAACTAAACATCGTTTACGTGCAGACGTGACCGAAGGCGCCTGAAAATACAGTACTAAACAATACCCGAATGACCCAGGCCGCTCGGCGCTGTACACTCAAGTCGTTCTGGTACTGTAGTATATTACAGCTGATACATATTCTTGGAATCTGCTGAAATGCATAGTTATCGCGGAAATATGCGTTATGGGAGTGTGCGCTCAGATGAAAAAGTGTTAATAAATAATGTAATTCACTTCTATCGATAAATATGTAAAATATTTGCTAATACCGTTAAAAAGAGCAATGGTGAGAGCAGTTGTTGCAGTAAAAACCTGTTCAGCCATAACATGGATTAAAGGTATTGTGTACACTTATTATGCTGCATCTAGCTACACAAACCCTAATGCTTCACACGTTAACTATTAGGCTATAAAACAAATTTGATTTTTCGCACTAGTCTGTAATATTATGTAATAGCAAATCCAGTTCTGTGTTTGTTCGTCTGTATTTTGTTATTAGTTCGTGCACCAAAATCTCTATTTCATTTTAATTTCTTCCGCTTTCCTACAGATTCACGTATTAATACCGCAAGTGTTTGTTTTTTATCTGCTACGCATCCAAGTTATTACATCGAAAACGACAGTTTAATTTTAATTTTGAACGCATCTCTGTAAACGTATGTTTTAATTTCCAATGTATGACACGTTGCTTCAATTTTTAGATCGTGACACCACTTTTTTTATTTTCATTTTCAACGGTTTCGTACAAAAGAACATATTAAAAATGAATGTTGTCTCCTAATCGCTCTGCTGAATTTTTAGGCCATAAAGAATAAATTATTTGCCTTGTGTTCGTTTCTGTTGTCTTTCTACAGAAGAATGTGTTAACACTTGCAGTTTTAAGTTTGTTTTATCCGTTGCCTTCCATCACGTGAAGTTCTGGAATCATATTACATTTTGATTGAGAGCGACTAGACCTCTGACGCGTCCTTCAGAACAACGAATAGCCGAGTGCGGAAACAGCTCACAGGGCTTCCACCCAAAACGGCAATTGTGAAGTGATCGGGTAATAGTTATTATTTAAAACCTGTTTTTTGTGGGTGGAGCGGAAGGCATATAATATGGCGTGCCGAGGAGCGCAAAATTTTAAAGTCCGCCACTGAATAAAACCCGGTATGTTGTCCTCGATGGCGAGTTTCCATCGCGGACAGGGGTAACATCAGGAGTGCCTCAGGGAAGTCTGATAGAACCGTTGCTATTTTCTAAATGCAGACAAGGTGGGTTGCAATCTGCGGTTGTTCGCTGATGATGCTGTGGTGTAGAAAGGTATCGAAGATAAGTGACTGTAGGTTAATACAAGATGACCTAGACAAAATTTCCAGTTGGTTTGATGAATGACAGCTGCCTGTTAATGTAGAGTATTATAAGTTAATGTGGGTGTTTAGCAAATGGCGACTTTTGTACGAGTATACCTGAACCCAGTCTCAGTTCTTCCACACAATTTATCCTGAGCGCCTTGACGACATTTGAATGATAGCAGAGTGTGTTTCTTCTTTCGGATAAAGGGGGGAGTTAGTCCTCATGACATCATTCACTGTTGGTTGTTTTCCTTCTATTTGCATTTTAATTTGATTTGTTGTCTTGTGTGTTGGCACATGCTTTGTTTCTCAGATATTTAGTACTGAGCATGGGGTCTTGTGGCTGACCTGGCTCGTCCCTTTTGAATATGGAACATGTTAGCATGAGCTCAGAATACACCGTCTTCTGATGGAAGCTTTACGGAATTGGCAGCCTGCGTGCGCAGGTGTTTGGACAGCCACTTCATTATAATTACTGACAAAATTGGCGAGGTCGGTACCGCGCCAGCTGATTGCGCCGCTGCTATATCGGTCTTACATCAGAGCGTGGAATTTTTTAAAATTAGCCAAGCCACCCATAAGCAACTTTACAGGCCGTACTCACAGCTTGTTCATTAAGATACCCGTTTAGGTGATATTAAGCAGTTTGAGCTTAATGCTGAGCAGGTTAAATTAGCCCAGTACCTGCAAACACAGGTGTGAGATTTGCAAGGTACGATAATCTGCCTCAGATTTGATGATTTACGGGCAATGAGCGTAGAGCAGATTCTTCTCTCTAATAGCTACCTGCCGGAAGTAGTTGTAACGTGATAGGTGCCGTGCAGCGCCCGCTAGGGAGTCCTTCAGTAAAATGGCTAACACGTTGATGCGTGTGCTTCAGCGGATTGAGGAACTTCCTATCGAAGGTCAGGCAGAATCCATCTTATGGCTGTCAGTCAGGTTTGAATTCCCTGCCGGTGCCTTAGGAGTTTTCCATAATATTGTACTTTGGCTTTTGTACTAACGAACGCTTGGCATATTGAGCTGCATATCCTCTGAAATTTTGCAAGAGCATCGAGTGTTAAAGGATCAGCAAAAACGTATTATCAGGTTGAAATTATCATCTGGCATTAAGAGTAATGGAGTAGAAGCATGTTTTTGGTTTCCACTACTGAACGATTGAGCTTCGTGGATTAAAACGCGCAGTGTGGGTGGGGCGTGGAGTTAGACCGTAATTATCATGATGCAACAACCTAAAATTGTTTCCTTAAAAGCCCGCATCTCGTGGTCGTGCGGTAGCGTTCTCGCTTCCCACGCCCGGGTTCCCGGGTTCGATTCCCGGCGGGGTCAGGGATTTTTTCTGCCTCGTGATGGCTGGGTGTTGTATGATGTCCTTAGGTTAGTTACGTTTAAGTAGTTCTAAGTTCTAGGGGACTGATGACCGTAGATGTTAAGTCCCATAGCGCTCAGAGTCATTTGAACCATTTATTTGCAGGATAGTGATCTGTGCAAATTCCTCATACCTAAGAATAAGAAATATGTCGCCAAATCAATGGCATGTCCTATTTTTTCACAAATTTGTGCATCAGTTTTTCACAGTCGTCTTAATGATCTATGGAAGAAGGGTGTCGTTATTAGGTGGGATGAAAGTAGGTAGCCATTCTTTGAAACTATTCATGCTGCCTTTAGCAGTCCACAAATTCTGGCTATTCCCAACTTTGAGCTCCTGCTTATGGTGCAAACGGACGCATCTAATTCTGGGATAGCGGGAGTCCTCTTGCAAGAGCATAGTGGTGAGCGGCGTCCAATAGCCCATGCACCGGTAAATTTGTCACTTCTGAGATGAAATATTCTGTATACGAACGGAAGCTTTGGCGGTCCCCTTTACTCTCAAAATTTCAAGTTTTATTTGGACCAGAGAGAGTTTCTTTTACAAACCGATAACCTGCCCCTTATCTGGATTCTGGCACATCCCAAGGAAAACTGGAAGAATTGCTTGGTAGGCGATTCGAATTTCCGTCTTTTGCGTTCAAGTCAGGCATATTAGATACCTGGATGCCCTGAATCGGATGTTCAAGGGAGAGGGTGGTTTGCTCTCATGATTGGGTAACGGGTGTTGAGTGAGCCTGTGGAACTATTTGCAAATTTAAAAATCAAGCAGTAAGAGGACTCTTCGAGCGCCAATATAAAGTAGAGATTATTGTGAGGATAACGGGTTCCTTGATACTGTATGCGAAGGGACTGCTTTGCTACAGTAGACGTATCGAATCCAATCCCAAGAATTCTTTGCCCAAGAAACTGTTAGAGCCCATATTTCATTATTTCCCCAACACCTTGGTAGGCAGGTACTTGGGGATTTATAAAACTATTGCTTAGATCAAGCAACACCTTAATTGATCTACGCTTTATAAAGACATTCGGATGTTTGTGGGGGAGTGAAAAAGCTGTAAGAGCGATAAGCCTAGCCCTAATTCCAATAAGGGGTTTTGGCAGTCAACGAGAGACCTACTGGTAAAATTTTTATTGATTACATTGAGCCACTCCTTCGCAACCGCACTGGGAATAGGTATATCTTGGTGCTCAAGGAAGCCGTTTCCCGTATTTGTTGGCTGGTAAAGGAGAGGGCGATGGCTCCTTTATATATTTATCATTGGCGATGTTAATAAATTTCTCTTCTTCAGAACTGGTTTTCTTGCTGTTGCTAGTCTACATTTTATATCCGATCTACCTCGACCATTGTCAATTATTTTGCCCCACAGATAGTAAAACTGATTTACTACTTTAAGTGTCTCATTTCCTAATCTAATTCCCTCAGCATCACCTGTTTTATTTCTACTATATTCAATAATCCACGTTTTGATGTTCATCTTATATCTCCCTTTCAAGACATTGTCCATTCAGTTCATCTGCTCTTCCAGGTCTTTCGCTGTCTGACAGAAATACAATGTCGTCGGCAAACCTCAAAGTTTTTATTTCTTCTCCATGGATTTTCATTCCTATTCTGAATTTTTCTTTTGCTTCCTTTACTGCTTGCTCAATATACAGATTGAATAACATCCAGGGAAGGCTACAACCCTGTCTCACTCCCTTTTCAATCATTGAAGCCATATCATGCCCCAGGACTCATAACTGCCACCTGGTTTCTGTACAAATTGTAAATCGACTTTTGTTCCCTGTATTTTACATCTGCCACCTTCAGAATTTGACAGAGATTTTTCCAGTCAACATTGTCAAAAGCTTTCTCTAAGTCTGCAAATGTTATAGACGTAGGTGTGCCTTCCTTAACCTATGTTTTTAGATAAGTCGTAGGATCAGTACTGCCTTGTTTCTTCTTACATTTTTCCTAAGTCCAAAATGATTTTCTCCTAGGTCGGCTTCTACGAGTTTTCCATCTTTCTGTAAGGAATTTCTGTTACAATTGTGCAACCTTCACTTATTAAACTGATAGCTCGGTAACTGTCACCCCTGTTAGCAATTGCTTTCTTTGGAATCGGAATTATTACATTCTTCTAGAAGTTTGAGGGCACTGCTACTGTCTCATACATTTTGCACACCATGTGAATGAGTTTTGTCATGGCTGTCTCTCTCAAGGTTATCAGTAGTTCTGAGGGAATTTCGTCAACTCTTTGGGCCCTGTTTCAGCTTAGACCTTTCATAGCTCTGTCAAATTCTTCTCACAGTGTCACATCTCCCATCTCATCTCCATCTACATACACTTACCTTCCTATAATATTGATTTCAGGTTTATCTTCCTTGTGTAGATCCTCCGTATTCTCCTTCCACCTTTCAGCCTTCCCTTCTTTGCTTAGGACTGGTTTTCCATGTGAGCTCTTGATATTCATACAACTGCTTCTCTTTTCCCGAAAGTCCTCCTCAGTTTTCCTGTAGGCGGTATCTATGTTTCCCCTTAGTGAAATACTTTATCTGCTTCATTTTCTTCATTGTTATATTTTCTCCTGATATCAGGCAAATTCAGTGTGACTTGTGTTACCCAAGGGTTTCTATTAGACTTGTTTGATCCTATACTGCCTTCACTGTTTCATCTCTTACAGCTACCCATTCGTCGTCCAGTGTATTCCTTTTCCCTGTTCTAGTCAACTGTTTGCTGATGATCCCTCTGAAACTTCAGTAACTTCTGGTTCTTTCGACTTATCCAGGTACAATCTCCTTTATTTACTGCATTTTTTCAACTTCTTCAGTTGTAATGTACAGTTAATAACCAATAAATTGTAGTCAGGGTCCTCACCTGCCACTGGGAATTTTTTTTAAATTTAAACCTGCTTTCTAAATCTGTGTCTTTCTTCTTCTTCTTTCGAATAGCCCATTTGGAGGGTACGATGAATCAACTTTGGCTAATCTTCATTGTATTAGATTTCCTCAGTTTACAAATTTCCTTCATCCTTTTAGAGTGTTGTTCCCTTTCTTCTTGAATCCACTCTCGTCTAGTTATTTTCTTTCTCTCCTGAAATTCTGCCTTTTAAACTGCCTTTCTGAAATGTGTTCTGTTTTCTATTGTGTCAATTGTGTCTATTTTCAATGTCGTTTTCAGTCTCTATGAAACATGCAGGCTTGGATTTGTAGCTATTGAGTAATGTGAATATCCGCTTGGTTAGTCTGTTGTTATCCATTCTGAATATATGTCCAAAAAACTGTAGTCTGCTCTTCCTCATTTCATAAGGTAGTTTCTCCGTTTTCAGATATAGCTCTCTGTTTGGTCTTGACCTGTATTCAGCATTATTGTTTCTTTTAGCTCCCAGTATTTTCCTTAAAATTCTTCTTTCGACCTTCTCTAGTTTCTCAAGATCTCCATTTCTTGTTAGTTTAAGTGATTCTGCCGCATAGAGAGCTTCAGGTCTGGCCACTGTTTGGTAGTGTCTTAATTTCGTGTTCCAGGACAAGGACTTTTTATTATAAACGTTTTTGTTCATATGAAACACTCTTTCCATTCTGTGCACTCTCTAAACATTCATCGTGGTGTCTGTTTGTTCTACATCGTGTCTCCCTACCGCATTCGCGCAACGACGCTCTGAGCGTGTTTTTTAGGGAATTAACTAGTTTGAACCTGGGACCTGTTGCTGGTAAGGAGACGCCAAACCACACATGACATGTAGAATTCAGAAGAGTTCAGTGAGACTAGCGATGATATAACCAAATACTTAATGATCTCAGCGTCAGCTCCACTGCACTCCCTGTAAACGAATCTTAATACTAACTAAATTTAGTGGAAGGGGTTCAAATCTTTCCTATTTTTAGTTATCTGGTAAAATAACGTCGAAAAAGCAGTTAAGTTTACCGTTGGAAATTTTCTTCTACTCACAAAACATTGTTTATAAATTGCACTACTGATAAAAGGAAGTGTTTTAATACTGCGTTCAACAAAAATGTGAACGAATATTCCCTGAATGGGTTTACAAGCTCTACAAAGTATCGAAGGATGACCTATGCCATATCACATCTATAATCTAGGTTTAAATTAAGTTTCACAAAAGAGAAAACTATCAACATGGTCTACAGTGACCCTCAATTATCTTTAATTACTTATCTAACTTGTCGTAAATTACAGTGGCTGATGTGGCTTCTCAATAACCATATAACAGAAAAATCATCGCGTTTCAGATTTTTACTTCAAGTGGCAAATGTGAACACCATGAGTTTTAATTTACGATCCACACTAGTATTACGCAAAAAGGGGGTGTAACAGATGAGACTTCTGCAGCTCTGAGTGAAGCCTTACGCACTCAAAAATGCGACATCGCGTGCGTTCATTACCTTGTCGGTGTTTAAGCAGCGTCAGAGCAGCGGCGAGCAGCATAGCTCCGCTCACCTCGCCATCTCGGAACTAACTCTCTCCTAACTTCTCCTTACTACAATTTATCGAAGTTGGTTAAAAAAAAATCTATCTGGCTGTGTTTTTATCTGACCAATCAGGTTCTCAATGTTAACCTTAAGCTCCACCTACAAAAATTCTGTCTATCCAATGAGAAACGTTGTACTTTTCCTGGTGGGGCAATGTTTTTAAAGTTTGCAACATAACAGAGACGCGAAAAAGTCTCACGCTATAACCTGCAGCTGGTGTGGTCCTTTTAGCGTTATCGTAAGATCTACACTGTTCTTCTGGAGGGCTCTATCTTTTAACATGAGCTGGGGGGTGGTCCTAATGTAACAGACACGCGGAAAGGCTCATGTTAAAACTTGCGGGTGGTAGTGGCCCTTTTTGTATTATCGTAAGATCTATACTGTTTTTCTGGTGGGCTCTAGCTTTTAACATGCGCTGAGGGGTGGTCCTTGACGTAACAGAGACGCGAAAAAGTCTCACCCTAAAACGTGCGGGTGGTAGTCTTAGAGGAAGGCTGGCTACGTGGGTGTCCAGTCCGTCCCTTATCGTAGGGCCTTCTAGCTTAACACGGTTCTGCTCTCGGCTTCTGTTCTCGTTTCTCCCCTCGGAACTGCGTCGGTCTCACTGTGGGAAGGTATGACATGCATTTCGGCATTCTTGTGTTAGTCTGTGGTATTCCATTAGCTCACTCGTTACTCGTATTACTTTGGTTGATTTAATGTCACGATTTATTCGGAGCTATGTGACATACTACTGGATTTGCTTATCGTGTCAGAGTTTTCATGGAAGGTGTTGGGTTTGCATGACACCTTACAACTCTAGTTTCTATAGCTATCTTTTCTTTGGCATTGTATGTAATCCACTCTCCTAGGTATTTAAAGGAATCTGTTTTGTGTATTGTGTTCTTGTCAACTGCAATATTTTGAGGAGCATCACAGATGTTTGTCATTAACTTTGTTTTTTATAGGATATTTGTAGTCCTACTTTGGCTGCTTGTTTTTGATTTTCTCTTATTTGTTCTTAGGCATTGTCTAGTGAATCTGTAATCAATGCCATGTCATCTGCGAAGGCTAAACAGTCAACAGTGATCTTGTTTGGATTTCTCCCTAGTTGAATCCCTTTAGTATTGTTGGCCTTCCTCCATTTTCGAACTACCTTCTCCAAGACAAAATTGAAAAGCAGAGGTGACAGACCATCTCCCTGTCGAACACCTGACTTTATTTCAAATGATTTTGAGAGCTCTCCCCTAAATTTTACTTTCGATTGTGTATTTGTCAAAGTACCTTTAATTATTGCAGTTGTTTTAGCATCAAGTCCCAATTCTTTTAAGATATCAAGCAGTGTATTTCTGTCAATTGAATCATAGGCTTTTTTAAAACCCACAAAAGTAATTACATATTTTAAGTTCCTGATTTTCCTCATTTCTATTATGTTCTTTAAATTTAGTATTTGTTCTGCTCATGATATTCCATTCCTAAATCCAGCCTGATACTCTCCTAGCTGTTTGTCAACAACATAATTAATCTGAAACATTTCAGTGTCTCCAGGTCTCTTCCACGTAAACAACCTTCTTTTATGATTGTTAAGCCAAGTGTTAACTGTGATTAAAGTATGCTCTGTGCAGAACTCTACTAGGCAGTTTCCTCTTTCATTCCTTACCCCCTGTCCCTATTTACCTACTACTTTTCCTTGTCTTTCTTTTCCAACTACCCGATTCCAGTCCTCATCTCTACTAAATTTTCGTCTCCCTTAACTATCTGAATAATTTCGTTTATCACGTCACACATTTCTACAGTCTCCTCATCATCTGCGAGCTAGTTGACATATAAACTTGTACTGCTGTGGTGCGTGTGAGTTTCGTGTCTATCCTGGCTACAATAATGTAATCACTACGCTGTTCACAGTAGTCTACCCGCATTCCTATTTTGTTATTCATTATTAAACCCATTACTGCACTACATGAAGTGCACATTTAGAAATGGAACTAGTAAATATACCAAACTTCTGTTACAGACCTGCCTGGAGGCGATAGTTTAAAAAATGTTGCAAGATACAAAGCCCTGCGGTACGGATAAATACGTTGCAACATTTACAGGAAAGGACAAAAATGTAATATCATGACAGTGGTGTATAAGAAGTTGTTAGAAATAGCGTAACGTCGTACTGTATCTTATAAGTAACCAATCGATTTTATTTTAACGGGAGTGGAGAAAAATGTGGAGCTGGAATAAACCTGCAGTTGGCTGTTATATGCTTCCTTCAGCCTGGCTGATGGCAAAGAGGCCTTAAAGGCTACGTATTACGCTGTATGGTCTAAGGAAAAGCGGTAACAGGATTGAGGCAATACAGAGTGGCAATAATGAAGCCTATAATATGTTGGTATGGCACGAGAAAAAAAAAATCAGATGCCATTTAGAACGAAAAGCTACGCATTTTCTAGAAAGGATTAAGGAAGCTATCACGCATACATGCGGTTTTATCAAACATAATAGATTTAGTGAAAAAAAGGAAGCACTTCGTCGATTCTGTGCCACGATGTAATGTTTCATTCAAAAACCGGTTTTAACCTTCTTTGATTTTATAATGTCAAACTTTACGGAGCAAGTTAGAATTTGGTTTCCCAAAATTGTAATTTGCAACGAAACATTCTGAACTCGTAAAGTAGTAAAACAGTAAAAGAAGAAACTGGAAAGAATAGCAATTTAGTACTACCGAAAAGTGTGAATAGGCGAACAGACATGTATCATATATGGAGACAGCTCACCAGAAGAAGATAAAGGATAGTGTCAGACCCTTGTTATTTTGAATAAATTAATACGAAACCGATCTGAGAGAAACGAATTTTGTCCGTAACGAGGACAGTAATTGCGAGAATGTGTTACGGGGAAAGTAGACGTAACACATAAACATCAAAGATGATATATATATCCTAACAAAGCATTCGTCAAGGTAACACAGTGAACGCTGCTGCTAGTCTACAGAATTCTGTATGTGAGCTCAAAATTTACTGACAGACAGTTGAATACCCTTCATATTTTGCCGTATACTTGATTTGAAGAGAGCACTGCAGATGGTACATGAAATTACGATAGACTCTTTCATAAAGTCCTGTGAAGAGCTTCCCATTAAGATGGAAGTAATTTCTCAGTTCGATTACGGGTGATAACATCTCCTGCGTATCATATTCCCGCGTTTTCATCTCGACGCTCTCAATCTAATAAAAGTTTTATATTGCCTGACTATTGCACTGGAGATGAGCGACTCGCTTGTGGTAGCTATCCGCAAGAGAACTGTCGAAGAACGTAAACTAATAATACAGTAAAGCTCGTATAACCCAAATTAGTTTACGGAAGCCGCTATTTAGTGTGAAAATGTTTTCTCTAGAACTGCGCAGTTTATTGTCTGCTGGTAGCAGTGACATTACTTATTTTATTTATCAATGTAGGTCTGCAAAACCCTGGAAGTTTGCGCTGTGCACAAATGGTAGTTGGACAGTTCAGATATATGTATTTCTTCATTACATACAAAACAAATACCATCGGACGCCGATTTACACAGCGCTTGAATAATTGCATCAAAACAAACCGAATATTTGCATTCATCATATCGGGAGTTGTTCTATAAATATTTTATGAACCCAGTACACGGACATCAATTAATCAATATCTTTGTAGCTTGCAAACCGGTGGCCTCGTATGTGGCCATAGCGTGGTTGTTTTTTTTCCGTCGCCTGATCAACAAATAGCAGAATGGACTTCACGCATCTATTGTCGGAAAAAATTGCTATGAATGTTACCCGTAACAGTTGCACTAAGAGACGTAGAGGGCCAGCACATTTGAAATTTCGTTAATAACAAATGGAAATTCTCTCTCACTATCCACCACAGTCATAATTTTTTTTAAAAAAGCTATGCTTTAGAGTGCGGTGACGGCTGTATACGACCACACATACGTGGAAGAGTGAATAAATAAGTTGCCAACGCCAGAATACCGCATGTAGTTTTAAATTCCGCAACTATACGTATCTAGAAGGTGAAAGCACGTGTCGCGTGGAAGGTAGCCGACACACAGAATTCCGCGTTGAATGGTTCATCTACATCTACATGATTACTCTGCAATTCACATTTAAGTGCTTGGCAGAGGGTTCATCGAACCACAATCATACTATGTCTCTACCATTCCACTCCCTAACAGCGCGCGCCAAAAACCTAAACCTTTCTGTTCGAGCTCTCATTTCTCTTATTTTATTTTGATGATCATTCCTACCTATGTAGGTTGGGCTCAACAAAATATTTTCGCATTCGGAAGAGAAAGTTGGTGACTGAAATTTCGTAAATAGATCTCGCCGCGACGAAAAACGTCTTTGCTTTAATGACTTCTATCCCAACTCTAGTGTCACATGTGGCACACTCTCTACCGTATTACGTGGTAATACAAAACGAGCTGCCCTTTTTTGCACCCTTTCGATGTCCTCCGTCAATCCCATCTGGTAAGGATCCCACACCACGCAGCAATATTCTAACAGAGGATGAAAGAGTGAAGTGTAAGCTGTCTCTTTAGCGAACTTGTTGCAACTTCTAAGTGTCCTGCCAATGAAATGCAACCTTTGGCTCTCCTTCCCCACAATATTATCTATGTGGCCTTTCCAACTGAAGTTGTTCGTAATTTTAACACCCAGGTACTTAGTTGAATTGACAGCCTTGAGAATTGTACTATTTACCGAGCAATCGAATTCCAACGGATTTCCTTTGGAACTCATGTGGATCGTTATTTAGCGTCAACTGCCATCTGCCACACCATACAGCAATCTTTTCTAAATCTCTTTGCAACTGATACTGGTCTTCATCTGCGAACAACCTAAGAGAACTGCACAGATTGTCACTCTGGTCATTTATATAGATCAGGAACAGCAGAGGTCCCAGGACGCTTCCCTGGGGAACACCTGATATCACTTCAGTTTTACTCGATGATTTGCCGTCTATTACTACGAACTACGACCTTCCTGACAGGAAGGCCAGTCAGGCCAAGATCGCAGGTGTGCAATGAATGTGTGCTCGTCTGGAAGACGAGCCGAGGGACTGTCCGCAGTACACGCCCATAGCGAAATTTCGTGGAGATTTGTGTTCAGCTGGACACAGGAATTCAACGAAGAAGAAGAAAAAGTCACCAAGAAGGAGAGTCCTAGCCGCCCTCGTTATCGATTGATAGTAAACTGTTACCCCGTCTAGTAGTATTTTCATACACACAGGACTCATCGCTCTTGTGGGCTGCATCAACTTAGGGAACCGAATAAACTTGTTAAATGCAAAGAGATCAGTCGCTTGATGTGAACGCTGCCCCGAGAATTCCTAGCTGCAGGCTTTTAACACCTTGTCGAAGGGGGGATATAAGTGTTTCAGTTTGCAAGGGGAGTGTGTTGAAAATGAAAATGAATTGAAGACTGGTACACAAGGCTCTGATGTCTCTGTCGCAGTTTGCTCCTTATTTATTGGCTCACCCTCGTATATGGTAAAGTGACGACGAATAGCTACAAAGACGAAATCGTTATTGTATGATATAATTGAATAATACAAAAACTTGCAGCCCAATGGCGGCAATTTCAGACCTGAAGTCCGTAACAGGTTGTTGTGGCTGTTGTTGTTGTCTCCAATCTGAGGGCTGCTTTCATGGATCTCTCCATACGAGTCTATTTTGTGCAAGCCTCTTCGGCTCTGAAATGCTACTATACCTAAATCCGTTTGAACCTGCTGACAATATTCTTGTCTAAGGCTACCCCCACAATTTGTACCACATCACATTTCCCTATCCTACCACTCTTACTGTTCCTTCATGCCTAGGGATGAGTCGTATGGGTCGAACCCCTATTTTAGTCATGATGGGCCATAAATTTCTTCCCCTCACCCCCATTTCAGTTCGGTACCTCACTAGTTCTTCGATGTACCCATTTAACCTTCAGCATTCTTCTATAACATATCATTCCAAAATCTTATGCTCTCCTCTTGTCTGAACTGCTTAACATTAACTTCGACATCCTCATAAGACTACAGTGCAGGCTAACTATTAAATTTATATCAGCTGTTTAAAATTCATCTCTTGCTATTGCCAGTCTGTATTTAACATCGTCTCGCTTCTGTTATGTTGAGTTATTAAGCTGCCCCAGTTGGCAAACTTATCATTTACATTTAGTGTCTCCTTTCCCGATCTAATTTCCTCAACATCTCCTGATCTAATTCAACTAAGTTTCGTTACCCATGTTTTAAATTTTCTTGGCGTTCATCCTGTATTTTTTTTTCGTGACGCTATCCATTCCGTATTATTCTCTTTCCAAGACCTTTTCCGTCTCTGACAGAATTACGATATTATCGGCTCACTTCAGTGTTTATATTTCTTCTACCTGAACTTTAATTTCATTCCCGAATTTCACCCTGGTTTCCTTTACTGCTGGCTCATTGTAGAGATCGAATAATATCGGGTATAGGTTGGAAACTAGTCACGTATTCTTCTTAACTGCTGATGCCTTTTCATTGCTGCCCGATGATTCTTATAGCAGGTTTCCATATTCTCTGTAAATATTCTGGCATTCCCTGTTTTTCATCCGTGCTACCTTTAACATCTGAAGGAATGTAATCCTGTAAGAACTGCAAAAAGTTTCCTCTACATCTAGAAGTGCTACAAGCGTAGGTTTGCCTTTCTTCAATCCATCTCATAGCGTCAGTGTTGCCTCGCGTGTTGTTACATCTAAGTGGAACCAAAACGTATCTTCTCCAAGCTCACCCTCTACCAGTTTCTCAATTATTCTATAAATAAGTGGTGTCAAAATTTTGCAGTTAGGAATAATTGAACTGATATTTTGGTGGCATTCACATCTGTTTGCACCTCCCTTCTCTGGAACATAAATGAATACTTCTTGAAACATAAAGGCATTTCACCTGTCTCATATCTATGTTACATACCAGGTCGAAGAGATTTGCCATCACTGTCTCTGCCGCGGCTCTCAATAATTCTGACAGAATATCATCTACTCCAGGAACCGTGTTGCGACTTATGCCTTTCAGTGCTCTGTAAATTCTTCTAGCCGTACCGTATGTCCCGTTTCATCTTGTAGTTCCTCTTCTATTTCTATAAATTTCACTTTGAGATCGTTTCATTTATACAGCGTTCCATATATAGAATATTCCCTCCAACTTTCAGCTTTCCCGTCTTTGCATAGTACTTGCTTGCCATCTTGATATTCTTACAGCTGCTTCTTTTTCCTCCAAAGCTTTGTTTTAATTTCCTGCAGACGAACTATCTTTTCCTTAGCAGTACATGGCAATTTGACCTCCTGCCATTCTTGCTTAGAAATTTTGCATTTTCTGTCAGTCTCACTTTTTAGAAGTTTCTATTCCATTTTGCCGGCTTCATTTGCTGTATTTTTAGATTTTGTCCTTTCGACAGTTCAACTCAATATGTGCTTTGTTATCTAAGGATATCTACCGGTCCATGCATTTTTAACTTTGTCATCCATTTCTGCCTTCACTACTCCATCTTCGAAAGATACCCATGCGTCTTCTATCGTATAAAATCCCCTGTCTGAGTCCACTGTTCCCTAATGCTCCCACTGAAATTATCAATAACATCCGGTAATTTCAGCTTACCCAGGTCATATTTCCCTACGTTCCTTTGTAAGGTGTCAGGCAAATCCAACACCTTCCATGAAAACCCTGACATAAAAGCAAATCTAGTAGTATGTCACATAGCTCGGAATAAATCGTGACATTAAATTAACCAAAGTAATACAAGTAACGAGTGACCAAATGGAATACCACAGACTAACACAAGAATGCCTAAATGCATGTCGTACCTTCCCGCAGTGAGGCAGATGCAGTTCCGAGGGGAGAAACGAGGACAGACCGTGTTAAGCTAGAAGGCCCTACGATAAGGGACGGACTGGACACCCACGTCGCCAGCCTTCCTCTAAGACTACCACCCACACGTTTTAGCGTGAGACTTTTTCGCGTCCCTGTTACGTCAAGGACCACCCTACCAGCCCATGTTAAAAGATAGAGCCCTCCAGAAGAACAGTATAGATCTTATGATAACGTTAAAAGTACCACTCCAGCTGCAGGTTTTAGCGTGAGACTTTTTAGCGTCTCTGTTACGTTGCAAACTTTAAAAACATTGCCCCACCACGAAAACTATAACGTTTCTCATTGGATTGACAGAATCTTTGTAGGCGAAGCTTAAGGTTAACATTGAGACCCTGATTGGTCAGATAAAAACACAGCCAGATAGTTTTTTTAAACCAACTTCGTTAAATTGTAGTAAGGAGATGTTAGAAGGAGTTGCTTCCGAGATGGCGAGGTGAGCGGAGTTGTGCTGCCCGCCGCCCCCTGACGCTGCCTAAACACCGACATGGTAATGAACGCACGCAATGCCGCATTTTTGAGCGCATAAGGCTTCACAGCAGAAGTCTCATCTGCTACACCCCTTTTTTGGGTAATACTAGTGTCGATCGTTAATTAAAACTCATAGTGTTCACATTTGCCACTTGAAGTAAAAATCTGAAACGCGATGATTTTTCTTTTATATAGTTATTGAGAAGCCACATCAGCCACTGTAATTTACGACAAGTTAGATAAGTAATTAAAGGTAATTGTGGGTCACTGTAGACCATTTTGATAGTTTTCTCTTTTGTGAAACTTAAATTAAACCTAGATTATAGATGTGATATGGCACAGGTCATCCTTCGATCGATTGTAGAACTTGGAAACCCATTCAGGGAATATTCGTTCACATTTTTGTTGAACGCAGTTGGTTTTTACCATCCTGTATTAAAACATCTCCTTTTATCAATAGTGCAATTTATAAACAATGTTTTGTGAGTAGAATAAAATTTCCAATGTTAAACTTAACTGCTTTTTCGACGTTATTTTACCAGCTAACTAAAAATAGGAAAGCCTTGAACTCCTTCCACTAAATTTAGTTAGTATTAAGATTCTTTTACAGGGAGTGCAGTGGAGCTGAAGCTGAGATTATTTAGTATTTGGTTATATCATCGCTAGTCTCACTGAACTCTTTTGAATTCTGCATGTCATGTGTGATCTGGCGTCTCCTTACCAGCAACAGGTCCCAGGTTCAAACTAGTCAATTCCCTAAAAAAAACACGCACAGAGCGTCGTTGCGCGAAAGTGGTAGGGAGACACGATATAGAACAAACAGACACCACCATGAATGTTTAGACCTTTTTTAGTCCGCAATTGACCACACTGGTTCATGGATATGTTTTACAGTTTAAAATCTGACTTCAAAACATATGTCTCACCACTACATAGTCAATCTGAAACTTTCACAATTCCGAGATCTTTTCCAAATTGTAATCTCCCAACAGATTTATTTCCATAACTTCGGAATAATAATGTGACTAACCTCCCAATTAAAATGTGACACATACATAACCTTTTATTAATTAACTGACTGTGAATCTAAACTGAAAAATATGGATTTCAGCAATGCTACGTCATTGTCCTGAAAAGACATTCTGAATAAATTGAAAATTCTTACCTCAATTAAGTCCCCGGATAATGCTTATGTATCTGCCCCTATAAGAAATTTTTCTGGCACAGCCCAGTGCAATGCTGGCCTCTAGATTTTGTTATGTATAAAAAAAACTGATTTTTCTGTACGATAATTGGCATGACTATGCATAGGAGAAATTAGTAAAAACTTTAAATTCAGATGAATGACGGTCAACAGTTATTTTTAGAAGAAGATTGTTATTGAAATATTATAGAAAATTATTTACATGTGACTTTGATACAGCAATAGTACAAAATCAGTTACTGCAAATTATATGTGTGCTTGGCAATAAATAATAATAATTTTTGCTTTTACCTTGTACTACATCGCTCAGGCACCGCCATCATTTTCCACGACCGGCCTTGGTGATTCCATACCGGATATAAGAGCTGTCTGTGAGCTATACAACTAGACAACTGCTCTTTATGAGCGATCTGACCCAACTGCCCGACTGCAAGCTACTACTCCTACTGCAGTCGACAATGCTCTCTTGTCTGCGATTCTATTGTAGCTCACATATCGCAGGCAGCGTGTGAGCAAGCCATCAAAGTTACATCTGCTCGAGTGTGCGAGCAAAATCCTTAGTCATGGACCTCTTACAACATATACAACAGTTTTAAGCTCCTTAAGTGTTAGTAACTATTAAATTATACTCTGTGCTGAGTTCCATCAGGCAGATTCCTCTTTCATTTCATTCCTCCAGCCCATTTTCTACTTCTTTTTTTTGCCTTCGTTTTCCTATTATAAAATTCCAGTCATCCATCACAATTAAATTATCGCCTCCCTTAACTGCCTGAATAATTTTCTTTATCACATCATACATTCTTTAAATATGGTCATCATCAGCGAAGATAACTGGCATACAAAATTGTGATACTATGGTGGGTTTTGGCTTCGTATTTGTGCTGGCAGCGATAAGTCGTTTGTTATTCAGTCTGTAGTAGTTTGCCCGCATTCCTATTTTCTTATACATTATTAGGCCCACTATTTGATTATGCGTTTATGACCCTGTACAGATCTGGCCAGAAGTCTTCTTCATGTGCCTGCGCTACACTATTTCCGTTCTATCTAACTTCAACCTAGCTATTATCCTTTCTAAATTTTCTAACCTACCTGCTGATTAAGGGCTACTGAATTCCACGATCTGGTCAGTTTTCTTTTTCCTTTAGACACTCTCATGAATACTTCTCGACCGGAGGTCCGAATGCCAGAATAAATTACCTGTAGTATATTTTATCCAAGATGAGGCCATCATTAAGCCAGACAGTAGACCCACTTGGCCTCGGAAAAAAACTACGACTGTAGTTTCCTTTAGATTTGAGTTGTACCAGCACAACGATGCCGTGACGGTGGATATTGTAAGATAGCGATATAGGTCAGTCATTCAGATTTTTATATTTGCAGGAACAACGGGTTAATCTGGCCTCTCAACTGATACTCCTCCGTTGTGATTGCACCTATAGTATGGCTATCTGTACCGTTGAGGCACGCAAGTCACCTTACCATGGCAATATCCATGGTTCTTTGGGGGGGGGGGGGGGAGTGGAGGGGATATTTACGCTGTGACTACCATTGCTGGCCTTCCCAGTAACTAAAAAATCCGAAGTGGCTTCTTAACATGTGGTATATATTGATTCTGTTTTTATACAATGCACTATAACAATTATTTTAGAAATAATACTTTTTATTTGTTGTTTCAATATTCTGATGATTTCTGTGGCCGAAAAGCTTTAGGGTGCATTTTGTATATATAAAAAAGATAATAGCGATCAGGAAGGACAACTACATCGATTCTTAACGGAAGCCATTAATTATACAATAAAGACTACGATTTTGTTTCCTTGAAGCAAACCGAAAGTAAAAAGACAGATATCGTTCAAATGGCTCTGTGCACTACGGGACTCAACTGCTGTGGTCATCAGTCCCCTAGAACTTAGAACTACTTAAACCTAACTAACCTAAGAACATCACACACATCCATGCCCGAGGCAGGATTCGAACCAGCGACCGTAGCAGTCGCACGGTTCCGGACTGCCCGCCTAGAACCGCGAGACCACCGCGGCCGTCACAGATATCGTCTTTGTGACTGACTTAAGAGTGTTGAAAACATTCAAAGCTGAAATCGAGCATTTATTGTTAAAAATAATGGAAATGTGTAATGACTGAAACGGCTTTCTCAACACTTTGATAGCGGAGAGCTATCTCTAGTGTCTTCTGCGTATATAAAATACACATTTCATGAGAGAAATATCGTCAGAAGATTTAAATTAAAAATAAAAATGTAAACATGAAACAATTTCAATTACTAATTGTTTTGGTTTGGAAATTACATAGATGTGTGTAACTGTAGACTTGGAAAGGGTCAGGACTTTTTCACACTAAGATACCAACGCTTATCATAGGTAGGAAAGGAAGGTCACGTCCAACACTTTCGGAATATAAACCTGCCATGGACATTTGAATCATTCCACTTACAGCACTACCCATTATTCCCTTTTGTCCATGAAAAGGAGTGGTGAAAGCTTTCGACTACTAGAACAACGTTTTTGTTTGTTGTAAAGTAACGTTTGCAGCCAATCACGATTTTATTATATCCACGACACATCCAGGGAGAAAATCCCACTTTCAAATGAGGTTTTTGTATTTTATGGTGTTTATGAGTGGTATTTACAATGTGTGAGCTGCTTCTTTATTCTGGTGTCCTTGTTGTAAAACACAAAGACGTGTAAATTTGTAATTAAATATTGCATCTGACTCTATAAATAATGGCGAATTACGAAATAACTGCAAGTTATCGGTTTCTTGTTGTCCTCTTTTGCAGAAATAAATTCACTTGTTTTACAACAGTTACACGGCTTACAATCCACAGTACACGTTAAAAGTATAAAAGCAGGAAGTCGTGAATGTATTTTACGTATTGTCATCAGAGATATGATGCTGCAGACTGTCCACAGAGTATGCACACCGTTTCTTACCAAAGAGAGCATTCTCTTATTTAATATAAATCATTGTTAGCTCGAACATTAGCTACAAGCTCACTTATTCCGTGTAATAGTCTTATCTGCCTATTTACAGATTCAATTGAAGCACCTTAAAAAAATCGTGAAGTAACTATCCAGTTATCCATTTAATATTTTATCTTAACATTTTATGGGTGCGTCGTGTGTGTTCTTTCGGACGTGTCTGAAAAAGCAGACACCACACGGAATCCGCAGCTGTGATACATATTATGTAAATTCAAGGTAGAGACCTTTCCTTTCTTCCCTCTCCAGCCTAAATTTATACAATACCTTCATATTTTATTTGTGGTGTGAATATATGTCTAATTCATCCAATAGGACAATTTCAGACCTTAACTAGTCGGCCCACTACTTCGATATTTTTCTCTGCATTTACAAATAGCTGTCCTGCATAGTGTATGGGTGTGTCTGTTTCTGATGAGATTCTGTTGTTTGTTCTTTGGACATATGGTGTAGAAATGTCAGTGTAATTTTTTCATAATGCGGGGCCACAGGCATAAAATATTTCTTTAAAGTCAGTATTTACAGTGTTACATTTACACTTATACGCTCATGATTTTGGCTTCAAATTGTGTACTAGTGTATTTTAATATTTTAATATGACAGTATGCCATCTTAGGCAATTTATGACACTTAAAACACTTGATAATGGCAATCTGAAGCGAAATCATTATTTTGAAAGTGTAAATGTAACACTGTATACAAACAACCCTCTAATGGCGGTACTGACTTTAAAGAAATGTCAGTAAGTTTCTCCTTGACAAAGCGTGGAGCATTATTGGCTTGTTATTTTCTATATTCACGAATCTCAATATGAGTCATGATGAAGTTACTCGTATATATTAGCCTCTCGTGTAATTTATTAGATGGAGTGACTAACGTCTACTTTTTGTTTGTTTTTAAGACATTTACGTTTCCCTTTTTTTCATGTGTTGCCGATGTATATGTATTTTCATTTTGGACGTGTTCTTACTAGCTAACACTAGATTATACTGAGTATCTTTATTACTACCAAAATTTATCATTCGTCAAAAATGGCTGGCAGTTACAAAGTCCCCTCATATTAATGTGATCTCCACCTATCTTCCAGGTCATCGTGTAATACCCACCCGCATACAGCATTTGGTAGCACTAGCAGTGGAGAGTCAATAAAGCGTGTCGAGGGGACGCGTAATACAGTGCAGTTGTCTTGATGCGGAAACCGAGCTATTTATCTGATGGCGAGAAGGGCATCATGATTGGCTTTCGGGCAAAGATCGAATCATTTCCGAAGCTGCTATGTAGGCTGTTTTCGAGCCACCGTGGTTAAAGTACACTGTACATGGCAAAATTATGTTGTCCAAACCTGGTGCCGATGCAGCTGCGATACACCATGGGCCATAGATGACAGGCGTGAATGACGGCTCAGAGATTCCTACGGGCGAATAGACATGCAACTGTTGAGCAACTGACCACCCAGATGAACTCAACGACCGTTCACTGAACGTTGCTGCGTATCGACTTCCGTAGGAGGCTCCTGGTCCATGCAACCATGCTACCCGCTGCTAATCAGCGCTGAAGCCTCCAATTTGCGTGCCATTGCCGCAACTGGATGTCCACTGAGTGACGAATTGTGGCGTTTTCGGACGAATCTCGTTTTATGTTACGTCAGACAGGCGACCGTCTGAAAGCACACACCCTGCAACAATTTTCGGAATGGTCTAGGCCGGACGAGGGAGATTTATGTTCAGGGGAAGTTTTCGTAGCATTCCCAGGGTGATGTCATTCTGGAACGCACAATGGATCAACAGAAGACTGTATTTATCCTTGGGGACCACGGCACGATGGCATCTACCAGCAGGGCAATGTAACGTGCCACACTGCTCGTAATGTACACGGATGGTTCAAAGAACACCAAGATTGGTATACCGTGTCTTTATGGCCACCAAACTCCCCAGTTTTAAACACAATCGAGATTCTGTGCGACCACCTCGATCGAGCTATTCGCGCCATGGGTTCTCAACTGAGATACCTAGCACAGGTGACCAAGGCACTGGAGACAGCATGGCTCCACATCCATTCGTACCTTCCAGAACATCACTGACTGTCTTTTTGCTGTGGTTCGCGTTGCAAGAGGTGGTTATTCAGGCTTCTGACAGGTGATCGATCACATTAATGTAACTGCACAGTGTAAAACTGATTTTAAGTAGATAAAATACGTTTTGTCAAAATGGATCAGGTCAGTGTTCTTCGAAAATAGACAGCTCAATGTTTACCATATGTATTAGTATGTTCGCAAATTTTCTTGAACATCCAATTTTTAGTCGGTCTCAACCATCACGACTAGCTGCCACATGATCTGCTTTAATAATTGCGAAATTTCTTCTACACGTCAGTAGTACTTAATAGGCCCTATTCTTGTGTCTCTCCTTCGCATCCCACAAATATTAATAACTTTGAACTGATTTAATCTTCTGTACTCTTTCTGTGCCTTTTTCTCAACTTATTTTACTTGAATTTCGTCCAATATTTTCTGTACTTTTCTTTCATCAGATTGTATTCTTCTCTTTTTTTGCCGTGTTCATCATTGTGTAAATACCCATTTTGAAAATTATTCTTTCCATGGCATTTCTCGATTTAGGTTTGTCATGAGAAATGCATACGAGTCTAATTGTATGCGGTTAGCAGAAGACTAACTGACCGGGTATACGAAAGAGGGCGACGTGCCTAACGATTCACCAGGCCCGAGTCATGTGACGCCACTCGACCCATCAGAACCGTTCTAATGCGTCACGAACAAGCTAAATGAAGCTTGACCAGCATCTACAGGGTATTTCAAAAATGACCGGTATATTTGAAACGGCAATACAAACTAAACGAGCAGCGATAGAAATACACTGTTTGTTGCAATATGCTTGGGAGAACAGTACATTTTCAGGCAGACAAACTTTCGACATTACAGTAGTTACAATTGTCAACAACAGATGGCGCTGCGGTCTGGGAAACTCTATAGTACTATATTTTCCACATATCCACCATGAGTAGCAATAATATGGCGTAGTCTCTGAATGAAATTACTCGAAACCTTTGACAACGTGTCTGGCGGAATGGCTTCACATGCAGATGAGATGTACTGCTTCAGCTGTTCAATTGTTTCTGGATTCTGGCGGTACACCTGGTCTTTCAAGTGTCCCCACAGAAAGAAGTCACAGGGGTTCATGTCTGGCGAATAGGGAGGCCAATCCACGCCGCCTCCTGTATGTTTCGGATAGCCCAAAGCAATCACACGATCATCGAAATATTCATTCAGGAAATTAAAGACGTCGGCCGTGCGATGTGGCCGGGCACCATCTTGCATAAACCACGAGGTGTTCGCAGTGTCATCTAAGGCAGCTTGTACCGCCACAAATTCACGAAGAATGTCCAGACAGCGTGATGCAGTAATCGTTTCGGATCTGAAAAATGGGCCAATGATTCCTTTGGAAGAAATGGCGGCCCAGACTAGTACTTTTTGAGGATGCAGAGACGATGAGACTGCAACATGGGGCTTTTCGGTTCCCCATATGCGCCAGTTTGGTTTACTGACGAAGCCGTTCAGGTAAAAATAAGCTTCGTCAGTAAACCAAATGCTGCCCACATGCATATCGCCGTCATCAATCCTGTGCACTATATCGTTAGCGAATGTCTCTCGTGCAGCAATGGTAGCGGCGCTGAGGGGTTGTATGGATAGAGGTGTAAACTCTGGCGCATGAAACGATACGTGGACGTTGGCGTCATTTGGACCGCAGCTGCAACACGGTGAACGGAAACCTGAGGCCGCTGTTGGATCACCTGCTGCACTAGCTGCGCGTTGCCCTCTGTGATTGCCATACACGGTCGCCCTACCTTTCCAGTACGTTCATCTGTCACGTTCCCAGTCCGATGAAATTTTTCAAACAGATCCTTTATTGTATCGCTTTTCAGTCCTTTGGTTACATTAAACCTCCGTTGAAAACTATGTCTTGTTGCAACAACACTGTGTTCTAGGCGATGGAATTCCAACACCAGAAAAATCCTGTTCTATGGAATAAACCATGTTTTCCGCAGCACACTTGCACGTTGTGAACAGCACACGCTTACAGCAGAAAGACGACGTAGAGAATGGTGCACCCACAGACTGCGTTGACTTCTATATCTTTCACATCACTTGCAGCGCCATCTGTAGTTGAAAATTGTAACTACTGTAATTTCGAAAGTTTGTCCGCCTGAAAATGTACTGTTGTCTCAAGCATATTGTAACAAACGGTGTATTTCTATCGCTGCTCGTTTAGTTTTTATTGCCGTTTCAAATATACCGGTCATTTTTGAAACTCACTGTAAATAGTTATAACTGAGTCATTTTGTCAAAACGCATTTTGTCTAGTTATAAGCAGTTTTAACTGACATTCGTTTTCAACTAGCAGTATATTCTAATTGTAACAAAGGTACAGAATATGATCTCGTTGTAACTAGTAAGAACACACGTACTAACTAAAAATGTTTTTCCTGTTTTTATTAGTTTAGTTTTTATCAGGTTCTTTATTTCATTTTGTTCGGTATGGAGGTAATCATGGAACAACTTAAGTCATTAGTAACTGCAGTCTGTGTCACTAAATTTGTATCCTATTGCATGTTTTCTTGGTTCTAGAGTATTGTCTTTCCTCTCGAAGCACTGATCTGTGTGCTGCTCACTCCATCATCTTATCATCTTTCAAATGTGTAATCGGGATAGCAATATACCTTCCAATGTATGGGCTGGTAGCCATACCACCATCTTCAAGACGCGTCGGTAACTAAATTAAAACCAGTTGATTCTATGACTTTCTTTGGGGTAAAAGGCGTGGACGTCGTAAATCGTTTCAAGCTTGCTGTCTTACCCATTGGCAGTAGCATCTTCCAGCAAGATAACTTTGTCTCAAGGCCACAATCATGCTGCAGTGGTTTGAGGACGCCGTGGCCACCAAATTCGCGTCATACAAACCTGATCATCAAGGATGGTATCGAGCGTCAGAGACGGTATCGGATGCTTATAACTGCATGATCTGCCTTCGGTGAAGAAACAATACCGCGTAAGTAGCAAAATAAGAATTTTACACGAGAGACAAATAACTATCTAAAATGCCTAATACTAATACATTTCACAGCGGCGCTAAATTTGAATAGTACCACAATAAGGAAACATTGGATCAAATAAAAATGTGAAAAATTACGCTTTAGAAAGCTGAATTACGGCACATACGCGGAATTGTCTCGGTATTTATGCCGTGATCTGTTACGCGGTATTTGTTTGTCAGTCTCCCGGCACGACTTGACACATTTACGTTGGTATTTGGTGCTGAGAAAGCTGGTAAGAACACGTTTTGGAGCATTAATCGTTTTGTACTGAAAGATTTCACAGAAACATTTTCAATAAATATACTGTTTACATAGTTCCGATAACGTCTGCACATTTCTTCAAGGAAAATCCTAAACGTCACTCCAAGCACCAACAGAGAATTACACTGCACTGTTTAAGTAGGCTGTTTAGGTTTTCTTATTGGTAACGGCACATAGCGCTCTGTATGAAAAATCACTGGCTGTGCTGTGCGCAGTCTGTGGCTAGTTTGCATTGTTGTCTGCCATTGTTGTGTTGGGCAGCAGCAGCTGGATGTGAACAGCGCGTAGCGTTGCGCAGTTGGAGGTGAGCCGCCAGCACTGGTGGATGTGGGGAGAGAGATGGCGGAGTTTTGAAATTTGTAAGAATTGGTGTCATGAACTGATATATATATATATATATATATTATGACTATTAAGGTAAACACATTGTTTGTTCTCTATTAAAATCTTTCATTTGCTAACTGTGCCTCTGTAGTTAGTGACTTCCGTAGTTTGAATCTTTTATTTAGCTGGCAGTAGTGGCGCTCGCTGTATTGCAGTAGCTTGAGTAACGAAGATTTTTGTGAGGTAAGTGATTTTTGAAACGTATAGGTTAATGTTAATCAGGGCCATTCTTTCGTAGGGAATTTTGGAAGTCAGATTGCGTTGCGCTAAAAATATTGTGTGTCAGTTTAAGCACAGTCGAGTATAAATTTTTCTAAGGGGACGTTTCATATGTCGACCCTTAGCCGAGGATACCTCACTGGAATCTTCTGATTTTTTCTTGTTGTTTGTGTAATTAAAGTAGATTTTTTTATTGATAGCGCGTAATCATAGAGAGAATTTCCTTTGTAGTTGTAGTCTTTCATTGTTGTACAGTAAAACAGTTGCGGCATGCATGTAGATTTGCACCAAGTATTTCGCAGCTGCGCTTGCAATTAACTAGATATTATTTTCAGTGCTATGTTAATGTGTTCTCTTACTTTTGTTCTTGAAATTGTGTTTTTCTGTGTTGTCGTGTGAAAAATTGTGACAATAATGGCGTGTGAAAAACGTAACACTAGGCTCCAAAGTAAACTGAGAAATGACAGTGAAGACGAAAGCAGTGTGTTAGCGTCACCATGTAATGAATTCACTAACGTTCAAAGTAGTAATTTGGTAATAGCGCATAGGGAAATGGAGCGGGTTGCAAATAATGGTGTAGGCAGTGAAACAATTAGTGAACAGGGAAGAGTTATCGATCGACCGGTCGGCAACAGCTCGCCTCAGGATTCCGAAATGACAGGACACAATCTTGCAAATACTGTAGATTCAGATTTTGCGTCCTCACCGTTTTCTCAAATAAATCAAGACACATTTTCTGCTTTTCAAAATGCGAATATTGCCGGTTCAAATGCACTGCCGAAAAGCACTGAGGAACATGTTTCTGACACCAGTGCACTGTTATTACAGTTAATGCAACAAATGGGACAATGGCTACAAAAGTTAGACACAACGCTTGAACAAAATCAGAGACAAACACAGCAACAGTTGGACACAATGGAACATAATCTTCAAAAGTTAGACACAATGGAACAAAACCAGAGACAAACACAGCAACAGTTGGACACAATGGAACATAATCTTCGGAAGTTAGACACCACACTTGAACAAACACGTGAAGATTTAACTACTGAGTTACATAACATTGAATCGAAATGTCAAAAAATCTGTAATGACGTAAAAACACAAATTTGTGAGCATTTTCAACCTATTTTTTCGCGGCATGAAAACTCATTACAGAATCACGAAGCAGCCATAAAAGAATTGCAAACTGTTGTTCGTGAAAATCACGACACCTTGCAAGCTAAAATGGACTCAGTTGCATCCACCGATTCGGTTACGCAACTTGCAAGAACTCAGGAAAACTTAAAGGACACAGTAGATTCGAATTCAACACAAATGGACACTCTGAAACTTGGTTCAGAAAAACACACTGAGGAAATGTGTTCACTATCGGAGAAAGTAGCCGAACTTTGGGATCAGTTCACTAATTCATCTACGAAGGTAGATGATAATCTGAATGACACAAAACCGGTAGTCTTTAATGGCACAGAAGAGTTGGAACAAATTAGGAAATTCAAACAAAATCAGAATCAAATTAATACGCAACACCAAAGAGAAATCCGGGAAGTACAAGATCAGTTGACACAGGTAATACAAGAATTACGTATTTCAGAGGACACTCGCACTCCAATACGGGAAGAGGGACATAAAAATACGGAACTGCCACAAAATAACAACACAGGGCACTTTGGAGATTATGAGAGAAATTGGCAAGGTACACCGAATTTTGAGATGGAACCGCCGAAACGACATAACAATGACCGAAATGCGACCCGCCGACACGATGATTTTGACTATAAGCTGTTCATTGCTACACGTAAATTCAAAACATTTAAGAATTCTGGCAACGACATTCATCCACAAGCGTGGCTCCATCAATTCCTCCCAACTGGTCACTAGACACATTAGAATTTGTGTGTGGCTACTTAGAGAATGAACCAGCTGTAAGAATGCGATCGGTCATTCACGATTGCCACAGTGAAGGAGAATATTACCATGCCTTCCTCTCAGCATATTGGTCCCAAGCCACACAAGACCGAGTAAAACATGGCATCATGATGATGAAACATTTCGAACAATCTGAATTTTCCAGTCTTGTGAAATATTTTGAAGACACGTTGCACAAGAATCAGTACCTGTCAAACCCATACAGCCCGTCAGAACTCATCCGCATTTGCTTAATCAAATTGCCTGAACATTTAAGGAATATTATTTTGGCAGGGCGCTGCAAAGACGACATTGAAGCTTTTCAGGGACTGTTAAAAAAATTAGAAATTGACACTGACAATCGCGGAACGCGAAAACAGGAACACAACAATTACAGGTCACATCCGTCGCAATTCCGCGATGAAAGAAATAATAACTGGACACGACAAGGCTATTCACACAATACAAATCGTGACCAAAACAGACATCAACCGTATGACAACCGTTGGCAGAGTAGTAATAATTACAGGGAAAGGTCACCTCTCCGTGGTAATGACTATCACAGAGACAATCAGAGAAACAGACAATATAGAAACCAAAATAATTACTATCAAGGGAGAAAGAATAACTTTAGACGCAACGGTCCAGCGCGCAGTTACGATTCAGAGAGAAATTCTCCACCACGTGACCGACAAGAAAGAAACTATGGAATCTACCGACATGACGACAGACGATATGATCGTAACGACAGGCCTGAATTGCAGCAGAACTGGCGGGAATGAAACAGGGCAGGGCCCTCTCGAGAAGGTGAATTTGTAGAAGTTAGGTCTCCTAATCCCAGTAACGACGCGCGCCAACAAAGAGGTAACAGACAATGACTCGCACCGCAGGCAGCCACGTGCGCCGGCTGGCTCCGAGAAATATAATATAAGACGCCAACCTTGAGAAAAATTTTAGCATTCCTTATCGACGTACACAACATGATAATTCCTTTGAAGTTAAAACTCTGCGAACTAGAAAGGGTAGATGATGGCACCACATTTCACAGGTAAAACCGTTTATTGAAAGATAATCTGCTTTTCAACTTTGTCTTTGCCATAAAATTTTTCACTTCACGCTACTAGTACAATTTGTCAGACTTAGAATGTGTTACATGCAGCCATGTTTGAAGTTAAATATCCAGTCAAGAACCAAGAGAACTTATTTAAACAGAAATTACGAATGCATTGTTATAGTGAACAGACGTCACAGTGTTATTGTGCGTGTGCATTCTTGCTTGTTAGTTGCACGATTACGTAACGACTATAAGGCTCACATACTTAGAACATTTACCAGTATTGCTAATGAGATTTTAATGCCACATTTTGGTTTACTTGAAAATACATTCTGGATTTATAGTACTTACTGTGAGATACCAGATGATACAGTGGTTAGTTTATGTGACAGCTACACGATTTTATCACGACGCTACTAATGAGTGACAATTTACAATGTTGCTTTTGCAGTTTATCTGTTTTATATCTGCACAGTTTTTCTGAATTTTTCTGGAAAGTAAAACATGTTTTAGTAGTAACGTTTGTGGTATAGCTACAATGAGACAGCCTTTTCTGTAGCACAAAAATACGTACAATACAGTACTTACTTCATCATGGTAATAAGCGTAATAACTAAGATATCTATACGTAAAGCATTTCAATTTCGTTTATCATGAGGTAAGTACATTGACTTCTGCAGAACTTAGCTTTCGGAGGACAATAACTACGACACTTCCACAGATATTGTCTTACACAATACGCACATTTAGCGCTACAGGACACGCATTAAACTATTTATTTTTCAACATATTTGAATTACAAAGAAAGTTTTCCGTGATACATTTCATTCCATTGCTGTAATCTGTAACACCTGAGGATATAATTACATTATTCGTCAGGGGGGTACACGCTTACTTTGTGTACCATGTGTTTGGCAAGCACAAGGAGCCCTAGCTAATATGGTATTTGTTTATACAACTTTACACATCGGTACCATATTTCTCTAATACAGAATTACACAGCTATCTGATGATTTGACAGAGAAACAAACATATTTTTACTACGTCAGTGACACATGTTTAATCAATTACGCAGTTGGATAACTTCACACTTATGAAATTCTATTTTGTCTGTACTTTGTGAAATGTTCATATTTTTTCAGAACCATTGTGATACTATGAAAGGTTTGAATGATGTATTTGGTATGGGATCATGATTTTTAAAGTACATTTGAGGCAGATGACACTTGACATGAGCAGAGAATTTTTTTTTAGGTTTTTAAATTATTGGAGGAAGCTACAACGTTTTTGAGAATTGACTGAGATGTTATGATATTATTCGATAACTATGTGTGTTATGCTGTTGTGGTATCTTTATGGTCAATAAGCTGATGCTATATGAATTATTTGACTATGCTATGTATATGTTATGATGAAATATTGAAGAAGTGTCCACAAATAAGGTAAGGAATAAAGAGTAGTGGTTAGGGACTCTGATTTGTGAAAAAGGATGTTGGAAACCGAGAATCGTACTTTAAGAGTTATGAAATGAGTGTATATGCGTGAATGTATCACTATGCTGGCTAAAATTTTTTGGACACAATTATATTTAAATAATTTTATTTCTACAGATTTGTAACGCAAATTCTTGACCTGTGAATTTTTTTTATATGAGACTGCCACTGTAGCGGAAACTGGTGTCGTAAATATTTCTATAAGACAGTTAAGTGACCACCTGCATGTAGTGCGTCGTGGGCACCCAGCTGCGCGACAACCACCTGACAAAAGAAAGCCATTAGTGTGTGCCTGTCTGAGGCACAGGTGGAGAAAAAAAGAAAAGAGGCCATTATCCTCGCTATTGAGATTCCTTTGTAGAAAGCATCGCAAATACTACACGCCCAAACTTGAAAACATATGATTACATTGTGGAGCTCTTAATTTATGATATTTACTAAAATGCCTAATGAAACGACGAGAAACATTTCATGGCTATTGTCCTGCTAGTTGAGAGAAACGCCATGTGGCTTGCTTTATGCATTTATTTACTCATTTTGTTTAATATCTAGTTTCTAACTGCACTGAAGCATTGGTTAAAATAAATTTTATGGATGTACTAATATAAATATTTTATGCCTACAGATCCAGTAAATAATAACTTTATGATGTACTTAAAAAAAAAACGAAGTAGCACAAAAAGACATTTCCCTTCACAGAAATTGCATACAGAATTGTCTTTTCAAGTACATGGTAATATGTTTTTACAATAAATTTTTGTGGTGCACCACTTTAATTGCATAGACATTAAGATGTGAATCGACATCTCCCTTTTCTGCATTGTTGTCTTTACTGTAATATTTTTTCTGCTTGAGCTTTGTCATGTTTAGTTATAAGCTGTTGCATTTGCTTCTACTGTGTGCCAGGCATAGTGCTGCTGAATTTCGCTTTGTATTACTCTGTTAAGCCAGTTTTACTACGGATTTGTTTCTCTTGTTTGCTGCACAACGCCTTATATAGTTGTTATATTGCAATTGCTTTACCAATTTCCATTTTTTTGGGTCATTGCCGTTTGTGTTAATTTGTTTTGTGCTGCTGCATTGCGTCGTCCTTTAGTTAAGCATCTGAGCTCAGTAGATTTAAGTTAGCTTAAGAGGGGGTAGCCTATATAAGAGAATGAGTTGCGATGAATTTGAAGAAATGCACTGAGAGGTTATATGAGAAAAGTACAGAAAGCAGGTATAGATAGCACTTTTTGGAAATAATGAAAAACGAAGGGAGATCTCCGAGAAGTAAAGAAAGTTTTGTTTGCAAAATACTGCAGTAAAACAAACCCTGCCCTTTCCTTGTGTTATCCCACTATGTGTCTGTGTACCCTTGTGTATTTATGTTCTTCCTGTCTTTATATGTTCATCTGATAAGACTTATCTTGTAGAATTTTCTAATATTCAGCTACACTCACTATGATGAGGAATACTGTTATCCTCAAATATAATTTGCATTAATAACATGTTATTTACTTCGTAAAGATGTTTACACATAATTTATTCTGTTTTGTTCTAATGCTCATGTGTGAAGTTGATGTTTGAAAAGTTATTCTGATCTTTTATGTATGTACTTATGTCGAAATTTTTGTAACACTTATGTATTTGTCATTTCGATTCTTTTGTAAAGCCTGTATTACTGCAAATGTTATCTGTACTATTATGTTCTTTAATGATATATTTTGTACCTTTGTTATTGTATTCTCATGTTATAAAATTGTAATTCACACCTGTTCATCAAATTAAGTGACTTGTAAATTACATTTCACTGCACACGTTTCTGTTGGTCATAGTATATGGACAATATGTGAGAAGTAGAAGGACATTTCAAACAAATTCTTTGTGAGTGGACAAGTGGTGGTTATGGACTTGCTATATTATCCGCAAGACTCTTCAATGGTGATTGTGCACCTGCACAGTCAAACAGATGGCTGCTGGCCATCTCTACAAGGACTACAGTGGGTCTACACCTTTGACGACCCACCGATACCATTATTTCTACAAGGACTGCAATGGGTCTGCACCTCTGGTGGCCCACCAATACCGTAATCTCTACCAGGACTACAGTAGGTCTGCTCTGTGATGACCTACCTACCGATAGTCTTCAACGTCGACTGACTCTGCTGTGGCCCATTACCTGTCTGCATGTCAAGACTCAGCACTGCCTTTCGTTGGAAGGACAACACTACTTCTTCATGACTGCTTAGAAATCCACTACTTCCAGGTGCAATTTCTTTTATTGCTCAGACTTTGAAAAAAAACACTGCAATTTTACTGTGATGAACGATCAGGACTGTCTTTATGGACTGTGAGAGAATTTTAGCTTCTGACCAACATTGTATCAATAAGTGTGTGCATTTGATATCTTTGTTATAGTAATTATGAAAAATTTTATCAAATACTTATTGGCCACTGCCCAAAACAATTTGTAAGAATTTTTTGTGGGGAGCATGGGGGCTATTTAAGTAGGCTGTTTAGGTTTTCTTATTGGTAACGCCACATAGCGCTCTGTATGAAAAATCACTGGCTGTGCTGTGCGCAGTCTGTGGCTAGTTTGCATTGTTGTCTGCCATTGTAGTGTTGGGCAGCAGCAGCTGGATGTGAACAGCGCGTAGCGTTGCGCAGTTGGAGGTGAGCCGCCAGCACTGGTGGATGTGGGGAGAGAGATGGCGGAGTTTTGAAATTTGTAAGAATTGGTGTCATGAACTGATATATATATATATTATGACTATTAAGGTAAATACATTGTTTGTTCTCTATTAAAATCTTTCATTTGCTAACTGTGCCTCAGTAGTTAGTGACTTCCGTAGTTTGAATCTTTTATCTAGCTGGCAGTAGTGGCGCTCGCTGTATTGCAGTAGCTTGAGTAACGAAGATTTTTGTGAGTTAAGTGATTTTTGAAACGTATAGGTTAATGTTAATCAGGGCCATTCTTTCGTAGGGAATTTTGGAAGTCAGATTGCGTTGCGCTAAAAATATTATGTGTCAGCTTAAGCACATTCGTGTATAATTGTTCAAAGAGGACGTTTCACATAGACCAGTCTTGTAAAATTTTTCAAAGGGGATGTTTCAACTGTCGCACAGTTACCTCCGTGATAATTTTCATTCATAAGAACAGATTAAGTTGTTTAAATGATCCCATTTAGATTTCATAATTTTCAGTCTTTCCTTGTATAGTTTGGGGAAGCAGACATCTCCAAGAATTTTCCTCGGACGCCTCGGTAATTCTTGCCACACCTCGTTCAAGGAACATCTGTACTAAATAATACCATTTGGGCGGTACTGTAGCGCCGTCATGTCGGTAACTGTAGGCTCATTTTTTACGGCTCTTCCAGGCCTAATTGAGTCATACAGTCGCAAACTTTTCTCTGCGTAGTTGATGAAAAAGGAATAATTTAGGTAATGGACTTCGTACGTCTGTGGCTTTTTTCTCGCTTCATTAGATATCATAGCGTATTGGCTAGGAAGTGTAACTTGACGTCCTATATGCTTGCACTCAATGAAGCTGTGAACTGAGTCACATTCCAATTGAGTATGGCCTTCATCCAAAAACTTTTGTGTAATCAATACTCCAGTATCAACTGATAATCTTAAAAGAGCATTTGATAATTTCAAATTTCTGTTCTGATATGTTCTGCCGTCAAAATACAGAAAGACTTGAACGGGATTTTCCTTAATCGTTCTGAAAGGGATATCTACGATGCATGAGGCAAAACATGATGCAATCAAATCACCTAGCGTTTCATCGAACTTTAACCTACGGCATCACAGCTTTATAAATTATACATTGTAGTTATGAACGGCCAACTTTGTTTTATAATAAATTGCACTTGCATTTAAAAATGGAGCTACTCGGCCTCCTATCTCAAGTCGCTCAAGGTGCTCTGTTTTTTTCTGAACATGAGTGTACAATGATTTCGTAGACTTCAGCACCTTTTTGCATCCCTGTTTGCTCTTTCCGTTCTGTGTGTTGCTTCCACACATCTTCTCTCATGTTACCAAGCCTGTAACTACAACTCAAGTCACGCTGACCTTTCTTGGGGGAAAATAAGCTAATAATACCATCTTCTAAAATCAAGTTAAAGGTAGCCCGATCCCGACTTAATGGTGAAACCTTCTCCACATGACATTTTTCCACATTGAGTCAATACAGCTGTTGTTTGTATTGTGTAACAGGCTCAAGGTACAACTTCGAGGAGGATTTCCTGCAGTAATGCGAAGGAAGTTTCAGAAGAGAGTCCAGGAATTCTTTCATGAAAGTTCTCTCATCTTTCGTCTGTTTGATTCGAGGTCGTGACGATTCTGTCTCACGACTCATGCCTTATGTGGAATTAACCAACCAATATCGGACAGTCCATCCTTTAATCCCAAAAGTATTGAGAAACATCTTCTTGCATACATTATGTTTTCACACCTCATTTCCCAATGATAAATGACGGTACCTTTTTTCCTGCGTTCGCCAATGTTCTTCCCTGGTCGTTTGGTTGGAATTACGTCCGCAAGATTGATAACGTAAACCTTCCTGTGATCCCATGACATAGTTTCCCAAAATATGCTAAATACTGCCTGCCCATCATCAGAAGAAAACTGTCACTCACTCTCAGGAACGATTCTCCCCTTTTATAAGCTGATTTCAGCCGAGAAACAATTTCTTCTTCAGTAAAAAGATGGACATCTATATCGCTGTTCATTATCACGAATGAAGCTACAAGCATGGAACCACATTCTAGCACTGTAATAAGGCAGTAACAATGTGCTGTGGCTGCGCGCGCGCGCTTTTGTATTTACGCGGTATTGTTTACAGTATCCATAGATTGTAGATACGGGTTATTTAATTATCTGCTGTTCCGCGGTACTTCCATTTATTTATTTGCTGTGTCACATACCGGGTATTGTTTTAGATACTCTTTTTTTTCATGGTAAATAATGAAAAATTCGGAATTATGGCTTTAAGAGCAGATGCGCTACGGTCAACGACATCATCTGACTGAAAAACGAACAATCGGCAATTCGTGAGTTAGGCGGTGTTGTTGCTTCATCTACGCTGTGCTTAGATATCTAGTTGCAGATGCTTCCGGAAAGCTATTGAGGACTTGCCGAAACCATGCCAGGAAGATACCCTCCTGTAATGCGTTCCAAAGGCAAACCATCATTCTATTACGCAGGTGCTCATGAAGTATTGCCTATTCAGTGTAGCTGAGCGAAGTTTTGATGATAAAATATTTTCCTAAGTCAATATGTTTCACTTGCGCTGGCGCACCGGCACATTTCAAATTCGGCACCGGTTGATGGCCGTGTATCACCGGCTGCGAGAGGGCGTGACGTACTCGGACGGCAGCGAAGAGCCCCGTGTGAGAATGAACAGAAAGTGCGCTCATCTGGATGCTGTGTTGAGTCGACGAAATTTACAGCAAGGTTAACTGCTTACATTCTAAGCAGGAACCAGCAGTCCACTACTCTTAGAGTTGTGCATTGAGGAAGTAGCGTCACCCTACGTATGCTGGAGTAAAACAGCATGTGAATCGTTGTTTACTCAAACGCTGTTTGGATAAGCATACATGGTAGTTCACAGGGTAAATGCTACTAGTTACATGATTTTGGGAAGCTACTAAACCGATTGTTATTCTGCACTGTTGGAAAAAAAGGATACAACAGGTACCGATATCTTCAGAAGAATTCAAAATGTGGTACATAACTAACTTTTGCACAGCAACAGGTGTAAAATGGGCACCTTTCGCCAAGGAGGTATGGTAAAGGCGGCCGACAGCGGATGGAACTATAAATGTTGTGCCTCTTAACGGAATATGGTAACCAGCAGGTGGAGCGTTCTTTCCAAGTAGCGTGGTTGCAGCTTCGGTTACTGAGTGGACTGGTGTTTATTCCGGGCTACAAGCCGATGGCTGGTATGCGAAATCGTTTCTTTCCATGCCATTACGGTTATTTCAAGGTAAATTCACAGCGCTATGCAGAAAGCAGAATCCGGAGCTGTTTTTAGAAATATGTCTTTAGTGCTCGATGTCCTTAACTATTGTGTTCCGTTGGGACGACGTTGTGTTCTATGGGAGAAAGTCCAGGTTGAAAAACTCGTACACTGTTTGAGAGAGAGACAAGGAAGAAAGAAGAGAAAGAGAAAGACACACACACACAGAGAGAGAGAGAGAGAGAGAGAGAGAGAGAGAGAGAGAGAGAGAGAGAGAGAGAGAGAGAGAAAGAGAAAGAAAGGGAAAATGGTCTAAGTATGGGCACTTTTGTTCTGGGGAAATTCTAGATTTTTTTATCTCCATTAAAAACTGTATCAAGTTTACTAAATGATAGGAGGAACACCGATTATTAATGAGTCGGAAAACAATGACCAACAGCTCATAAAACAGCACTGAAAAATGGGGTGCAAATACAGCCCCGTCTGAAAATCGTCACAAAAATATTTTGAAATGTTTTAATGAACTGGACAAAAGAGACATGGAACGTCAGGCTAATCTACCGCAAGCACTTGTATGTTTAAGAATTTCAAATGAACATCAAATCAAAATTTATTTACAAAAGTCACAAACGTTATGGTCCTTTCAACCCCGACACTAAGTTTTTCCACGTTTGGCACGCAACACATTTAACCCACAATTCTCTAGGAGTGTCTCGAGAGAACGTCTCATATCAAAAAATACAGGTAGCATCGTTCGAGTCCGACGAATGCCCGTCGTTGGCATCCAGATCGTTATTGCTGTCCACAAGGAGAGGTTCGCAGGAGTCTAATGAAGAATCAGACACTCACGTGAGTGGAATTTTCTTCTACTGAAGGCCTTTGATCCTAAACATCTCTGTCCCATAGCCAGCGTCCAGACACGGAAAATTTGAACTCCCTCTTCTTGACAGCACTTTTTTATGCAACTTGGACAACTTGTCCTTGCTTAACGTACAGTCACGAGTCTGACACTTACAGATTTGATTGAAATCCATAGGGAATAATTCGATATTCAAATTAACACCCACGCTATCTAGGGAAGGCGGCTAGTACCGCGTGTATTCAGTGTTCTGTCACAATTCGGTTGTGTAATACAACTACTTTTATTATTTGGATGGACATATTAAATTATCTTAAAATAGACAAAGCACACACTTTAACGATTGGTAAAAGGCCATTGTACCAGTAGCGATGGGAGAAACTCGCCGGTTAAAAGTAATGCAGGTGTTTTATTTCTGAGTAACAGGTATTTTCAGGATTAGTTTGGTCGCGGTTATAGCAGTTCTTTTTTTTAATTTTTACTGACAGTCGCGTTTTAAACCGAAATATCAATTAGCCATAGCTGCAATGTTAAAATTTTTCCTATTTTAATTAACACTTATTTTTATTCGTAAAGTTGATAATGGTTTGGAATATTGCGTTATTACACAAAATGGAAAAAGAGATCAGTGTTATTTTAGTAACAGTTCCTGCAGGAAGGAGCAACAAACACATCAGGATTGGTACAACATTGCTGAGAAAAGGATGTCCCTGTTGCCGTATGTAGTAGCTTAATTGTATGCGTGTATGTGCATTTAGCAAGACTTGCATCCACCTGCTCTGCACGGTAGTTTCTCGCTGTCGACGCCAGGCGTCGGTCGTGTTGCAGAATGGTACCAACCCTAGTCTGGCAATATTTTTACGAAGTGACGTAGTAATGAAGTACAACGCTTGGTTTGATTTAAGTGGTTAAAGACTTGTCTGGCATTTCTATCAAACAATAAAAGTGGAAGGAAATTATTGTGACAGGAATAATAACAAACTGAACAACAAATTATTCGTAGTATTCAATAAAAATAGAAAGTAGGTGATTTTCTCCTGTGTCTAGCAATACGCCTTTATCATCTGGTTGTCCTTAGAAACAGACAAATTAACGTGAAAAACCGAGTTCTTCGCCCTCAGTTTTTCCCCTGTAGCACCGACTATTCGTAATGCTCAAGTAATGGTAGTATCCCTGATTACAACTTGATTTTTGAGCAGATTGTCAAAAGATTAGAATCAAAAGGAGAATATTGATGATTTTTTGCGGTATTCAATCCCTTATCCTTTTTCCAGAAAAGTAGAGATGGGAGACGGACTAAAGTCCTTTTATTTGCGTATTTGATTTAATGTTTTGATTCTATGTATCTTGAAACTGACAGTCAAAATTTTAAGCCTTTATTCGACCTCTACGTTTATTACGGGAAATAATGGGAATAAAAAACCGAAATCGATTATTTGAGAACTGGTTATTCTCAGCAGTTTTAGCAGCCAAGTTAAACTGGAGAAGAAAAAAAACACGATAAAACCAGAAACCGGTTGTTTCAACGGTAACCGCAATCCCTTGGTACCAGTGCATAGTCAGTCGTATGAGGTTCCCTCAGTCAGTTAATTGAGAAACGGCGTAACTGCAAAGCTTGGTGAGGAACGCAGATTGTTAGTATCTCATGTTTTCGATATTTTAATGAGGTTTTAGTAGATTTGTTTTTAAATCGTTTCTGTGACAAGCCTACATAAATTTTGACTGACAGCGAAAACACAGTGTTATCGCATATTTAATGAATCAGTACCAAGTGCTGTTGTCGACCGGGTATTCTATTAAAGGATATCGTTAAGTGTATGTCGATTAAACAAATCTCTGTTAATGAACTGATCACCCCGCATGATTTGTGTAGTAAATAATTCAGAACAGTTACCCAAGTACGTGAGTTTGCCCAACCAATCCGGAAAACCCGCATTTCACAATAGTAATTGTAACGTAGAACAGTTAACAGCCGTTTGAAATTTGCTTTTTTCCGGCAAATAATTGTGCAGTTATCGGCACTCCCAATGTACGAGTAGGTGCATACCTTGTGGCCGTGTGTTGCACACAGTCCACCGTGGGGACCGCATTTAAACTGCCGAGAGAGGTGGAGCTCTGATGTAACAGTGGATCCACTACCGCGGGAACCACGATTGAAAAGGAGAGAAATGTACGATTTGTTAGTCAAACCTAGCGCAAACTGTTGCAACTGTCGCGGCAAAGTACAGTATGGAATCACCACTGATAGACTGAATGCTGCGTTGTTGGCAGCTGTGCTATAATTTCGGTCTACTGCACCAAGAAATTCATCTCGACAAATAAATTCACAAATAAAATTAGTTACAATATAAAAATAACAGAAACAGCCGCAACTATAGAAATGCTTGACTACATGGACCTTTTTCAGTGGCCGCCCACACTCTAACCCGTATGAATAGAATATCTCGCAACGTATGTACATCGAATTCGATCTGCGCATTTCTTGAGACAATATTACGCATAACTGGTGAACATGCGGTCTCAGATGTGAACGATAAGTATTCCATCACACGACGGTTTTTAATTTCCAGTACTGATATTGCGTAATGAACTTTTTACTATCAAACTAAAATTTTGTCGGCCGTTAATCGTTTTATACAGTATAGCGGATTAATTAATTTTATTGAAGGAATAAGATAGTCACAACCGGTAGCGGTTGCCCAAAATGCCAGATTTAATTGCATTATCCCATACAAATTTAATTCAGTGTATTGAAACGTTTGAGAAGAGATAGAATTAATATTACTTTCAGCCGTCGGGAAAATTTTTGGGACGGACTGAGTCGGCGATACTGACAGGCAATTAAAAAACTGATATTCAGCTCGAAAAATTATAAATTAGCTGCAGAAGGCGCTTTTTAAAAAAGGAATTCGTGAATGTTAGATGTTTATGCAGCCGTACCTTGTAACGTGACACCCTTGCCGCATTGGAGAATTTTGTTTTCGCTCTAACAATATCTACTCCGAATGAGTCCCTGTACCTGTTTACCGTAGTGTGTTAAATTCCCTGACATGCTGTATTCCTCAGCATCCAGCACAGTAAACGAATTCTAGCGGTAGAATAACGGGCGTGTATTAAGCAGCAGCAAAAAATAGAAAGCAGGTTTTCTCTATCGGCTAGCGAAAAGTCTTCAATACGCAGTGTATTAATTTTGTTACGTTACATATCACTAGGCTGCATTAGAACTACCAAAACATTTTAGTAACATTGGTGTAATTACTAATCCACGTCACAGTAACACCATGGCGAAAATACTGCATTGGAAGAATGTTTATAACGATTGTGTGTCGTTACAGGGAACGATTTGTTTAAGTCTTGATACCACTTTGGATTAATACTGTAATGTCTTACAGATTGTCCTTATTGAATATTCATTGAAATTTGGTCCTGTTTACGGCTAATCTTCTTTCCAATATTTGACTCGTTGCTAATGTTGTACTCTCGTTTCTTTTCTTGTTATGAGGAAAAATTGATCAATAACTAAATTTCCCTCTTGCTTCTTTTTAATCCTCTTTTTAACATTTGATAGTAATATATTTGATGCGTGTGACAGAGGGGATATACATACATATAGCGTTCACTGATACAGAAAAAGCATTTGACATACTTGATTGGGAGTTATCATTTAAAGCATCCAATCCCAAAGGAAGCAGGTGCTGACAGATGTGAAAATTACCGAACTATCAGTTTAATAAGTCACAGCTGCAAAATACTAACGCGAATTCTTTACAGACGAATGGAAAAACTGGTAGATGCGGACCTCGGGGAGGATCAGTTTGGATTCCGTAGAAATGTTGGAACACGTGAGGCAATACTGACCTTACGACTTATCTTTTAAGAAAGATTAAGAAAAGGCAAACCTACATTTCTAGCATTTCTAGACTCAGAGAAAGCTTTTGACAATGTTGACTGGAATACCCTTTTTCAAATTCTGAAAGTGGCAGGGGTAAAATAAAGGGAGCGAAAGGCTATTTACAATTTGTACAGAAACCAGATGGCAGTTATTAGAGTCTAGGGGCATGAAAGGGAAGCAGTGGTTGGGAAAGGAGTGAGACAGGGTTGTAGCCTCTCCCCGATGTTATTCAATCTGTACATTGAGCAAGCAGTAAAGGAAAAAAGAAAAATTCGGAGTAGGTATTAAAATCCATGGAGCAGAAATAAAAGTTTTCAGTTTCGCCGATGACACTGTACTTCTGTCAGAGGCAGCAAAGGACTTGGAAGAGCAGTTGAATTAGATTAGGAAATGAGACACTTAAAGTAGTAAAGGAGTTTTGCTATTTGGGGAGCAAAATAACTGATTATGGTCGAAGTAGAGAGGATATAAAATGTAGACTGGCAATGGCAAGGAAAGCGTTGCTGAAGAAGAGAAATTTGTTAACATCGAGTAGAAATTTAAGTGTCAGGCAGTCGGTTCTGAAAGTATTTGTATGGGGTGTAGCCATGTAGGGAAGTGAAACATGGACGATAAATACTTTGGACAAGAAGAAAATAGAAGCTTTTGAAATGTGGTGCTACAGAAGAATGCTGAAGATTAGACCGGTAGGTCACATAACTAATGAGGAGGTATTGAATAGATTTAGGGAGAAGACGATTTTGTGGCACAACTTGACGAGAAGAAGGGACCGGTTGGTAGGCCATGTTCTGAGTCATCAAGGAATGACAAATATAGCATTGGAGGGCAGCGTGCAGGGAGACCGAGAGATGAATACACTAAGCAGATTCAGAAGGATTTAGATTGCAGTAGGTACTGGGAGATGAAGAAGCTTGCACAGGATAGAGTAGCATGGAGAGCTGCATCAAATTAGTCTCAGGACTCAAGACCACAACAACAACAACAACATAGGTAAAGAATTAAGTAAAGAAAAAACAGTGCAAACACCAAACATTGTAAGCACTCGAAATGTTAGCAACATAGATATTTTGGCCGAAAAACCAAGCTTGAAAACTATTTGCATAATTATTTTTTTGTATCTGAAGTGTTTCCAATGAAAAACGACACCTCCAAGTTATTTATGTTTTTACCAGGCCAGTTAAAGGTTTCAATTATTTAGAATAGTGGAAAGCTGTAATAAGTACCTGGGAGCCGATTCCGGCAGCTGGAGGAGAAAAAGAAAGACATGCAAAACAAAACCGACCACGTAACATTTTACTGTATGAAAGCCACTTGTACTGGCTCATCCATTCATGTTTAAATCTTCGGTTTTGCCTCTCTTCTAATTGAGCAGGAAAAGAGAAGTTTGCAGGAGGCTTCCAAGTATTCTTTAAGAATTTAATCCTCTCATCATACCTTAAGGCGCCTTTAACATTTCTTCCTATATCATATGGATCATAATATGTTTCAGTCCTTTCTGGTCTTTCTTCCTGTGAGTGAAATATGCTTTAAATGTCAGCATTAAGTGCAGCTCAACACAAAAATATATACCGTTATTTATACATATAAATAATTTTAATTTATTATGATCACTAAAGCCACAATTTGTCTTCCAAGACATTAAAATTACCCCATAACCCTCGGTGTTGCTCCCTCCCCCTACAAACATTCGTATGGGCGCCCTCAGTAAACAGTATTGAAATCGTCTTGTGTATTGACATGCTTAATGAAGGTACTAACTGCAGAAATTCCGTACTGTAATCACAAGGACAGGGAAGCAGTAAAGAGTAAGGAAGCAGACAACAACGGCTACTTCAGACACTGTTTCAGCTACCTAATGTTGCCGGCAGCCCTGAACAAGTGACAGCCATCACCCACTTTCTACCAATTCAGGACTGTCAAGATACGGTTTACACACTGTAACTCTTATTTGTTTGTGAAACTGGTCAGTGAATGGTATTTTTGAGTCCAAAGTTACATAAAATCTACGTTTCTCTTGATTTAGTGGCCCTTGTCTGGATGTTTTGTTTGCAAATGTTCCTACAGAAAGGCTTCAAAATTTAACATGACATTAGCGATCTAAGTCTGGGAAGGTCGTTGATTGGTTCCGCCCTTAGCCATCAGTCGGTAGCAGTCAGATTAATAACAGCAAAACCAGGAAAGATTGCGCATCATATTACTTATTTCAGGCTATAAGCGTTGTTCTAGTAGTTTGAAAAGCTTTTAGAAAGTTCTGAAATGCTCTCACGTGTTTATAGACTATTACTGAAAGTTGATAGATATTGTTGAGAAAGAAAACTTTGAATAATTTGTAAGGTGACAGAATAAATGAAGGTCAATTTCGCACCTTACATAAGAACTTCATATATCATAACGGAAAGGTGAATATGACAGCTGACTTAATTCGGCAGTAATGAGTAAATTTGCCTGAAGGTATGTAACGGAAAAGGGATGACACTCAATCGACGGTATTAACACACCAATCATATAATGCATGTGATGAGCAGAAGATGAGACAAGCAGCAAGAGAAAACGTTTTGATTTGGAAGCAATTGAGAGGAGAGGCGAAAGCCACACCACAGGGGGTACCACGGATAGCACTTAGGGTGCATCCCATGGCGAGAGGCCGGCCGCGGTGGTCTCGCGGTTCTAGGCGCTTTAGTCCGGAACCGTGCGACTGCTACGGTCGCAGGTTCGAATCCTGCCTCGGGCATGGATGTGTGTGATGTCCTTAGGTTAGTTAGGTTTCAGTAGTTCTAAGTTCTGGAAGACTAATGACCACAGCAGTTAAGTCCCATAGTGCTCAGAGCCATTTGAACCAAGGCGAGTCCACAACTGACCGACCAAGTGACTCAGACCCTATTGGTCTTAAAAAGCCGTGATACGGAGAACGAAATAACCCAGGTGAGGAGACAGTTTGGCTACTAGAAAGACAAGACGGAAATTTTCGAGGAATCTTCTCTGAACAGGCGTCAAGTGCAGAATGGGGCGCATAATGATCTGTATGAAGCAGAGGAGATCTTTGTATGAACACTGCGTTCACAGCAGCTGACGTCCAGCTAGAAATTAGCTGTAGCGTTGTTTAGCTCCGACAGCGGAGAAACGAACCAACCAGTTAGTTAATTGTTCTTGAGAAAACTGAGAGGGCATTATAATATGCACGCTGCTCCCGCCATGCACGTGTATATCGATCGCCGTATTCCAAGACAACGGATGAATAGGTGTTTTCAAATGGTTCAAATGGCTCTAAGCACTATGGGACTTATCATCAGAGGTGATTAGTCCCCTAGACGTAGGACATCACACTCATCCATGCCTGAGGCAGGATTCGAACCTGCAACCATAGCAGGCGCACGGTTCCGGACTAAAGCGCCTAGAACAAATGGGCCACAACGACCAGCAGCACTTGTTTTCTCGCATAACGAGACATAGGGAGAATTTCTGCTGGAAAATTCAGCAAAGGTTTAATAAGTTTTTATAGGAATTTCAGAGGAAGAGAGCGGCCATGCATATGATAGCTCATCACAGCTAAGGTAAATACTGCATGCAGAGGCGTAAACTTGTTGGTTCACCAGTTTGCTTTCACTGTAAACTCGAGCGACCTTAAGTAATCTGTTGCTCAAGTTGTCAGAAAACTAACCACCATCCATAGACTTTATTGTCATCGTAAATAGTACCGAACATTGAACTGGAATTGGATGATTTATCATAGTACAAACCAACATCATAACGTAATTATAAGAATAATTTTGTAAAGAAACATCTACTTAAAATTAAATACTGTTGTGTTTAGGGTTTGTTAAATTGCAGAGGACAAGATGCGTCATTTTCACAACTGTCTTAACATTGTCATATTTTAAACTGTGTAAAAGCGTGTATATCTGTGAAAAGTTTGCAACAATAAACGAGTGCCAGCTTTAGTAAGAAAATAGAACAATAAAGTGTTATTTTTCAGTACGAATTAATAAATAATGGTTTGTGCAAAAAATATTTTTATAGACGAAAGGTTCCTTTAAAAATTTACCCCTCTCTTTATGTTTTCAACCAGTCGTATTCTTATCATTAGTTATCGATTAAACATAACAGCGCTAATCTTAATTAAACTAATAACTACTAGTAAAAGATCTCAGTAACATGAAGGAAGTAGTATTTGAAATTAAGAAGATATGTCCCTTACCAATTGTTTTGTATTGTCGAAATTGTAGACTCTAGATCCACAAGCCTGTGAGGGTTCCAATTCTAAAGCGCAAGCTTCAGATTGCTTATGAGAATTTTTGGCCCTAAGCACAGGTTTTCCAAAATAATCCGTTAGCTTGCGATTCATTGCAGCAACGTCTTTAATCACTCACTCCAGTCTCTAATACACTATTATTTCAGAAAAAAATTGACACTTCACGACGTATGATTCGGTCACACTACTCAGTTACACACTTTAGTAATATCAATAATCGTACTCGGAAAACAAGTGTTCGCTGACAGTATGTGGAAGAGTTGGAAAGGGCCACCGACTGTTTTTAACGATCGATTGGCCCGTCGATTGTTTTTTCGTCTAGTCGGTTTCTTCACTCGGTTGCAGCCAGTATATAAATTTTACACTCAGTTTCCGGGTTTGAGTCATTTTATTAACATTTTCTTCCGTACATCATATCAATTTTTGGCTGGTTTTTAAAATTTAATATTAGTTGCTGCCCTGTAAAACTATCTGAATACAAATAAACCATCATCTTTTAACAAGTTTCTAAAATATCTATAATCAATGTTATAAAGATCGTTTTGGAACACCCTCACTTTTCCTTACTTCTTTATCGAGATAATGAGAAGCCACCAACAATCTGCGATTGTATTCACCGTCACGTCGCCCCGCTCGCCAGGCAACTGAATAACTTAAATATCATTTGCCTCCTACTTATTGATCTGTAATCAAACGGACTTCATTTACGTTCATATTCCTTACTACAAACGCGTACTACGTTTGAACATGAACGTCTCTATACTGCACTTTCACAAATTCCTGTAACTCTCGTCGGTAGGTGACACGCGCCCGCTGGCGTTGCCAGCACTGCAACGCGTCTGCACAATGTATGCGTCCGGAAAAACAATACGATTTGACCTATATGTCCGGGGATTTCGAAGTTTTTATCTGAGATTAGCAATTTAAGTGTTGGTAGGCATATTTAGCTTTCTTGATTATTGTAAGGGGTACAGTAATATACATACAGTGTACATTAATAAATAATAAGACGCCCATTTTAAGTTAAATGATATTTATTGGTTTAGATAGTAAGCTGTTTGCCACTGTTATTCTTTTATTAAAATGTGTTTGAAATACCTCGTAACTCATATTGCTACATAATTAGAAAAAAATGATTGAATCTGTTGGACTAATATATTCGCTGATTTCTGAAGTCATTTTATCCAGTATAAAATGGTACTCCATTAAGGGGGGGGGGGGGCTATAGCCCCCAGAGCCCCGCCCCCCTTGCCACCACCCCTGATTGTGGTTGATGTTAGGTTACACATTTCGGTAAATGAAATATAGATAAGATATCGACATTTTATTTAAAACTCAAAGCAGAACAACAACTCATTTAGTTCTGGAATTATTCGCTTTTATATCTTAAGGATGGAGGAGCGCTCGGGCCCATTAACATCGCAAATCATGTGGTCATAATCTTCATATCTCACAAATGATTCAAGATATCAAAATCATCATTTTTCTTTTTTTTATGCAAATGATAGCACACAGAAAGGTAAGTATATTGTATGAAAAGTGAACCGTGAATTTTCTTTGAAAACCGTTTCTTAAGAATTAACTTTATTTACTAGCGATTCATCAAGAACATTAACACATTTAATCACACTATGTGAGCGTGGAAGTAGTTGCCAGTGGGTAACTGATGAAAACAAATTAAATTTCTTTCATCAAATGGAAATTTTGTTCCTTAAAGCCATTTCTTTAAAATAGATTTAAAATTATAATCAGAAAGCACCATCAAAACATCGAGTTACAATTTTATTCCGAGGCAGAAAGAACAAATGTTGACATTATGAGCTTTCGGGCTGAGAACCTTGCCGCTGGCTTTTGATTCAGCCGTAGTTACGACCGCTCACAACAACCTCTGAAAGACTACACTGGTGCACATCTGCAACACACCAGATTACTTTAAACTAAAAATTTTAACAAACAACTCACACAAGCACAGAGACTATGCACCCCGTAGGAGGGATGGAAATGGTACAAAACACGAATATTAAAAAAATTAACTTGCCACAGAAGCTGCAACTTGGTTTTGAAGAAAAAACTCTTGCGGTGGAACGGTGGCAACTTTATATACTAAAATCACCATTTAAATAAAAACCCATGAAACGCAGTCTTACATAAAATATACAAACATCCTCTACATTACACATATACCGCCTCTCAAGTTGATAGGCAAGATAAAAACATATTTTAGGATCTCGGCCGTTACACTTCAAGCCGTTAACACCGAATCCGACAAACATGACAAAGGCAGCTATTAACGTACGGCAGACCAACAGACAGAAAGACTAACTGCCTAACAAATGTGGACGGGAGACAGACGAGCAAGCTGGGGACGAGAGACTGACCAATAAAACAAGTAGAATTTAACAAGTAAATGAAACAACATATCACGAATCACTTATCTTCTAATAAACTGCGATGTCTGGCGAAGACCTGGCAGAGCTCTCCCGAACAGTCCGCTGCCAGCAGCTTCAACGGACGCAGGAAGGCGCGCCGAACTCCCGTCTCACGGCGTCGCAGCTCGCACCGGCCAGACCGATGTCGTGGGTTGACTCCTGTTGCTCTCGTGTAGGCCGCGAAATCACTACCTCTCGCTATACGGCGCGGCCCACTGGACTCACGTGGCGAACTCACATGCGCCGATGGTCAAGACGGAGAAGTCATCTAGTGTCTCAGTGCGCGACCGACCATCCGATCGATCCAACCGCCAATGAACATTGCCTGAACAAATTCGAGCAGACAGGCGGCCTAACACATACTAGCACTCTGGACGACAGACAGATACTGACTGCCCCACACTGACCCGGCTGACCAACTGACAATACTCACCCACTAGCGAACTCATAGCGCCCCTTAAATGCACGTGAAGACAACGTTTCCCCTTTCCCACCAAAGGGAGACACCAAAGCTGAGATTGCCACAGTGGCGCCAGCGCCAGAAACAGCTCTTCGAAACAGCAATTTTTACCATGGCTCAAAAAGTAGAGGACACTGTTTTACTGTCTGAGACATGAAAGTAGCTCTTCTGCAGCTATGAGAAGTCGGCACCTCAGACGTCCAAGGCGATGCAGGTAAATCGAAGCGGCGCGCATATACTTGACGACACATGGGGAACTGCGTAGCAGGACGTGCATGCATGCCCATAGATGCGAAAGCGTTAATCAGACATGATATTTTGCTACCAAACGTTTCCGAAGGCTAGACCGTCGGAAAGAAAGAACATACCATATGAAATATATGGTCACTGAAATGAGAAGATCTTCACACATGGAGACGAAGGGGTGTGATGAAGTGAGGAAGCTGTGGCTACAGACATAAGGGTCATACTTTTGAATGAAGGGTAAGAGTAAGAAGAAGAAGAAAAAGACACAGAGGTCGATCGTTTTTCTGACAAGTGTGGCAGTTCTCCTCTAATAAATTGGTAACCGTGTATTAGTAATATCGAGTATGCTATGTAATCGTTTCCATAAGGCACAAACTGCAACGAAAAGCCTAATCTGTACCGTAGAAGATTGCACAGCAGTTGCAATATTCAGCTCATAAATGTGAGCCATATTGATTGTTTACACGCTATTACCAGTTGGTGCAAAACATGCCAAGTCAGTATTACCCCGACAAAATTGCTGCTGGTGTATTCGCTTCCAAACTGATACACACACACACACGCACACACACACACACACACACACACACATACACACACACACACACACATGTTGACTACAAGTACAAGGCAGTCCCTGATTTCTCGTTTTCTTTGAACTTTGCTTGGTAAAAGAGACTGACTCATTGGCAGTAGGTTATCTGAACTTACAACGTCCACTGCATTAAGCAGCGTATGTTGTTCTGTATGAGAATCTTAACGCTGAATCATTCACTGTTGGTACAGAGCTGCAGGGTTTAGTTTGTCCAATTGCAGTCACTGCCCCGTATAACAAAGCTGTTCCGTCTGGCGCCCCACAGGTTCCCTGTCAGGGAAGACTTTGTGTGGGATAGGATTCTGTGTTGGAGAGGGGTGTGGTGTGGTGCTGAAGAAGATGCGATTGGGGGTGCAATCACGTTTTTATTGCTTGTTTACAATCCTGGCGCGGGACTGCAACTAACAACGACGGACGAGGTGCATTTCACGGCGTGCGCCTGTGTGACAGTCCTTGGATTTTGAGTGCCTTTCTGTAGCTGCTGCCGCTGCGGCTCGAGATTCTTGGATTAGGTGCTAGTTGCTGGAAGGTCTTCAGGCTGCATCAAGCTCTAGCGTCTGTTGCTAAGGATAGGCATGGCTGGACTTTCACTCCGTACCCCCGGGACGGTGACAAAGTGCGTGGCTGCCCTGGCGCCCAGGCCCTTAGGCTGCAGAGAGCGGTTCGAGTCCCGGAGGAGCTAGAAGCGCCTGCGTCCTCGATACAGCGCTGAACAGCTCCGACTCGAAGTCACACAACTGCCCAGCAGCTCAAAAGGTGCCAGACTCGTTCGGGTGGGGTTAAATGCTGTTGGTGCTTGCCGATCTTGCGAGAGTCTCAGCATTAGCGCTGTGATGTGGGTAAGGTACTGCTTCATACGGCACGCTCTATTCCCGGTTCCAAGTGCCTTTATAGCTTTTTCGCTTTGCCAATTCTTCGCTTCTAGGAAGACAGTCCGCCCTCAGATTCTGCTGAGACGTAGTTACAGGTTTATTTACAACTACTGTACATCAAACTTCCACCACCACTCACAGCGTCACTTTCTCCTTTGCCATATTTACATTTCGTGTCCGATAATAGCAGCACATGACTCTACATAACGGTCTCGGTGCAAGATTCAGTTGTCCTTCATCCGTCTTGTTGGTGCCCTCATAATTGGTTTTGGATAGGATTCCGGCTAGTTTTCACATGAACTGGAAGCGCACTACTCCTGTAGCTGCTAAAAACATACAGACGTCTGAGGCTGTTATATTTGCTTGTTGTTGATGATGTTCAATAGGATACTTTCTTGTGTGGTCAAACGATGGCACATTAATAAACGGGCACTCGTTGTTGCTAGGGTTGGACCTAGGAAGCCATCACGGTTTGGTCTAATGTTTGTTTGAGGTAAGTTAGGTTTTCTGTGGGTAGAATGTCGAGTGGTAGGTCAGGTACGTAATGATGGTGTGAGTTATATTCGGGGTGATGATGAGCAATTGGAGGATCTGCCAGATAAGTGATATTCGGTACCGTCGACTAACAACGCCTGAGCTGTTATTTTTATTCGTAGTGTTCCATTGCTGATACTGATTTGTATGTTACAGAGTATAACCTGGGTAGACCTCCACTAAGAAAAAAATTCTGTTTTGACGCCAATCATTTCTTTCGGACAACCTGTTGTAGACTCATAGGGTTTGAAATAAGATACATTCACATGACCTACAATCATATCTACTTCTTTTGCAGGACAGATGGTGATGTGGTCGGATAGGCTTAGAGAGGTGGCCATTGGATTGCAGTTCTGGAACGACCAGTAGTACTTAGTGTATTTTATAAATTTTTGCAGTGTTTTTCACGCCATGAGGTACGACTGAAGAGTTTAACTCTCGAACCTAAAGTTTTTGTAAGTTAAAGGTATTTTAAGATTAATTTCCAGACCGTTCCCGGGTTCGATTCCCGGCGGGGTCAGGGATTTTGTGTGTCTCGTGATGGCTAGGTGTTGTGTGATGTCCTAGGTTAGTTAGGTGTAAGTAGTTCTAAGTTCTAGGGGACTGATGACCTAAGATGTTAAGTCCCATAGTGCTCAGAGCCATTAGAACCATTTTTTGAATTTCCAGACCGGTGTGCCCTTGCATACTCAGAACGGTGGCTAGAAGGTAGTACAGCAACAGTAACTCTTCCATTACCACGATTACTAATTATAATTGTGCACGTACTTCTGCTTGGGCTTCCGATAAACCTTCCACGAACTAATGCTGTGGGCGCAGTTTCGATGTCTACGAACAGCATGTAACAAGGCTTCCTGTACTTCCATGGTCCTTATGCGTGGAACAATAATACCATCACTATAGACAGAAGTGGTTTCTGTTGTGTTGGACATGTGCGACGCTCGCCTGGAAGCAGCTCTGAGGTAAGCACGAATAATTGGGGTGAAGAGAATGGAAAACAGAAAAACATAGAAAAGAAGTAACGAATTCCAGTCGCACAGGACGATGCGGCATTCCAACGGCAGACGGAATTTCTGTAACGGTTGCCTTAAGCGCTACAACTATCGGGCCCGCTCTCCTAACGGAAAGCCAACTGCACGCTTCCCGCACACAACGACCCCCCCTTGCCATTAAACCCTACTAGCACGATTTCTGATTCCCGTAGGAGTTGGGACGTTGGTTGAGCATCCTCACTGAAACTTTTTCGTCTTACACCTACTGCCCACATAGATCTAACGGAATGAGTGGTGTTTCTTTTGTCGTAAATGTTCGACTGGCTGCGAATCAGGCGTAGTTGTTCCTGGAGACTAACCTGATTTCGTCATACGGAGGGCTGCGACGAAGAAGACGTACTGCTCGGCAGCAAGAGGTTCGCTGACTGGCGTGCGGCTGACCTCAGTATGGCGTAACTGCCGTCCTGGTGCTCCATCTCTGGCTCCAAGTCTCTTTGTAACGTTTTACGTTTCACATGTAAGAAAGATGTCGTCATGAGAAGTTTGACGACCTTATTCAGACTACCTGTAGAATTTCGCTTCCAAAATGAATGCGAGGGGCTGCAGCTGCCATCGTCTCTTCGCAAAAATACAAGTTAAATACAGAAATTAGGAGGGAATTGAAGATATGAATAAGTGGCATATAACGAATAAATTCGTGGGAAATAATAATGTAAAAATGATTTAACTGCACAATTAAACATAATAAATGCAAACTGCCAAAGCAGCCAGTCGTCTCACTAAACCATCCCCATTACTACTTCATTTGCATGAAATGCGACGTCAGTAGCGCATTTAATGTAATAAACAGCAATGTTGCCAATATGGGTGGTGAAACTGACTGGCAAGCCCTTGGGCACTAAAAGGGGGCCAAGTTTGGCCGTTGGAAGGATACTCAAGGATTCGGCAGCCCCTTGCCAACTGTAGGAAATGGTCACCGTTGGATTGAGCAAGGAAAGGGCAGAGGGAAATTTTTTTCAGGTCGTCCCCACTTCAGTCGGTGTCTGGAGTCAAGTGATGGTGCAATTGCGCAGCGGAAAAATTCGAACGGAGAAGCTATAAAGCCGCCAATATCCTGTTGTCAAGTCGTAATTCGTAGAGTAGCTCATTCTTTGAGACTTCAGCTCTTACTTCCGGTGCCCAGAGCTCAGTGCGTAGTCTTAGGGCAGTTATACACTCATTATTATTGCTCTTGAGCAGCGCTGGATGAGGTGGGTCTCTCTCTTTCTTACTCACACCTGCAGCCTACTCCGTCATTTCCACTCAGATGATTCCTGAGTTGCTGCAGAGAGCAGTGTACTGTATCTAGATTTCCTGTATAATTTCACTATTTCTCCCTCTCTCTCTCTCTCTCTCTCTCTCTCTCTCTCTCTGTGTGTGTGTGTGTGTGTGTGTGTGTGTGTGTGTGTGTGTGTGTGTGTGTGTGTGTGTGTATGCCTCATTCTACTACTTCAATTCTACTATTTCAATGCACCCTCGCCCCGCTGCTAGGTGTTAACTGAAATACATTGCACATAGTTCTGATAGCTACATCTCATGATCAACTTCTTGTATTTGTTTTTTTCTGGAAAAATATTTTTATTGTGTAGAGTAATGGTGGTAGGAAGGAGTTACCTTACCTCATCCATTGCATGACACAGTAAAGTAAGCAAAGTTACAGGGCACGAACTTCTCCTGGAGGTAGAAAATGAACTTTTCATAGCATGTGCGAATGATAAATTATTGAATCATTCAAGATACGCTTGAATTAATTTTGCATGGACGACAACAACTCTCAGCAACAGAATCTATCCCCACTAACTCCTCCCCCCCCCTTCCCCCATTACGTCAAACCCCGATGTTGTTACAAAATTATCACGGATAGTAGAAAATCCCGACAGGACAGGTCGTTCTGCTTGGACGAGTGTCTCATACGCAGGACGTTTCCTGTGACCTTACAAGAAGATACCGGGAGACATTACCTTTCCGTTCTACTTACGTGTAAACGAACTGACGCATATGTCCGTGCAAAGCATGTGGAATGTTACCTGGCTCTTCATCACATTGGAACTACATTACTGTACCCAAATCGGCGGGATATTTTCCAAGAATAACACAGCGTAATCCGGTGCCGTTAAGTCGGGTGGGATCAGATATGAGTCTCTATTGATTAGTAACTGACAATGCTAGTCCACACGTTATTGTGAAATCATGTCGAATGCTCTCCATTATTGTAACGTAGCGATCCTCAATAGCCCATAGAAGGCTCTTGCGTCGTTTTGGTATTCTGTCTCAATTTGGAAAATCCAGCGGGTAAAAAAGAGCATACTCTTTGGTTCTTCTGCAAAATTATATCCACATCTGACACACTGTAATTCTTACGCTAAGATCATATACAACAATTTTCGAGACATTTTCTTACATAATATAGCGCAGCATAACCAAGGGGTACTAAGATCGTCTTTTGCGTGGCACACATTGCAACTGTGGTGCGAGCTACACTAAAAACTAACATAGGTTTTTGAGCGAATGAAATACATCGGTAGTTAACGCTAGGAAAAAAGTGCACTGTATTAAAATAAAGTTTTATTTATTTTGCTTAATTATTTGTTTAAAAATAAATTATTATTTTAACAAATATTTGTCAGTGTTAAATAGCTTCACCGGATCTTTTTCAGTCTATTTAAGCTATGATACACAAATAACTTATTGTTATCATGTACTGAGAGGCTTTGTGTCTTTCATTCAGCCACTTAAAATTCATCACAGAAAAAACTCTCTGTGAATGAAGTGGTCTTCTAATGATTCATGTAAAGTAATCCTAAGAAATATTAATGCAATTTATTTTTCTACAGAAACAAATTGCCCAAAATCACGTACAGTATTATAAATAACTGGTGGCAAACCTAACTGGGAGGCAAATTCAGACTACAAGACTGCGTACAGAGTTTTAAACCTTTAAACTATCACTAATGATAAACAGAATTATTTATTTAAAGAAGCAATATATATATATTTTTTAATAAGCTGTATGATGGAAGTGTTTAAGTGAAAGGGCGTTTCGAAGGATCACGAATCAGTATTTTTTTTTTCGGTGCTGTGTAATTGTAGTACTCGTTCGAAAAGGCATCTTTGTGAGAAGAAAGCTCAAGGAACACAGGCAGTGTGGGAGGAGACTGAATAGCTAATGAATTTTGAAATTCCATCAACCTCTTCGTCCTTACCTCTCCTGTGAAGTGGGGCTTGTACCTTTCATACTAGTAGCCTGAGAGAAAAGGGATGCGCAGGGAGGGGATGGGGGAGAGGAGGGAAGCACTGTTAAGAGGCACGCACAATAACGAGAGGAACATGGACTGTAAGCTATTATTGTTATTATTATTATTGTTGTTGTTATCGTAACACGTGGGTCAATTGGCACTACATTGTCCTTGATGCAATGGACTATGAACTTTTCACATCGTCTGTGTACATAAAATCTTATTGATTTTTGTTTGGATTTAAATTGGCTCTCTTGTTTTTGTCAGCTGATCAGCACGGTATTTATAGAAAACGCTTATGACGAAGAACTTTTTTCCCTATGTTGAGAGTCAATGTGTAATTGTAATCTTGGTTATCGGAATATTGTGTTTTGTGCCGAAAAACAAACGCACTTCTAGGTACAGAAACCAGTACTTTGTTTTATCCGCGGGTGTTCACCAGAGACAAGAGTATTGTGAGGAGTGCCTCAGGGAAGTGTGATAGGACTTCCATTTTTCTCTATATACATAAATGACCTGAAGGTCAGGGTGAACGGCAATTTATGGCATTTTTTGATGATGCTGGGGTGTGCGGAAGGATCTCGTCGTCGACTGTAGTCGAGTACAAAATGACTTGGACTAATTTCTAGTTTGTGTGATGAATGACAGCTAGCTCTACATTTGGAAAAATGTAATACAGGTGAGTAGCATAAAGGATCCCGTTATGTTCGAATAGAGTATTAGGAATATGCTTCTTGACACAGTCATGTCAATTAAATCTTTGCAAACCGATGTTTTGTGGAACGAGCATGTAAGGATTGTAGTAGGGAAGGCGATTGGTCGACAGCGGTTTATTGGGAGAATCTTAGGAAAGCGTGGGGGGCGTGTAAAACACAAGAGACACCCGTTCTTGAGTAATGCCTGAGTGTTTGGAACCCCACCAGGTAAGATTAAAGAAGGACATCGATGCAGTTCGGAGGCGGGTTACTAAACTTGTTGCCTGTAGGTTCGATCAATATTCAAGTGTTACGGAGATGCTTCGGGAACTCAAATGCTAATCCCTGGAGGGAAGGCGACATTTATTTGGAAAAACACTACTGAATAAATGTAGAACACCTGCATTTGAAGCTCACAGCAGAAAGATTCTACTGCCACCAACATACATTTCGTGTAAGGACACAAGTTAGGAATTGAGAAATTAGGGTTCGTATGGAGGCATGTAGACAGTCGTTTTTTCTTCGCTCTATTTTCAAGTGGAACATTAAAGGAAACGACTAATAGTGGGTAAAAGGTACTTTCCGCCATGCTCCATGCGGTGGCTTGCGCAGTATGCATGTAGATGTAGAATTCGTTTTAGACGGTCTGTGTTAGAGCATTGTTACTGCTGATTTATCGAGTTAGCTGTAGCTTTTAGTGTTAGCTTTTATTTGTTTATTGATCCTATAGCAGTAATTATGCGGGCGCAATTGCTTCCCTCTAGCATTGATAGGCCTGAGATATTCTGTTATGAAAACTTTTCCCAGAACATCGCGCAAAATAGAAAATTTGATATTACGCAGTTCCTTGACGGTCGAGAGAAACGGCCAATGTAAGCGGACCTGAGAAAAAAATAGATAAATTAAATTAATGATTATTGTCAAAAGATCTTGTGATTATTAGTAAATTATACGATCAGGTCTCCTACTGCAGTTAAGTTCCGCTTAGACATTTAAGAAATGTCTTACATTTTATCCTTATGTTATAGTGCGTAGAAATATGTTTGCTTACTCTACAACAGGCAGACGAAAAAAGGCCACAGAATCTCGAGAATAAACGGAGTGCATTATCATCTGATTCACAACAAAGGATACACAGAGTTCGTCTCCATTTGGTCTCTTTATCAAAAGAGTCTGACCAACGTTTGTATTACGATTTTAATTCTAAACATACTTTACACAGAAAACAAAAACATAAATTCATCACACATCACAGTATTAATAAGCATCTCTTGGTACATTTTCATATTACCCTTTAGCCGGTTGTAAAAGTACATATGGGAAATGCTTAAGTGCATTTCATAGTTATCATATTTAACGCTAGAGTACAGATCTTGTTACCAGGTGCTAAAATTCCCTGTACAGCTCGTACGGGAGTCCGCTTTTGGTCCCGAAAAAATAAGATTTTTGTGGCGTACAGCAGTACTGTATGCTACATTGTTTTGTAGTAAATCATCCTGGAATTTTATGCGAGTTGTTTCCTGTCTCGGTTACTCATGATCTACTGCAGATATTTAAGTATTTGTATTCAATATCAAAGTGTTTCTTCATGGAACCTATTTTTCATGTTGATTTCCTTTATATTTCCGGTGGGGTGTCTAATGCTTCTCATTAAAATGAGTATTTCTAGTTAATATTATATTTCAAAGCCGCACTAAAATTGTAGGTCTTCTTTAGACAGGAAAACACCCTAAGGAGTGAAGTTATCATGTACTTACAAACCTTCGTCATTACCGAAGCTACCCATGTGGTAACAGCAAGAAGAATTTATTTGGAAAACACACTAACGCAGACACGTGGTGCATTAAGTGCAATCTTTTTATGTTTAATTTTTCTACTTCGAAGCTCTACCTAAAATCAAATGTTCCTCTCACTTTCTTTTTCGTTAGAAAAGTCGTTTTCACTTTTTACCGCCGTTGAGCTACACCCGCTACCGCAACGTACCTTAGAAGTAGCCTAGTCATTAAAATATATGTTCGTGAATGGACCAGCAACAGGTGTTATTCCACATCAGGAGGAGATAGCGTCAGGGTATTGTGATAATAAATGTTCTATTTGCATATTCATTCTGCGAGACAATTACCTTTCATTAAGAATGAAAGCTGTGAGAAAAGCATTTTCACTTTTGTTGGCCTAGCCTCTTAAAATATGATTTAAACTACGTCCATGCCCCAAGTCTACATTCTTGAGCTATATATGTATATCTGAATTTCTTTGGAGTCATTTCCATTTGAAACACTACTGACTCTTCGAGAATAAAGCGAATTATCATACGTTACTTTTGGGATGTGATAACAATTGGAGAGATTTTCTTTCAGGTGGATTACTGTGGCATTTTGTTAGCTAACATCCTCGCCACATGTATTTTGGAAAGTTTTGGAGACGTGAAAGAAAATACTGGCCTCGCAGTTAAATACCTTTTATCCTCAGCTTCAAGTAGGCATTTCTCTCTTGGAAAGCATTTCCCCTCGAACGACCATATGCCTTTTTCTGCTCTTCTCCCCACAGTCACAGATCTTTCATCTTCACCTTTAAGTGAACACGGCTCCTGGAAAGCAGTTTACCCTGTGCGTCCATAGACCTTTTCTGCTCTTTTCCGGGTACAGAATCTATTCTGAAATTTGTTCCCTATTCAAACAAACGACCCTGCATAAACGATCGATTTGTGAGACCAAAAGAGAATAAGAGAGTTGACTTCACTCGTTTAAAGTGAATAAATTTGTAATTTTCGAGCTACTGGGATGAAACATACATTAATGAATAGTGGATCACTTTTGAGTTGTGAGCTACAATATCTTGTCATGGGCTTTGGAGGCGAAAGTCTCTGTAATGATAAAACTAAAAGTTTTTCCAAGCTGAAGACAGAACGAACTTAATAAGTAACCGTTTTATATGGATTGTGTATTAAGTGGCTAGGGCAGGTCTGTAGCATTTTTCAGTATCATAATTCACAAATACGGATAAAATTGACATATCATGTGGCTTTCTTTATGACTTGAAGCTTTGCGAAGCTGAATCACGGCCATTAATTCCACGGATTTATGAAATTAAAACATCATACGAACAAGTATCCAGATACGGGATGCATAATACCAAAATTTTGTTTGTACATCAACAACAAGTGTTACATAAAACGTGTAAGTAGGCTGTTTAGGTTTTTTTATTGGTAACGCCACATAGCGCTCTGTATGAAAAATCACTGGCTGTGCTGTGTGCAGTCAGTGGCTGGTTGGCATTGTTGTAATACTCGCCATTGTAATGTTGGGCAGTTAGCTGTTAACAGCGCGTACCGTTTCGCAGTTGGAGGTGAGCCGCCAGCAGTGGTGGATGTGGGGAGAGAGATGGCGGAGTTTTGAAATCTGTAAGACTGCATATACATTATGACTTTTGATCACTATTGAGGTAAATACATTGTTTGTCATCTATCAAAATATTTCATTTGCTAACTATGCCTATCAGTAGTTAGTGCCTTCCGTAGTTTGAATCTTTTAGTTAGCTGGCAGTAGTGTCGCTCGCAGTATTGCAGTAGTTCGAGTAACGAAGATTTTTGTGAGGTAAGTGATTTGGGAAACGTGTAGGTTAATGTTAGTGAGGGCCATTCTATTGTAGGGATTACTGGAAGTCGGATTGCGTTGCGCTAAAAAAAAAAAAAAATATTGTGTGTCAGTTTAAGCACAGTCTTGTATAATTGTTCTTAGGGGACGTTTCAAACGTTGCCATTAATAGACAGCGCCAAGGACGTTTGCATTTTATAGTATGATAAGCTTTTCGGCACACTACGTTCCTGGAGACTAAGTGACGTTTGTTGTGTTTGTCTTATTTTACGTAATGCATTTAACGTACTTTAATCGAATATCGATACGATACATTCGTATCGAACGGGTCTCATAAGCACAGCTCGCCGAAACACCACAGCCCAATGGCTAACAAACAAGAGAAGATGCCGACAGAGTCGTCTGCGTTTACAATACTTAATTATTCTACACTGTGTTATCCTAATTGTGTTAAATGTGAAACTGTAAATCAGTCTATGTCCATCTACCGAATTATGGAATCTATTCTCTGTGCCAAGCTGTGTTGAACTGTTCGATTACGCAAGAGTATTCTGTATCTTGTGTGTGTGTGTGTGTGTGTGTGTGTGTGTGTGTGTGTGTGTGTGTGTGTGTGTGTGATTACATGTGAAGAACACAACAATGTAAATTCACAAGAATTTTTACTATGGCTGAAAATGACATATACGTTTAACGAAGGGTAGAAAAAACATTACTTATAACTGATGAATTACTTAGAGTTCACATTTAAATACGGTAATACACATCGCATTTTTCACTGGAAAAGAAACTGTACAATGGGTCTAGAACTGTAAGTTTTACAAACGAGGAAGATAGAATATAGTATTAAAAGATAAAATATATTCGGTCCCGATTTGGAGAAATTAGATACTGTATTGTAATTTGAGACTTTGCGCTGTACAAACAACAGTTATACTATTAAAGAGAAACTAGATTATATTTAATTTGATCCTGCTTTAAGGAAATCAGGTAATTTGGCTTGTTCCACTTTTGCTGCATTAACTGCATATACCTTATTTTGCAATCTTATTAATGAATATGGAGCTTTTTCATCACAAGTTCTCCCACCGATATAACGATTACATACATCTATTGCACTTAACCCTTAACCTAGTTTTGGCGTTTCTAGATCTCCAATTGCATCACTGTCAGTTTAATGTGGTACCCCTTATTGACCATAATCGCGTTGTAGGCAAACATCAACAACAAACTCCTCATCCTGTGGTTTCGCAAACAAGGCGAGATTTTAATCAACATGTAGAAAACTTTCATAGAGCTAGCTTTTAAGCGGGCACTTCACCGTCTCCTTCGTCATCATCATCAAAAACAGTCTCTTCCACTAATGCATCAGGCACCAGCTTCACGGAAGAAAATGTTGATTGTGGAGAATGAAACCAGCTGCCGAGCAGCCGAAACAGATTCCACGACTCGTAGTAAGTTAATGGAGAGATTTTAATTTCCTGCATCGGTCAGTGCTATCATATGTTGAACAAGGTTTTTTTCCAGTAATGCATCTTGAAATTTGCAATAATGCCCGAATCAAACGGCTGTGGAACACTGGTACAGTCCGGAGAGCCAAAGTTCCACTCCAGCATTTTCCAAACCTACTTGTATTGGATGTGCTGCACATCGGTCTATAAGAAGAATGATCCTCTCTTTTTTCTTTTTCATTTTAATGGCCTGCTTTTTAACCACTGTTCCCTTAAAATCATAGTCATCAAAGAATTTCTATTGCACTGGTATTCCTTAGGTTTTGTCTTTACACCTCTGAAATACCTCAGATTCTTAGATTTTTCCTGTCACAGGTGAAGGAACTTTATCAGATCCATCTACATTCGTGACGAGAAATACTGGCATGCGAATTTTACTTTTCTTCACTTTTGAGCTAAAGTTTCATTACGAAGCAGACTGTAGAATGAACCGGTCTCGTCACAGTCGTACGTTTTGAGACGGTAATCCCTTAAGATACCCTGCAGAACCTCATCTATCCAGTGTTGCACCGTGCCGTCGTCTACAACTTTCGATTCACCGGAAATTTATGTCCCTGTGACTCCATGACCATCTTTATATCCTTGTAAGATTCTGAAGCCTTGAAATGAGCGGAGATGTTCATACTTCTAGCTAAACCTATCGCCTTTGCTTTCACCATATCGTCACTGATCTGGAGAACAGCAGCCTGTGTTTGCTGGAACGATGTCAAATGTTCCTTTTCCAAATCTATAATCTCCCTTCATACCGACGACTGCGTTTTGTTGATTTTACACTCTGTTTTAAGAACTCGTTCAGAATACTATTTATTTTGCTGATGAATATACATAGTGTGATATGGGTAAGCCCTAAGTCAGAAGTAATTTCAGATTTTCTTTTGCATTGATTAGCATCCACCTCTAATATAATTTTACTTTATGGATGTTTCGTTTTCTGTTCTCCACGACTAATCGAAAGCGACTGAGTTATAGTACTATTCTCCAGCAGTAAACATCAGAGGCAACTTCTAACCTCTCGGTTGTTACCACAAAAGATGTTCTCGAATCGAAAATAATATTTTCTTTGTTTCCATGACGCACGCTCTGCTTAACCGCCTCTTTGTCCCTTGCCTCCACGGCGCAGTACGCTCGCTGTATTTGCTCACTTCAGCAAGGTAAGGAAAATATCACTGGCTCCTTTTCAGACAATTACGCATAACTTCATTTATTTCACCGGATTTTCTTACGTATAACAACGAATTACTTAAAACTGCATTGCGGTTTATATAAGGTCTAAATAAATAACACAATTTTAAATTATATTTTGCCGGGACCGAAAAAAGTGTACGTATAAATAAGAATTACGCAGAACAGACTTACATATAAGTGAGGTTCACTTTATATGCGAAGAGTGAAAGAAGTATTTGTAGTTTCTTTCTTTCTTTCTTTCCTTCTTTCTTTAGTGTTGGTATTGTTGAAAGACAGAAGAAATGAAATAAGGAACATCCCTAGAAAACTGACTTAGGTTTACTAACACTTTCCAGTGATTAAAGCAATTCCAGCCGAAAATAAGAGAATACTACAAGTTATACAATTTTATTTATTTATTTTTACGAAGATATAGATATCTATCAGCAATAAAATTTATAAAAGCCAAAAACCCGTAAAAATCATGTCGTCTGCAGTGCATGATTTATGGAATCTCTTTGGAACGTTTCTGTCAATATTGAAAATCCAGTACGAAGAAAAGAGAATGTTTAATGAGCGAAAGGTTTTGCACTAACTGGCCTAATTCAAAGAGAGATTAAAGAAGCTGTGATAGTGGATGAAGACAATAGATTTAAAATGTGCTTACAAAGAACGTTTACAGAAGAATGTATCTTTAAACAGTGAGCAATCCGAACCAACGTAATGAGCACTCAGTGAGCACTCCCACTGCATTTACCTGCTCACTACTAGAGCATTGCTGTATGATGTGATGGCAAATTAGAACGCAACACTACGGTTACATGGCTAACGTCGCAGTCATTTCTTAGTTACTGCCGTAGTTACGTACTTACTAAGTTAGCCACATGACCCGGTGACGGTTCATAGCCGTCATAACCTCTCTCTTAGCCTCTTCCATTGGTCTCTATCCCAGGTCAAGTTCTCGTGGGCCTCCTGGTTCTCCAGGTCAACTTCCACTCCAACCATCCACGTCGGTTCTGTTCTACCAAGGGTACCGTTCCTTGGGGCTTCCATTCTAGCACTATCTTCAGTATCCGCTCTTGTCTTCTCCCTACGATTAAATTCTTCTGTTTTTTATTACAGATGTCACATCTGGCCCATTCAGCAGCGTGTGGATTTATATATGTTTTTTCCTATTCCCAAAACCTTGATTTTTTGACATAGTTCCAACGTTCTTCTTAACAACTTGTTTTCGAAGGCTTCAAGTTTTCTCTTCACCTTTTGCTCAGTGTTCATATTGCAACGACAAACATTAATGCTGATCGCACAGTTTTCTTGTACGTGTTTTGCTGTTGTTGTTTGTAGTAATTCGCTGCTAAATAATTTGCTCATTGTGAACAGACACAACTCTGTGGATTTTCTCCGGCTCATTATCTCTTCCTCCATTGAATTAACAGTACTTTCTAGATATATAAAGGACCTGTTCAAATCCAATTGCTCTGAGCACTATCGCACTTAACATCTGAGGTCATAATTCCCTATAGAACTTAGAACTACTTAAACCTGACTAACCTAAGGACATCACACACATCCATGCCCGAGGCAGGATTCGAACCTGCGACCGTAGCGGTCACGCGGTTCCAGACTGTAGCGCCTATAACCGTTCGGCCACTTCGGCCCGCCGCGATCTCTCTCTTTCGTCTCTCTTTCAGAGTAGTACACTGTTTTACCTTGATTGATCCGCACACCCAATGTTCGTGGCTTCATTATCGGCGTAGTTGTCATTAGTTCGTCTTCCTCCTACCATATTATAGTATCACCGTTAAACGCTTTCAGTTTTACATGGCCACGTAGATACACACCTCTTCCAGTAGATAAAGTTCGTTTTAGGATTTTTCAATATATCGAATTAAATAGGCTATGGAAGATGCAGTCTCTCTGATTGAGAACTGCATCCATTGCAAAATATTTAGACTTCCCGCCTTCAATCTGCACCTTATATTTCGTTTTCTCAGTGCACATTCTGGTTAGCCTGACCAGCTTTGAAGTTACCACCGATTATTCCATTACCTTCCATCTGCTTTCTCTGTGGACACTGCCACAGGCTTTCTTGAAGTCTGTAAGTAGGGAGTATACATTCTTATCAAACATCTACATCTTTTGTATTAGTTGTCTGAGAACGGATATTTCAACCGTCGTGGACATGCCTTTCCGAAATCCGGCCTGGAATATTATTTTTATAGCCGCAAAATATGTATAGGTAAGAAAATTTGAACAAAATGAAATAAAAGAGACACATCGAGAAATTATAATTCCAATGAGCTTAACGTGAAATTCAGTTCACACATTTCCCGGTAGTAGTAATTTCCTTCAGCCTGCTTAACAACTCTGTCATTAAAATCACTCAATCTACAATAGTAAATTTTGTTGTTCAATCGAATAAGCAGTTATACTGTATCCCTTTGTAACACTGGTTCAAGACAAATGCTACGAAACAACAATCAGTTTGCAGATCGGCTCTCTGCTATCACGAGGCATGCCGAATAGCACACGCTTCGCTGCTGATTTCATTCATTTATCCCTATGGTAAGAACTTCTGCACAATTTCTTTCGTTGAAAAATTGTGAAGTAGGTTTCACGGCTGTATACACGACGGATACCACTTTGCGGTGTGGCATTCACGGCTACGTGGCGGCCGCAGCGACCCGTGTACTCTGTGAGGCCGGAGCCCCTACAAGTTTCCTTCCGTGTAGCCGGGCCCAGGATGTGTTCCCAGGTTCCACCTGCCGCCCCCGTCTGCACCAATTTCCGCCCACCAGCTGCACAGCTCAGGCTTCACTGCCAGCCACAGAGTGTGCGTGCGCCAACTCCGCCTTGCCTCGTGCTTCATAATTTTCTCCTTCCTGTATATTGTATAGTTCTCTGTACTTGCCATATGCAAGCCGGTAAGCCTGCCCACGGTAACGAACGACAGAGCTCGCCATTTACAATAGGTAAGCGATCTCAAGGTAACGCCAGTAAATGGTGTCCTCTGTTCGAGTCTAAAATGAAGTGACAAACGTCAGGGGATGCATCCTAATATCGTGTCGGACCTCCTTTTGCCCTGCGTAGTGCAGCAAATCGACGTGGTATGGACTCAAGTCGTTGGAAACCTCCTGCAGAAATAGCGATCCATACTGCAACCCATTGCTGCGAAAGTTTTGCCGGTGCACGAAATGACGTCTCAATTATGTCCCATAAATGTTCGATGAGTGACGATACCATTCACTCGAATGGAGCTGGATGTGCTTCAAACAATCGCCAACAGTTGTGGCCCGATGATGTGGTGTATTGTCATACAAAATTCCATCGTTGTTTGGGAATATGAAATCCATGAACAGCTGAAAATGTCTCCAAGAAGCCCAACCTGTGTGAAGAGTTCTATGCGAGAAGCGATCAATGAATTCGAAAGTAAACTCCTATGTACTGACTAGGCAGAAAATCCTAAGAAATTTTGGTCTTATGTCAAAGTGATAGGTGGATCAAAAGAAAATGTCCAGGCACTCTGTGACCAAAATGGAACTGAAACAGAGGATGACAGACTAAAGGCCGAAATACTAAATGTCTTTTTCCAAAGCTGTTTCACAGAGGGAGACTGTACTCTAGTTCCTTCTCTAGACTGTCGCAAAGATGACAAAATGGTAGATAGACGACAGAGGGATAGAGAAACAATTAAAATCGCTCAAAAGTGGAAAGGCCGCTGGACCTGATGGGATACCAGTTCGATTTTACACAGAGTACGCGAAGGAACTTTCCAACCTTCTTGCAGCGGTGTACCGTAGGTCTCTAGATGAGCGTAGTATTCCAATGGATTGGAAAAGGGCACAGGTCATCCCCGTTTTGAAGAAGGGACGTCGAACAGATGTGCAGAACTATAGACTTATATCTCTAACGTCTATCAGTTGTAGAATTTTGGAACACGCATTATGTTCGAGCATCATGACTTTCCTGGAGACTAGAAATCTACTCGTAGGAATCAGCATGGGTTTCGAAAAAGACTGTCTTGTGAAACCCAGCTCGCGCTATTCGTCCACGAGACTCAGAGGATTCCCAGGTTGATGCCGTGTTTCTTGACTTCCGCAAGGCGTTCGATAGAGTTCCCCACAGACGTTTCATGAAAAAAAAAGAGCATATGTACTATCAGGCCAATTGTGTGATTGGATTGAAGAGTTCCTAGATAACAGAACGCATCATGTCATTCTCAATCGAGAGAAGTCTTTCGAAGCAAGAGTGATTTCAGGTGCGCCGCAGGGGAGTGTCGTTGCTATTCACAGTATACATAAATGACCTTGTGGATGACATCGGAAGTTCCTAAGTTCACTGAGGATTTTTGCGGATGATGCTGTGGTATATCGAGAGGTTATAACAATGGAAAATTGTACTGAAATACAGGAGGATCTGCAGCGAATTGACGCTTGGTGCAGGGAATAGCAATTGAATCTCAATGTAGACAAGTGTAATGTGCAGCGAATACATGGAAAGAAAGATCCCTTATCATTTAGCTACAATATAGCAGGTCAGCAACTGGAAGCAGTAAATTCCATAAATTATCTGGGAGTACGCATTAGGAGTGATTTAAAATGGAATGATCATATAAAGTTGATCGTTGGTAAAGCAGATGCCAGACTGAGATTCATTGGAAGAATCCTAAGGAAATGCAATCCGAAAACAAAGGAAGTAGGTTAAAGTACACTTGTTCGCCCACTGCTTGAATACTGCTCAACAGTGTGGGATCCGTACCAGATAGGGTTGATAGAAGAGATAGAGAAGATCCAACGGAGAGCAGCGCGCTTCGTTACAGGATCATTTAGTAATCGCGAAAGCGTTACGGAGATGATAGATAAACTCCAGTGGAAGACTCTGCAGGAGAGACGCTCAGTAGCTCGGTACAGGCTTTTGTTCAAATTTCGAGAACATACCTTCACCGAGGAGTAGAGCAATATATTGCTCCCTCCTACGTATATCTCGCGTAGAGACCATGAGGATAAAATCAGAGAGATTAGAGCCCACACAGAGGCATACCGGAAATCCTTCTTTCCACGAACAATACGAGACTGGAATAGAAGGGAGAACCGATAGAGGTACTCAAGGTACCCTCCGCCACATACCGTCAGGTGGCTTGCGGAGTATGGAGGTAGAACCTAACTATTTCCAGCCAATGTTGGGTTCAGTTGGGCCAGAGCACCCAGTCCATTCCATATATACGCAGCCCACACCATTACGGAGCCACCAAAAGTTTGCACAGTGCATCTTTTACAACTTTGGTCCATGGTGAATTCTGATATCAACTCTTAAGAACTGAAATCGGAACTCATCTGACCTACGACGGTTCTCCTGTCCACCCGATATGGTCACGAGCTCAGGAGACGTTATGCAGGAGAAGTCGTGCTGTTACAGAAGACACTAGCGTCAATCGTGTGCTGCCAGAGCCCATTAACGCCAAATTTCTCCCTACTGTGCTAACTGATTCGTTCGTCGTAAGTTCCACATTGATTTCTGTGGTTATTTTACGCAGTGTTGCTTGTCTGTTGGTAATGAGCCGGCCGGGGTGGCCGAGCGGTTCTAGATGCTCCAGTCTGGAACCGCGCGACCGCTACGGTCGCAAGTTCGAATCCTGCCTTCGGCATGGATGTGTGTGATTTCCTTATGTTAGTTAGGTTGAAATAGTTCTACGTTCTAGGGGACTGTTGATCTCAGAAGTTAAGTCCCATAGTGCTCAGAGCCATTTGAACCATTTTTTTGACTGTTGACTCTATGCGAAGGCCGTTGCCCTCGGTCGTTAGGTGAAGGTCGTTGGCCACAACCTTGTACGTACTGAGAGGTAGTGCCTGAAATCTGACATTTCCGCACATTCTTGACATTGTGGATCTCGGAATACTGAACTGCCTAACGATTTCCGAAATGGAATATTCCATGCGTCTAGCTCCAACTACCTTACCGTGATCCAAGTCTGTTAATCTACGTCGCTCTGTCATAATCACATCGGAAACCTTTTGACACGAATCACCTGAGTACAAATGAGAGCTCCGCTAATATACTACCCCTTTGTGCCTTGTGTACGCGATACTACGGTGTTCTGTATATGTAAATTCGCTATCCCATCACCTTGTCACTGCCGTGTATGTAAAGGTATTGCACACCGGGTTAGCTGTCCTAGAAGGATCGCAGAACACACAAACATGCTACCAGAATCAACATCCCACAAAAACATTCAACCATAATCAGGATATATTTTATCAGCCTTGCAAAAAAAGTGTCACGTGACTCTGCATGTTGAGAGGCAGTTATTGATACCTGGCAAAAAAGGGAAAACTGCAGCTGCTGGAGGTATGGGTAGGGAGTCTCTGAAATGAGTTGTAAGTCATTTATTATTTTATAATTCTACTTTTTACGTTTATTTTTCTTTGACTAGCGAACCTGGGACGTAGAATTAAATTTATGCGTCTAAGAGTTAAACAAGAATAGCGTAGCCCTAATTTATGTAGTTTTGGCTTTTGCAGTCACAACCCTTCTTTGTTTAACGTGTTTTATCGATAAAAAATTTTCATTAATACAAATTCTGGAATGAGAACGAATATCGATGCTAATTTTGTGCTCCCTCATCGTTATTACATGACTTTAGTGGTCTCGTACAAGTCACATCCTCTGCTGATACGTTGTTGCGCAGCGAAAATTACACAGGCACGCGGTCGGAATGTAAATATTTAGCGACTGCTAACGACACTTCGAACAACAACTCTGTTGCATGGTACGATGAATTCTGTACGCTCCTACCCGCCCCAAAGTTTGCAATATTTCCCCAGTGCACCTTTAGTGTAGGCGCATTCACGGTTGAACGACGTGTGTTTGTAGATACTGCATCATATTTACACTGGTGCAGTACTCTTCTGAATGTTTTTTTTTTAGTTTAAAATCAGGATGTCTGTCTAAACTACAGCGCCCTACACTGAATGTAAGACAAGGGAAACGTTATTATTTTATGTTATGCAATTAATATGCATTAATGTATATTTCATGACTGTGATCGGATGGCCATTACTTCATACAGACGTATACAACAATTGTAACTGTGAAGCAGGATGATCCTGGTGTATTTCCAGGATTCCGCCATTTTTAGAATCTCGACTTACTAAAAGGGAATATAGATTCTAGTGATTCATGGCTAGGCACCTTTGCAATTGATGTTGCGTGGGCGGGTAGTTCGTCAGGGGAACAGAGAGGTAGTGTTTGTGTGTGTGTGTGTGTGTGTGTGTGTGTGTGTGTGTGTGTGTGTGTGTGTGTGTGTATGTGGTACTGAGTTGCTTCTGGTGGTGAGAGAAGCAGTTCCGGAATACAGCCCACTCCTCTAGTACAGCACGAAGAGTGCCGTCTAGCTCAACGTCTCCTACCAATAAACAAGTCACCAACAATGATCCTTATGTATGTTATCATAAGACACTGCGGACTCATTTTGAATTTGAACGCAGGACATCGGTACTATTTCTGACGATATACTGTTCGTCGACAACTCTCATCCTCTTGCAGACCAAATACCTCTTACGAACATTTATTCCAGTATTTCTATTCGGGCAGGCTAGCCCGCTCCCCATCCTCTCCCCGCTGCCCCAAGCAGATCAACATCAGATAAACATGCATTCATGAACTAGGCAGCATGTTTTTATTTTTATTTATTTATTTATTTATTGCTTGTGCTCGTCAGACATACAGGTTCATCGGCGCAAGCACGTAGCCTATCGTAAAATTGAAACGTCCCCTTAGAACAATTATACACGACTGTGCTTAAACTGACACACAATATTTTTAGCGCAACGCAATCTGACTACCAAAAATCCCTACAGAAGAATGGCCCTGACTAACATTAACCTATACGTTTCACAAATCACTTACCTCACAAAAATCTTGGTTACTCGAACTACTGCAATACAGCGAGCACCACTTCTGGCAGCTAAATAAAAGATTCAAACTACGGAAGGCACTAACTACTGATAGGTATAGTTAGCAAATAAATGATTTTAATAGAGAACAAACAATGTATTTACCTTTATAGTCACAATATATATTTCAGTTCATGACACCAACTCTTACAAATTTCAAAACTCCTCTCTCTCTCTCCCCAAGTCCACCACTGCTGGCGGCTCACCTCCAACTGCGCCACGCTACGCGCTGTTAGCATCCAGCTGCCGCTGCCCAACACTACAATGGAAGACAACAATGCAAACCAGCCACAGACTGCACATGGCACAGCCAGTGATTTTCATACAGAGCGCTGCGTGGCGGCGGCGTTACCAATAAAAAAACCTAAACATCCTACTTATAAATTTTTCCTCCACGAATTTGTTGAGAGGGATCCCGTGCACTATCTAAGTTACAAATTTGGCGGTAACGCCACACTAAGCCACTAATGCTGTAAGTAGATAATAAATTGAAACAAATTTCAAACAAATGTATACAAATTTAAACAAATTATATTTGAATTGAATGACAATCTGAGCAGTCTCAGGAATTTCTCAGGTCTCAAGTATGACAGGGGTGCCACTGCCTCATTCATGCGAGACCTTAATGGACACCTGTGTGTCGCTTAGAAGTTGGCGGTTGAGTCGTCACTTTGCAGGTGCCACCGGTGAACCTGGAAAATTGGGGACGTATGCGGAGTTGGCGGCATTGGCGTCAGGTGTCGAGTGGTAGGATTTGTTTTTTTTAGAGGTCTTTTGTTTAAATTATTTCCATCGATTTCACGAACCAACAGGATGCTGCAAATTAAAATAAAACTACCTGCATATGTGAAGAGTAATTTGCAAAATTTTTTTATATCAATGTGGTGTTAGCAGTAAAATAGTTAAGGCGAGGGTGTGTGTGAGAGGATGCCGTGGAGCAGAACAGCAGGTTAAGTGTAGAACAATAGTTTAATTTCGGTAATTTTCATTTAAAACGTAGTGCAATAGTTTAAGGGGTGGCTGACAAAGAAGAATGTGCCATGAATGGCGTTCAACTGCATGTGAAATTCGGCAAGTGTACCAGAAATTGGTGGCAGGACATAACTAATTACTTAGTTTGGTATCAAAGGTGGTATAGCAGTTTAAGGATATGCCGGTGACATGGAAATCCACTTAACAGAACAATAGGTTATGTGTCAACAAAGAGCTGAATATTAGGTTAAGACACCCCGATTACACTGATAAAACATTAGGTAAAACAACATGTTTGCCCCATGTAATAACTTCTTACAATAACTCCGTGTTTTCAAAAAGCAGAGAATGATGAGCAAGAGAACTCCAACCCCACAAACTGGATGTTTTTATAAATAAACAATATACCCTTGAACTTCCTGTTATGAGGTCCTTCTGCTCCACCAACTCCCATATATTGGATACACTGCCTTGAATCGGTTAAACTGTTTAAATAAACAATATTCCACACATTCTCTAAATTGTTTAAACAATATTCCATACACAGCAATCGATTTTCCTCCACATGATAGGTCAACTGAGTCTTTTCCCGCCAATTTCTGAGAGGGAGAGTAGGAGAGGAGGGGTGTTTACCACAGGGGGAGAGATTAATTAAGTGATCAATTTAATTAAGTAGTAAATGAAACTGATAAGATTGAGAGACGCTACTCCAATAACTCAAACCTGTAAGTGTATCCGTAGCAGTGAGGGGGAGGGGTGAGATAAAGATTGTCTGATGGGTTCGGGGAGTGGGAGATGGTGGGAGGGACAATAGGCTAAGTGCCTGTCAATCAGGATCATTTTAGCAGAACAGTAGGTTAAGTACCTGTCAATCAAAGGAGAAGAAGAGGTTTGCCCCTGAGTGTATACCTGCCCTGATGTAGGCATATTGCACTAACAAAATCGACTGGCGACTGCTTTGTCCCCCTACTCCATGTTGCTTAGTAGGCACAGTGTTCGCCATGGCCCTTCATAATTTGTTCCATGAGTGATGGTATCGATGCGAATTAAGGAAGCATTTGGAATAGCCACTCATGCTGCACACACCTTGTTCCAAAGTTAATCTGTGTTGGCTGGCATTAGGTCACAGAGCCACACCTGTAGATTGACCATATCCATCCCGTATTCCAATGGTGGCAAGTCCTTTGGTCTGGTAGGCCAGGGCAAAATGCTGACATCTTGTGACACCAAGAGGGCACTTGTTTGTGCAGCAAATGTGTGGTTCGTGTATTGTCTTGCTGAAAAATAGTGTCTGGGGTGTTGTGGAGGAACGATATGACTACAGGTCACAGGATGTCATTTACGTTGGTCACACTGGTTACATTGCCCTGGACACACATCAATTGTGATTTGTGGTTTAACCCAATAGCTACCTGTACCGTAAAGCCTTGAGTTGGCTCTACATCGAAACAACGCTCCTACAGCGCGCAAACATGGGCAACAGGCACCTCTCCTATTTGAAAGCCCTAGAATGTAGCAAACTTCTATTACTTGAAGTAATTAAGGGCCAGATAATCCAAAAGTAGGATTGCTCGCGTTAGAAACGTCAAGTTCTAATGCTCCTCCTTTCTCGTGATATTTAGGGACATGACACAGAAAAACGTATGTAGAAACTGAGATACGTTACTCTGTGCATCAACTCCAGTCTTTAAAAACCATTCGAAATAATCACCATCATATAGTTCTTCAACTACACGATTGTCTTTTCCACAAACGACGTTAACCAAAGTACAGCCATCCGTGGCATGTGGATAGAGTTTCTGCAACAGTAGGTTGCACAGACTATCGGACACAGTCTACGCAGACTGCTCGGCATAGGCTGATAAATGAGACTGCTTGGTGGAGACTGGACGACTGCTGAAGAGTGCATCCATCTAAACCAAACACTCAACTTGTTCGAAGTGCGCCAGCAATTAAGGGCCTAGAAAGGCTTTTCTCCTCATACAAGGATCTAAATAACTTCACTAATTAAACGTCTAAGTTAATGTTAAATTTTTCTTCAGAAGAGGCAGGTTTTCTTAATACGATTGAGATAAGAAAGACAGAACCAATGCTTCCGTTCACCTCTCAAAGTGAGTTTGATGCTGCCTGCAACGAAATCCTGTCCTGTGACAACTGTGCAACTTGTATCCTCAACTGTTTGCAGTCTCTGGCTTCCTCTACAGTTTTCCTGTCCTGTGACAACTGTGCAACTTGTATCCTCAACTGTTTGCAGTCTCTGCCTTCCTCTACAGTTTTATCCCATACAGCTCCCTCTAGAATCATGTATGTTATTTTTTGATGTGTTACCTGATGTGCCGGCCGGTGTGGCCGAGCGGTTCTAGGCGCATGAGCCTGGCTCCGCGCGACCGCTACGGCCACAGGTTCGAATCCTGCCTCTTGCATGGATATGTGTGATGTCGTTAGGTTAGTTAGGTTTACGTAGTTCTAAGTTCTAGGGGACAGATGACCTCAGATGTTAAGTCCCATAGTGCTCAGAGCCATTTGAACCATTACCTGATGTTAGTATTTTCCATCTATTCCCTTCTTCGCCGATTCTGCAGAGAACCTCCTTATTCCTTACCTAATCAGTCCACATAATGCTGTGCTCCAAACGTTTATAATCACTAATTTCTTTCTTTAGCCGGCCGGGGTGGCCGTGCGGTTCTAGGCGCTACAGTCTGGAACCGAATTTCCGCTACGGTCGCAGGTTCGAATCCTGCCTAGGGCGTGGATGTGTGTGATGTCCTTACGTTAGTTAGGTTGAATTAGTTCTAAGTTCTAGGCGACTTATCCTTTCATTAAACAGATCCTGTAATTCTTCTTTAATTTTACTGAGAACAGCAGTGTCAACAGTGAAATTTAACATTGATACACTTTCCACTTGAATTTTAATCCCATTCTTGAACTTTTATTTTACTTTCGTCATTGGTCCTTCAATCTGCAGATTGAACTGAAGGTGCAAATGACTACATACACAATGAGATCAAAAGTATCCAGACACTTGGCTGAAAATGACTTACAAGTTCACGGGGCCCTCCATCGATAATGCTCGAATTCAATATAGTGTTTGTCAATTGTTAGCCTTGATGACAGCTTCCACTTTCTCAGCCATACGTTCAGTCAGGTGCTGGAAGGTTTCTTGGTGAATGGTAGACCATTCTTCACGGAAGGCTGCACTGAGAAGAGGTATCGATGTCGGTCGGTGAGGCCTCGTACTAAGTCTGCGCTCCAAAACATCCCAAAGATGTCTATAGGATTCAGGTCAGGACTCTGTGCAGGTCAGTCCATTACAGGGATGTTATTGTCGTGTAACCACTCCGCCACAGGCTGTGCTTTATGAACAGGTGCTCGATTGTGTTGAAAGATGCCAACGCCATCCCGAATTACCCTTCAACGGTGGGAAGTGAGAAGGGTCTTAAATCATCAATGTAGGCCTGTGCTGTGATACTGCCACGCAAAACAAGGGCTGCAAGCCCCCTAGATTTAACACACGACCACACCATAACACCACCGCCTTCGAATTTTACTGTTGGCACTACAGACGCTGGCAGATGCCGTTCACTGGACATTCGCCACATCCACACCCTCCCATCGGATCGCCACGTTGTATACCGTTATTCATCACACCACACAACGTTTTTACACTGTTCAATAGTGCAAGGTTTAAGCTCCTTACACCAAGCGAGTTGTCGTTTGACATTTACTGGCGTAATGTGTGGCTTATGAGCAGACTCTCGACCATGAAATCCAAGTTTTCTCACCTGCCGCCTAACTATCGTAGTACTGGCTACGGACCCTCATCCAATTTCTGATTTCTGAGTGATGGTTCGGATATATACCTGTCTATTACACATTGCAACCCTCCACAACTGTCGGCGGTCTCTGTCCGTCAACAGACGAGGTCGGCCTGTACGCTTTTGTTCTGTACGTGTCGCTTCACGTTTCCATTTCACTATAACATCGGAAACAATGGACCTAGGCACATTTAGGAGTGTGGAGATCTCGCGTGCAACACAGGGAACACCCAATCACCTGATCATATTCGAAGCCCTTGAATTCCGCGGTGCACCCCGTTCTGCTCTCTCACGATTTCTAATGACTAATGAGGTCGCTGATATGGGGTACCTGGCAGTAGGTGGCAGCACAATGCACCTAATATCAAAAAAGTATGTTTTTGGGGGTGTCGGGACACATTTGATCACATTTTATACCTGTCTTAAACGCTTATCATAATTAAAAATTTGAAAACTGGTGAAGCCTTATTACGTTGTGTAATAAATTCTAAACCATTAGGTTGGCCAAAAGGGTTTCCTGGTAGAAAACACAAAGAAATTTTAGTTACTTGTAAAGTACACTAGCGACATATCTGCGTAATAGCAATGCTTATGTTACTGATGCCAATGCCACTGAATGAATGTTAGTAAACACGGTTTTCCGAAATACCTTTACCAAACAAGACAAAGTAACTTTTCCAGAATTTGAACCAAGAACAACTGATAACGCGAGTAACTTACAAGTACATTTCCTCAGTGTAGAGAAGCAAGGTCTATTATTATAATTAAGGCAAAGTCTCCGGTCTAGATTACTAGATTATATATCAGAGTTACAGTTTTAGACCATGCTGGAAAAATATCTCCATATTTAGTAATCATGTACAACAGCTCGATCTTCGAAGTATCCTTACCCAAAGAGTAGGAAGTAGGACAGATCACACCAATATCCAACAAAGGAGGTAGGAGTAATCCACTCAATTACAGACGCATATTTCTAACGTTGATTTGCAGTAGAATCTAGGAATATAGACTTGCAATCAAACATCTGCCGTTCCCCAAGGAAGTGTTACAGTTCTTCTGCTGTTCCTGGTCTGTATAAACAATTTAGGAGACAATCTGACCAACCTTCTTAGATTGTTTGTCTATGATGGTAACATTTACTTCCATGTAAAATCATTAGATGTGTCCTGTACTCTGCTGACGAGTGATGAAACAAACTTTTATAGCACAACGGTCTATGACGATAACTAAAAAAAGTACACTTGTGAGCGAGAATATGCTCTTAAGTGGTTCTCTGTAAACGGACTCTTACTACATTTTGAGAAAGTACAGCATGTGTAGTGCTGTACAGCAAAAGGCGTAACACCACTGATAAATATGTACATTGGGCGTAAGTCTATTTCTATGCCAGAATATTCCAAATTGATGATCTGTGGAAACGTTTAGGTTCAGCTACTTGTGCTATTAGTGTTATTGCAAAGTTGGGTGACAAACATATCAGTAAATTAGTCACTATGCCAATTTTAATTCATTCTATTTATATTGCATCATATTTTAGTTGAATTAACCATTAAGAGAAAAATTATTAATTGCAGAAACACAACCGAGATGGCCTTGCAGATATTTATTTAAGGAACTCTGGATATCCTCAGTAACTTTGGAATACATACATTCAGTTATAAATTTCATTTTTAATAACCCATTCCAATGCACAAAATTATAGCAGTGTACATAGCTACAGTGCTCGAAGAAAGGATGATCTTCATTATTCTGGGTTAAATCTAACTTCGGCAGGGAAAGGGGCGAACTGTGCTGCGAAAAAAAATCTTAAACGAATCTGTGAATGAAAACGCCTTCCACTCAATAGATGTATTTTCAGAAATAAAGTAGTATTTATACACAGAAAATGTCGTGTAAAGAAAAATTATGTTAAACTGACACTTTCCAAATCATTACGAAATGTAGTACTCATGATATGTCAACGAGTATTCATGTAATGTGATGTATAATCTGATAATTGAGAACTGTCTCTCCTGGTCAACATCCGGAGGAGCCAGGAAGAGAGTTCGGTACGGTAGTGCAACGCAAAGAGCTTGTAGACAACCAGGGGTAATCACGGTGAAGTGTTATCCTCGGCTGCGGTTGCTGGAAACGCAGCGACGGATGTGGCTCTCTTTCGAAGGCGGTGCGACAACTCGGTGGCAGCGCTCACGCATGCTGGGTCCGTCGCGGAGACTTGACGCGGTTCTCCGTCCGTCGGAGTCCCGGACGTGGCCAGCCTGTTACGGACGGAGCGCAAACCTGTGCTGCCATCTGAAGAAGGGTATGGCACGGTACCACGTGAGCAAGTGATCGCTCGGACGCGAAGTAGTGGCCCCCTATCGCAGCGCTGCCTGCTTCGACTCAGACGTCACATTGTGGCGTATGTGGGGCCCTCGGACACTGCCAAGTGCCTGCGGCTTGACTGTATGCAGTGCCTTGCCTTGTCCATTTACTAACTACCTAATAGGCGTGGCAGGGGCCATACCTTATCTGATACATATAAACGGAATTCTGCTAGTGGAACTATGCAGGGGGCTACTCTCGATACAGCACAACTGTAAAGGGATTTAGACTACATATCTGTATGGTATGAAAAGTGTCAAGTGATTCTAAATAATGAAAATCGTGAAGATATCCACATGAGTACTAAAAGGAATCCGCTAAATTTCCGTTACAGGAGGAATCACACAAATCTCAATGCCGTAAATACAACTAAATACTTGCTGACTACAATTATCAGTAACTTAAATTGGAACGGATCGGATAGAAAATTTGCAGAGCAACTGAAGACCGACATTTATCGGCAGAATACTTAGAAAACGCATCAGTCTATTAAAGAGACTGCCTGCACTACGCTTGTCCACCCTCTTCTCGAGTACTGCTGTGAGGAATACGATACTGGTCAGACAGGACTGACGGAAGACATCAAAAATGTTAAAGGAATGGCACCCACAAACAGGGTGGAGAATGCAACAGATATGATAATCTTTTCCTTTTCGACAGGATCTTCTTATGACATTTCAGTCACCAACTTTCTACTCCGAGTACGAAAATGTTTTGTTGGGGCCACCAACACTAAAAAGAATGATCACCATAATAAAGTAGGAGTTTACACTGAAAAATTGAAACATTCGTTTTTCCCGCGCTGTTCGAGAGTGGAAATGTAGAGAAATAGACTGAAGATGGTTCGATGATGCGACTGCCAGACACATGACTGTGCATCGCCATTGTAAAAGTAAGTGTAGATATTTTGTTGGGTTTTACTGTTTCTATGCTCAACTACATATTTTACTCACTATTTTCAAAATTACAACAAAATAGACAATGTACAGTAGAGCTGTCTTACGCTCGCCGATCTGAAGGCAGCGTCTCGACTTCCAGAATTTTTAGTATCTCTCAGCGTGAAGCGCTAGTATTATCCGTAGGTTGATGCTATCTAGTCGAACGATCTGAAATAAGGGTTAGTCATCTCGACCGTCTCATCGGCTCAACCAGTTTTTTCCAAACAGCTGCATGATGTAAATCAGTGCCATCATCCAGCAAATACAGCCGTTGAAAATTATATGTGTATGGAAAAAATATGTTTCATTGTTCACCATAACTCGGCGAATACGCGCCTAAATATGTTAATCAAGTCTGGATATGGCGGAGAGTGGTTTCCTAGAGATTAATGTACGTAGGAACACATTATGTTCAAATGTGTGTGAAATCTTGTGGGACTTAACTGCTAAGGTCGTCAGTCCCTAAGCTTACATACTAGTTAACCTAAGTTATCCTAAGGACAAAGAAACACACCTATGCCCAAGGGAGGACTCGAACCTCCTCCGGAAACACATTATGTTTCTTTATATGTCCATTCTTCCGACTAATGGTCTACTGGATCTCGGAGGTTCAATTACCCAATAAAATGAAACAGCTGCAGCCGTCGTTCTGATGTTATTTTATTACCCTTTGCAATCAATTTCGATGATTCAGTACACCATCTTCAGGGTTCAACTGACGCTGAGATGTTGAACTCCAACTATATTCACTGTGCTATCCGTATCCAACCTCAACTGGCTTCCGCAGAATACCGTAAAAACTATGGTTGCATTCAAAGAATCGCTTTTACAGTATTCTGAGGAAGTCAATTCATATATTTTGGGTACGAATAAGATAGTGAATGCGCTTGGAGTTCAACCCCTCAGCACCAGTTAAGACTTGAAGATGGTGTATTGAGTCGCCGAGACTGGTTGCAAAATCATAAAATAACGTCAGGAGGACAGCTGAAAGTGTTTCATTTTATGTGTTATCTTGTTTTGGTCGGTATTTCAATGTCCTGATTGATTTTAGAATAATATAAAAGAATGCCCATTCCTCCATGTTCTGGAGGTTTGTTGTTGTTAGACAAGAGGTAGTATTTCGTGCAATATTTGTAAATATTTCGCTTTCTAAACATTTAGGTGCTGTCTCATATATTAAAGGTATTTGTAATCTTTGTTAGTTGTGCATTTACAGGTAACTACAGTGAGTAAAATACAGCAAATTTTTAGATACTGGACCAACATATACCTGGAAAGAGGAGAAGGTCCTTAACCATGGAACGTGTAATACTTGCTTGTGAATAGAGTGTCTTTAATGTTTTAGCTACGTTATCTATCTTGAAAATGGAAATCTGTGTTAGTCTCCAGTGGATACTACTTCAAAATATATCAGAGGCCTTCGAAATTTTCCCTTTGGCCAGATTGCTGCAGCATATACACTCCTGGAAATGGAAAAAAGAACACATTGACACCGGTGTGTCAGACCCACCATACTTGCTCCGGACACAGCGAGAGGGCTGTACAAGCAATGATCACACGCACGGCACAGCGGACACACCAGGAACCGCGGTGTTGGCCGTCGAATGGCGCTAGCATCGCAGCATTTGTGCACCGCCGCCGTCAGTGTCAGCCAGTTTGCCGTGGCATACGGAGCTCCATCGCAGTCTTTAACACTGGTAGCATGCCGCGACAGCGTGGACGTGAACCGTATGTGCAGTTGACGGACTTTGAGCGAGGGAGTATAGTGGGCATGCGGGAGGCCGGGTGGACGTACCGCCGAATTGCTCAACACGTGGGGCATGAGGTCTCCACAGTACATCGATGTTGTCGCCAGTGGTCGGCGGAAGGTGCACGTGCCCGTCGACCTGGGACCGGACCGCAGCGACGCACGGATGCACGCCAAGGCAGTAGGATGCTACGCAGTGCCGTAGGGGACCGCACCGCCACTTCCCAGCAAATTAGGGACACTGTTGCTCCTGGGGTATCGGCGAGGACCATTCGCCACCGTCTCCATGAAGCTGGGCTACGGTCCCGCACACCGTTAGGCCGTCTTCCGCTCACGCCCCAACATCGTGCAGCCCGCCTCCAGTGGTGTCGCGACAGGCGTGAATGGAGGGACGAATGGAGACGTGTCGTCTTTAGCGATGAGAGTCGCTTCTGCCTTGGTGCCAATGATGGTCGTATCCCGTGCCACCCAACGTGCTCTAGAAGATGTAAGTCAACTATCCTGGCCAGCAAGATCTCCGGATCTGTCCCCCATTGAGCATGTGTGGGACTGGATGTAGCGTCGTCTCACGCGGTCTGCACGTCCAGCACGAACGCTGGTCCAACTGAGGCGCCAGGTGGAAATGGCATGGCAAGCCGTTCCACAGGACTACATCCAGCATCTCTACGATCGTCTCCATGGGACAATAGCAGCCTGCATTGCTGCGAAAGGTAGATATACACTGTAATAGTGCCGACATTGTGCATGGTCTGTTGCCTGTCTATGTGCCTGTGGTTCTGTCAGTGTGATCATGTGATGTATCTGACCCCAGGAATGTGTCAATAAAGTTTTCCCTTCCTGGGACAATGAATTCACGGTGTTCTTATTTCAATTTCCAGGAGTGTATGTAACGTAGCACGACTCCGATGCTGGTACCGACGTGAAGACAAGGGATTAATATGGAATTCGTGTATGCAGCATATGTGTTCAAAACCACCACTGTAGAATGGTTCGTCGAGTTCCATGCTCTTCACGATTCGACACAAGACGCTGGTCGATCTGAGAGACCAGCCAACTATGGTGGGAGACACTCGAGCATATGCCATGTAGTCCTCATCTTTCCCCTTGTGATTATCGCGCCTTCAGTCCCTTAAAAAATGTCTTGAAGTGTCCATGATTCCTGTAGGAAGAGGATGTGCAGCAGGCAGTTACAGCCTTCTTCATACAAGAAGAAATGGTGTTTTACGTATTGGTTATCATCAACTGATACATCGATGGGCTTATCGCTTCAGTGCTCCTAACCATACCGATTCTAGAATGTACGTCCTTCGACCAGAAAGTTTTTGATCTCCCCTTATGCTACCTTATAACTCATTTTCGATAATGTTTTCGTTTAATTTGACTTGGAGAACACAGTATTGGTAAATTAACGTTGACCGAGAACGTTATACGACTCAAGCAAAATTGTATTTGTATGGCGATACCAGTCTTGGTAAGTCAACGTTGATTGAGAAAGTTACAGGGCGCAAGCCAAATTTTTAAATGCCCTCTTGTTCCGAATTTGGCTTTGGAGAGTACCAGTGAAAGATACATACTGTTATATTGTTGGAGAAGTTCGACTAGTTAAAATGGCGCCAACATTCATATATTTTATAGCGTACTATTGAGGGCCGTTCGGTAATAGTGAATGTTAAAAACAATTCCAGCCTTGCTATTGTTCATAGCTCTTTGCTAAAACGTTGCCAATGAGTTTATTATAGGAGATTAGGCAATGATTAGTTGTTTGGATGTTTGTGAGACTGCGGTGGGATGCTAGTAAGACCTGTAACTGGTAACAATGTCACTAAACAGATCGCTCTTCCCATGAAATTATGTGAGATGAATTAATGAAAAAGGCACGCATTGGGAACCACAGTAGTCTCGAATCATAATAGGGGGCGGGGGGGTTCAAGAATAAAAACCTGGGTCCATAGGTCACATGGACAAGAGTTTGATCTAACTGCTGCAGGATGAAGACTATGCTTCAGGAATGTTCTGAGGCACAGTTTAATTTGCTGTAAGTTGCGTTTTTCAGAATTCAGGTGGAAATACTTCCTAAAGTTCGTAAAGCATGGCTCTAATTTGTTATGTAACTTGAAATAGTTCATACTTATGTAGTAGACCTCAACTTTATTGCAGAATCAACTAAATTATAAAAATATAACATTTTATCAGGAAAAAATACATAAAATTTAAAAAGTAAGATTTGATTTTTTATGCATGTAATATACATAACAAGTGGAATTAAATAGCTTTAGTACCTCAGGCATCATGTCATGCATATCTGGTAAAAATTTGGTTTCCTTCAAATGTATAACACTGGATTAAAGAATATCTCAATTTGAGGAAGCATTTTGGAAAAAGAAATCCATAAATTTCTTTGTAAGTTTTTAAAAACCCTAAGCAGGTTCAAATATATTCTAAATACTTCTAATTTGTTTAGAGAGTTTGCTGCATTTACTGATATCAACAAAAATCTGTAAGACATATTCATTATAAACAGTTCCTGAAAGAAGTAGGTGTTGATTCTTATACAATATAGAGTCAGAAAAGTACCCTGTATCCTTGAGGATCCTCGTGGCCCTGAAGTTTTATAGGCCTGTAGTTTCGCCGGGCTGGCCCCTGTAATCAGGGTCCCTTGACAGTTCGAGCCTTTGCTGTCCATTAGCCACTGCTACTGCCTCTTCACAAAGGGATTTCAGAAAGAAACACATTTACAGCCTCATAGACCCCACAGCGCGTTGCTGCATAGAAATGTCCCACTGCAGCTCGTCTAACTTGCTGACAGAAATAAGAACTTCAGAGTGGGAGAAAGAAAGAGTTAAAAGGATTAGCAGCCAATGTAACCAGTTGCACATGCATTGATACTAAAGTGAACTACTCGTATTATCACATTATTCGGAACCTTAATTTAAATAAATGAATAATAATTGATGGCAAGTCATTTTGCAAAAACTGTCAATTTAGGCCGATTGCCACATTTCATATTATCCTTCTGTAAATGCGGCGTATGAGTCTCCAGTGGGGCAGATCGAGTGTTACGGAGTCTCGTCATCATCAGATACAGATGTTGTCTTTGGATGAAAACTACGATGGAATATGATCATATACTATAGATCATGTTTTAACTTGCAACATGTTTTCACTTTTGGAAAAACTTTAATAATCGGCAGTAATTTTTGTAATTTCAGAAAATGTCTGTAGCACATAAATAGTTAATGGCATCATTTAAAAAACTGGAAAAGAGCGAGCAGCGTATGCACTCCGATGGTTCTGTATAAATGTAATTGTGTGCGCACAGGATGATTCTGTGATGATGTTACAAACTTTCAGGAACGATGAAAAAGGATAAACGTATCAATCTGAGGTAAGGGAGCCTGATCTGTCAAAAATCAAGTCGAAAGTTATAAGTGAAAATAGTTCTGCTACTTCAGAAAGTCTAATACATGTACCAGTATTGTTGTTGCTAAATCTTTAAAATAGTTCACTTCATCACGGAATCACCATGAAGATAATAATAATTCCCTGTGGCTCAATTAGTTAGTGGAAGCCTTTCAATTGGACACCGCTTCTATTATTTGTGTGTCCCTAACGTACACCAGTTACGCAACTGGGAAAAGACGACCTACTATTTAGTCTGGAATCCGAACCACACGTTGTTTCTGGTGATTCCTCTCAACGTTGAGAGGTGGTTCGATCTTGTGACGTCCAGATTTCCAGGCACACAAAACCACTAGGCCTGAAATGTACTTAAATATTTCAGCTATAGTTTTCGACGAGTGCGTTTGTAGCTATCAAAATATTCGACATAAATTTCTATATCTTTCGATCGCATAGAGTTAAAAAGCTTAAATTTCTCAGACACTCAAGGGACGGTAGACCTTACTATTTTAGGTAAAATCTTCATACCTATACCCGTTCCTAAAAAAATGTGATGTGAACAGACGGACAACAAATAGAAAACGAACGTTTTTATGCAGTATAATTAAAGACAAACAATAGTCCTATATTTGACTAGGCTTTTACTGTGTCCCGCTGGTTAGCCGCCGGCGCGGTAGCTCAGCGTGTTCGGTCAGTGTTAGCTGCCCTCTGTGAAAAAAATCTGAGTGACTGGATCAATGATGAACTTGAATGGTTGTCATAGGACGTACACACCAAAAACTATTTTATGATTCTGGGTCAACAGGAAGTAAGCAATAGGTTTTGATGAGTGTGTTTGCCAGTATCAAAAAATGTGGCGTAAATTTCGATATCTTTTGATTACTATTACTAAGAAGCTTAAATGTATTACACCACCAAGAGACTTCAAACCCCAGTATGGGACATAAATTTCGACTTCATACCTGTACCCGTTCATGAGAAAAAAGGCGTCTTAACAGACAGGCAGAAAATGAAATGAAATGATAGTGTGGCATTGCTGGTCAGGAGGCACCACCTGGGAACTTCGGCGACCAGTTGCCAATCTTATTTCAGGTGACGCCACATTGGGCGACTTGTTTGTCAGTGATAACATGAGGACAACAACACAATACCTAGTCCACGAGCGGAGGAAAAGACAGACAGATGGAAAATAAATCGGTCCTAAAGAGCATGGCTATCGCGATGCTGGGCCACTTTTTGTTCTAACATCCCAAGGTCACTGACGTAGTGTTGAAGTAATTCTTCTCAGTGATATCATTGCTGTTAAACATGAAGTCATCATCTTAATCTGTGCCAAGCAACACGCCTTTCCAGTCCATCTACCCCATCCTTATATCCAACCAGTCCTAGAGCAGTATGAAATAAAGACCAAGGTAGACGAAATTGCTCAATTATATCATTGGAAAATTTAACATCACTTCCCCTCACCCAGTGTCCAACTAGTCACAGCGCATCACTCATTATCTCTCCATCTTATCATAGAGCAGTGTCAAAAATTCCTAAATGTCGGAAATAGCCCAAGTGCAAAGACGGAAAATTTAAAAACTTCTCCCACTCCCTCCCCCTTATCCCTAGCCAATTGCACTGCATCATTAAAACTTGAAAATTATGGAAATACTCCAACTGTATGATTTAGAAACCCCTCTCCCTCCTCTTTCCAACCAATCAGAGCATAGCATTAGAAATTAGCACAATTTCGTTAATCTGAAGTTAATAACCTTCTGTTCTCTCCTTCCCTCTATCACCTGCCATTTACAGTGAAGTATTAAAAGTCCAAGACTGTGGAATTAGCCAATTTTGTTTATGAAAAATGTGCAACACCAACCAATCATAGCATAGTATTAAAATGAAGTGTAAAATAGTGTCAAATTACATTACTTCTTACATACGCATCAAGTTACGCCCCTTTCCTCCTCTCACTCCCTTACCTCAAACTAATCTTAGTGCAGTATTAAAAATGGTAGGTGATGGGAACAGTCCAATTGTGGGCCATATACACACTCACTTTTTTCAAATAGGATGTAGTATCAGATATGCATACTACGTATGCTCAACTCAAAGATATTCATAATTTGCATAAAATGACGCACATAAAGTGCAAAGTATTTCGACTCCGTCTGTTCTTTTCCAGTCAGAGACTACCATTGAAGCGAAAAAGCCATAAACGTTGTAGCCCCATCTGCACTGTGCTCAAAGGTATCTAAATGATTGAATTATTTGTATAAAAATTCATCTCACGCCTCTTTCTCACATGTCTCCTCTAATCTGAGCCTGATATTAACATGGAAGAGCCAGTTACAATATAGCCCCATCTGGGATATGCTCAAAACTATCTGAATTGCCTGAATTACTTATTTAAAAGAAATACATTCCACATCCTATTCTTATCTCCTCCAATCAGAGCCTGATATTAAAATGAAAGAGATAATTACAATGTAACCCCATCTAGGCCGTGCTCGAAAATATCTGAATGCCTCGAAATACTTGCATATGAAAACATACATCACACACCTTCCTCTTCTCCAGTCAGAACCTATTACTACTGTTACAGAGTAGCGTCACATGAATGGGGCTCAAAGGTATCCGAAATATTTATCAAAAAATAGGTCAGAGAATCTCAATTTCTTAAAAAATGATGATCTATGTTTTTATAAATCTCAAAATGTCTTCATTAATTATCTCCAAAACGGATGCAATTTGGAATTTTTCACCAGATACATCAGCAAATTTCATTCGAAGCTGCATATCATTCACTGCTGAAATAACATAGCCTCTACGAATAACTTAAAACCAAAATTTGTATATAAAATAATAATAACAAATTAGAAACTCGTAGTTGTATAACATGAGTTTTTCCTTAAATACTGTTCTGTAAAACCTGAAACCACGAAATAAAATCAACTGCTGCTTTGTACCCCAGTTTCCTATTGTCACGAAACATAAGGCTTCACTGTAAAATCTTCAAAGTCTTGATGTTCGTACTGTGAATTGCTCCTACGGTCACCTGCAGTTGTCTGCCCTGCAAAACTTTCAGAGTTCGACCAGTGGATTACACTTGCTTTAAGACACAACATAGCCTTAAACCAACAGCTCTACACATCAATGGAATTTGTTAAATGCCACAATGTTCTAAAACATGTACAAAATACTTTGGCAAGACGGAAAGAGCGATGTTTATGTCGATTACCACAGTATTACAGCAACTCATTTTCCATTCTTATTTGTCTATAAAAAGTGATTGTGAATTCGAAAGTATGTGACAGGAAAGGGTAGAGTGAAGTCAATGTATCAATAGAAATATATAGTCGGTAAAATTACGGTAAGGTTTGAGTTCATTGCAGTTAAGTAAAAAATGCTTTAAGTCTCAAATTAATGCTAGTGAAAGCCACAGTAATCCTAATGTGTCAACACTATCAGAAAATGTAGTGTTTGAATTGCAGCAGTGTGTAAATACGTGATGTGTATTGAGTATACTGTTATCAAATAACGTTCTTTTCAACAATAATGTAGTAGGTGAGAAAAGATAATACAGCACAAGAGAAAATGCAGTCAGTGACAAGTATCATGCAGCTTGCTGCAGCATTCAGAATTACAGCTCGCTAAAAACCTGTAATCAATTATACCAACATTTAATAAAATTACCAGAACACGCACAACGTGATTTTTAGGGAAGGAAGAAAGAAAGGAAGAAGGGGTATATTTTTAGAAAGGAGTAACGTATTTCATTATATATCACTTAACTGCAAAAAGAGGAGGTGTTTATACACTCTCTCACGAGGTGACCAAAAATGGGAACAGGGAGAGATGTAACATTTCCAGAGACAATGACATAGTAGATATCACGAAATGAAATACAATTATTTATCATTTATGATAGTGCACATGACATTTATCACATTTTACACCACATCTGAATTGTCTATATCACTTATGGAAATGCAGCATCTGTGCTACCCATAACAGAAACTCTTAGATTATGCAGCACTCATAAGAGTACGCAAGTTTGTTCAACCTAAACCTGTTATCAGAAAAAAGAATGATATTCTGTCAACAGGAGTGATTTAATTTCCATAGCTCACAATGTAAAAAAAAAGTCTATTAGCCATACATTTTATAAGTCAAAATTATTAACTGATACTAAATCTATTATATCCAATATACTCTTATTGTTGCTGAAACAGGATTCTGGCACATGGTAGATGCAAACACTAATGTGTTCATGTGGAAAGAACGGCACTTCCATCACTTCTTGAAAACAAGTTTTACAGAGGCGAGCACTATTAAAAGCCCCCGAAATCATTTACAGTTCAGATGACAAAAGTTGCTGCTTTTGAGTTAACAGTTGTTCAAGCTTCCTGAATGTTAGGAGAAATTTCATATTAGCTATCCCCTTCATTGTAATTAAATAATCTTTTTTCAGAGGGTGTGGTATCTACCTTTACCCTTCCCAAGGATTACAAACACTTGGTAACCACAGAGTATGTTCAACCCATGGGTTACCCAATTCATCCCAACTTTTAAAGCCTCCTTCACAATGAAGACACACAGTTTCATCTTCATTACCATAAAAGAATCCAGCTTTACTGTGTCTCTTTGGATGCTTCTTAATAGCAAATTATGAATCACTGAATAACACTAGTCTCACCTCGTATGCTTTGTACGAGTAATTTGGATGAGCTAACATTACGTTTCGCATGTCATGAGTTGAACTGTTAGATGTTTATCAGAGATGAATGCAGACATATTTCCAACAGTAGTACACCCATTATCCCACATAATGTGTTGACTTGTACAATGAGATAAATGCATTGTTTTACATTCAGTTACTGATAAGCATTTCCCCATACCGAATTATAGCATGCTTGAGGACTGCATCAATGCACATACACAGACATCAGCAAGTCTTACGTTGATGTTGACTAAGCAAGCCAAGATGTGACCTTAAAAGCAAAGGAAAGTTGAAATGAATCAAGGCAATACTTTGAGGGAGAACTGCACCTTCCCTGTAATCTGTTGTTGCCTGTGGTGCATAAATCAGATAGATGATTGCGATGAAAATGACGTGGAAATAATTATTGTATGTAATAACAATCGCCACAAAAATCAGCAAATGATAATGGGATGTAAGCCCCTCTGGAACTTTTATGTCCACCAGTTTCCAAGAATGTACGTATGTTCTAACACTATCTCCACTTGAGCAAGGTCTTGCTGGAAGTGCACTGCATTAGATTTTATGTTACCGAAAATTAACGACAGTGAACCAAATTGAAGCATCTACATTTAACACATGAAATCCTAGAGCGACAAGTGACGTGATATCAAGAAAGAAAAATATATTACCAGTGTGTTTGGAAATAAATGTTGTCCACCCTGTCATTCAAAATGTCGAAGGCAGTGATATTCAGTATTTAAGAGGTGTAGTGTTAGTTACCTTGTCAGTTGCAGCTCAGATGTCAAGCAGGTAACAGTGTTCTCAGAGTTCACAATTGAGGGACTGGTATTATTGATTAAACAGTATCTTGTTTTGCATCAAGTGTTTATTAATTATTCCAAACATAAAGAATAATTGCATTCACCCTCGTTAAATGACTCACCCATTAGTAACAAGGGCCACAATAATGTAACGTAATTAAAAAAAATATTTGTGATTCTTTTTCTTTGCTATCAGTGTAATGTAACAGAATGAATAAGAACCGTTACTTATATAAAAAGAAACATTAATACAATGGCTCAGCATAAAAGAGAAGTAGCTAATGTAGGAATATTATTAACAGTGTAATACGTTGTTTAATTTAGCCGGACGTGTATAAGCATTCAGTAAACCAGGTCAGTTCTCAGGGTAGTTACGTATTCGTCGATAATTAATTGTCCTTTTCTTATTCACCCAACACTACAGATATTATTCCAGACTCCTGAGAAGTAGTGTGCTTATTGCACCAGAGAATATTTGCCAAGTGCATTCGGTGTACACTACTGCAATACGTAATTTATAGTAGTGGTTTCGTCTCCATTCCCCAATATAAGGTAACAACAGTAGCATCTACAAATGAAGCCCTATAATGGAACTGGAATCCTGTGACCAGACCTTTTCTGTCTGGGATGTTATCTCGACATATAAAGAAAATCTGTAAGTAAAGTTGTTAAATTATTGCTAGCTGCCTCCAGTCTCGTGGGATCTGAAATAAGGTTAATTGTATTAACCGACGGCACGTCTCGTAAATGAGCTAAAAGAATTATGTTAAAGATTTTTCTAAGATGGTGCCTAACAATGAAAACTCTTTGTTAATGCCCTTATCTATTTAAGGCAATCCAGGTATCAGAATACCAACTGATTGACCACATACACAAATTCTTTTGACAAAATAAGGATTATATTTTTCGGGTTTTAAGTACAACTTACATTTTCAGCTGGTACAGGAAGATGAGCTTTACACAAGAACGTACTCTTAGGTCCGTATCCTAGCAGATAAGATAAGCGAATGACAAAGGAAAGATAATTCATGCATAGAAGCGCAAGCGTCCATGAAATAATATGTCCATTGTAGTTCTATCTCTTCTCCTTAGGCGTACTTGTTGATTACTTATAAGAGTTATCGTAATATTTAGTTCACATTTTTTTACACCCTAGTCCAGCCAGGAGAAACAGTACAATGGCTCCCTGGAATGGCTGGGACAAAAGGGTGTATTTGAACCAGACATACCACAGTACTGTTCAGTTCTTCCACACGATTGTACATGCATTTTTATTCAGTTAATTTCTAAAATTAGTTTGCACGTACTAATATTTTAAATGCGTGTTTTCTCAAATGGTAAGGGAGAGCAAGTATAATCTCCTTATTTGTGTGACATAAGTTTCAGTCCGGAAAAATGTTGACTAATCTCACCGGAAAACGACTTATGTTAGCCCCCTCCCAATTCGGTTTCACGGGCATGGGAAAACCGGGAGTCAAAAACCAGCCCAGGGTCTTCTGACTATTACAACATTCATTCAGAGTCTCAAAAAAAATTTAAAAAATCACAATCTCAATATTGTTATTGGTTAAGGACATATTCATTGAATGTTCCCTAAGTGAATTAGGTCAGGGAAAAGGTACAATCAAAGAAAATACAGTGACAGTAGTTACATATTGATATATATCACACAGATTTCTCAAATGTGATAATCGTAGTACACTTATTACTTTTTCGTGGCAGAGACATTTTGACTTCAGTATTAATTCACGAGTGTTTGTTTCAATGTTCTGTAACGTATTCAAGTTCCCTTGTAACCTTTAGTCCAGTTTACGGTACACGATGTTTTTTCTGTCAAATTCATTAGAAAATTATACAGTTTATTACTCCGTGACTAGCTAAGTTTTGCACTCTTAGAAGTTCCTGTGAACTTTTGTAGTCACTTTACATAAACTCCAACTCTGTACCGTCTTCCGCAACACGAACATACACAGTTTTATAACACACGCTAAGTTTTCTACCTGGTCACTATGGTTGGTGTCCAAAGGTAGATTCACTTTGGTCCACACTTACCACCGAGGTCCCCGTGTAAAACATTTAGCTTCATGCGATATTACGATTCATATTATTTCGTTAAGTCATCTTTGCTGCATAGCTATAGTCTTCACAAGTTAACTATTTGAAACCCCCTTTTTATGTCAGAACAAAATAAATTACTATGTCAGTCGTCAAACTCCAATTGTAGAGTCTTTTCTCCTTAAATTGTTAACTGATAAACAAAATGCACATTGACACAGTCTTGATGCGTTTTCTAGTATTTTTTTCTTTTCTGAAATTGCACACGCTGATGCTTCTGACATAGTTCCACATATAGTTTCTATTGAAACATAACACTTTGTCCACATTAGGATTTGATGTTATTTATAAGATTTTGTCATCAATTGTCCTCAACCTCTCGTGCCAAAAGTAGACCTTGGGACATCTGCACTACTGATCCTCAGGCAGTTACATGTGTGTTATGAGCCATTCATTACAGATCTACACCCTCAACTATTCTAAATTTTAAGTGAGGAACCGTTTGCCCGAAGACCCGGTATCAACTTCAAGGATACAATCCATGTTTTCGTACGCATCATTTCCTGATAGGTTTCAACGTTAAACTTGGTGTCATGATGTTACTTTCTCTACATGACACGCTCGCTTTAGTTCTCAATAGTGACCTTTGGACGCATGCAATTACATGGCTGAAGGCCACTCCTGGAAGAAACAAACTATCATGTGGTGTAAATAGTTTTCTTAAGTAATCATAATATACTGGTTTATATTCACACACTGACAAATCAATTATTAGTCACTATTCCACATTATTATTTCTCATGTACTATGGCAAGTGCTTGACCACATAATATTAAATCACATTATATTTACTAAGATTGGTTACTCGCAAAAAATGCACAAGAAATTCTCAGCATAGTATATACAAACAAAACTGACTACTGTCTTTTAATTCTACCTTCAATGCAATTTATTCCTTGCTACCTCTTTTTATTACGAAATCAAGTTCATCCTTCAGACTGAAGGTCTTATTACCACCATATCTTATCTTAAAACTACCAAAATAGAATGATATTGACACATGAACTTAAAACTTCTTACTTACTAAAGTATTTTACTATGTACACTTTCAATCTCTTTCTCAAGTGTCTATCTTTTATATGTACAATTTTATGTCATGTTGTGGGTATAAGCTAATGTAAATGAACAAGCTACGATCCCACATGATCCAGGAATATTCTCTAATTGTCATCACTTTCATAATTCTCAACCTCCACACAGTTACGCCTAGTATTTGGCCTAACCATGTTTATAGCTGATACTAATCAATTCACACAACAAAATTCAGACTATAACTACCCAACACTCACTACACTAATAGTGACAATTGAAAAACTAAAAGAAAGGTATGTGTACAGATTGTTTTAATTGCATACACCCAGGTGCTAGTAACTAGTTTTAATTAGAAACCTGGTGGCGTGCATTCGGTTCCTTATCTTAAACTGTATGTCAGATGTAAGAAACAGCGTCGTTCTGCAATCACCCATTCAGTTTTCTATCAGCTTGCATTAGTTCCCGTGCATATGTACATGAAATGCAAACGTTTTACGCATTAATTACAATTCACTATTTCTGCTATACGTACAGGTAATCAATTACAACAATGGAGATAGGTCGGGCCTGCCGCTAGTGGCCGAGCGGTTCTAGGAGCTTCAGTCTGCAACCGTGCGACCGCTACGGTCGCAGGTTCAATCCTGCCTCGGGTATGGATGTGTGTGATGTTCTTAGGTTAGTTAGGTTTAAGTAGTTCAAAGATCTATAGGACTGATGACCCCAGATGTTAAGTCCCATAGTGCTCAGAGCAATTTAGAGATAGGTCGTAGGATTCCAGTTTCGATTTCAGCCCTCGATTAAGTGTTTCCTTTATTCAGTTACTGGTGAATAGCCACCGAGCTGTTTAAATACAAAAATATATACTGATAAGAATTCTTTAGATATTTAACCATAGATGCTGCAGAACACTTACTACCGGTGCCAAGTGTAATGTAATAAAATAAAATTATTTGTGACTCTTTTTCTTCGCTATCAGTGTAATGTAATAGAATGAATATGAGCCGTGACACACACACACACACACACACACACACACACACACACACACACACATATATATATATATATATATATATATATATATATATATATATATATATATAAAAGAAAAGAAACACACATTAATGCAATGGCCCAGTATAAGAGAGAAATAACTAATGTAGGAATATTATTAACCGTAGATGAGCTAAAAGAAAAAATGTTAAAGATTTTTCTAAGATGACGCCTAACAATAAAAATTCTTTCTTAAGGCCCATATCTACAATCCAGGTATCAGACTACCAGTTGATTGATCACATACACAAATTCTTTTGACAAAATAACCATTATATTTGTCGGGTACTAAGTACAACTTACATTATCAGATGGTAGAGCAAGATGAGCTTTACACAAGAATGTCCTCTTAGGTCCGAATCCAGGCAGATAAGATACGCGAATGACAAAATCACGCATAGAAGCGCAAGAGTCCATGGAATAACATGTCGATAGTAGTTCTATCTTTTCTTCTTTGGCATACCTGTCGATTACTACCAAAATTTATCGTAATATTTAGTTTACATTTTTTTACACCCAAGTCCACCCAGGAGAAACAGTACAATAGGTGAATGGTAGCTGCTTAGCAGGAGAATGGTCACAACTTAGGAGGAATGGTGTACCAAAGGAGGAAAGGTTGCCACCTAGGGGAATGGTGCCCATGAAGGGAGAATGAAAGCCCTCCATTAAGGCAATGGTAGCCACATAGTAGTGGAATAGTGACCATCCAAAGGGGAATGCTCACCACTGAAAGAGTGAATGGTAGCCACTTAGAGGATTGTTGGCTAACCTGGTACGGGAATGGTGGTCATTCAAATGGGTACGGTAGCCTCCTGGGGGAATGATAGCCACCCAAAGATGGAATGACAGCCACGTAGTGGAATGGTAGCCACCTTCTAATGGAATGGTGGCCACCCAAAGGGAGATTAGTGACCACCTAAAGAGGAATCATGGCCACCTGCAGAAGATGGTAGGCACCCAAATGGGCACAGTTGGCCACCTAGGGAAGGCACCTAGTAGAGAAATTGTACACACCCGTAGGAGAATCATGCACATCAGGCCAACATCGCCTTCGTTAAACTCAGTAAAAACTTTTCTAGATGGACGCGAAAAGTTTTTACTGAGTTTAACGAAGGCGATGTTGGCCTGGTTTAGTCGACGACGCCCTTTGACTACACTGACTAAAGGATTCTTCTAAGAAATACCAAATGAAGATAACCTGAAGATTCCTAAATAAAGTGAAACGCGTCGTTGAAAAATAAAAAAACTAAAATTGCAACCAAGACTGTTTGTAACCAATACTGTAAAGCACTGGTTTGCTGTACGCCACATATGGATTGGAAGAAATTAATTTCGCTAACCTTAAATTTGAGTGTCAATTCTACGCAATATCATTCTACTGCAGCTTTAGCAACGCTTAGTGATAGTGTTAACTTAAACGTCCGCGGTGACCGAATTGAATTTTAAAAATAATTATTTTTTGGTGAATGCTCTCATTCTCGACGTTCACCCTGTTGAGCGTGCCAGCAAGGAAGAAGCAGTGACAAAGAGAAAGAGAGGGGCTGCGAGAGAGACACACAGTGACTGAATGAGAGCGGCAGAGCTGGCGGGCAGAGGAAAGGCAGATAGAAAAATCTTTCAAACGATCGTCTGATAGGGCCACGGCTCTATCTACTCCTGCGGACTGGCGCTCCCGAGATAAACCCACTCCTCCTCCGTCAGCACACGGGGCCGTACCGCCGCCAGCCGCCCCCGCTTAACAGCTCCAGATCGGAAGCAGATGGCACTCGGGATAAGGGCCAAGGAAAGCGCTCCCCAGCCACGGGGGTGGCAAGGACTGCAGCGTCCGGTGGGGTGGGGGTGGGGCGGCAGCGGAAGAAACAAATGAATTCCCGCTAACAAGACGTCGCGACGGCCCCGCGGGAGGCGTCGCCGAGCCGTGATTGCTGCTGGTCGTGGTCTGAGGAGGGAAATGGAAGGACCTGGGATGGGGGCAGGGTGGGAGTGGAGGTGGAGGACGTTGTGTCTAGGGGAAGGAGGAGGCTCCGGGACGGCGCCGTCTCTTGAAGGTCATACCAATCAAGTCACAAAGTGGTCCTCGCATATCCTCCACGGGAGACCAGTGTTCTTCACTCTCCAAACCCTTTATGGACTGAACTTTCAGTCTTTGTCACGACTGACCACTCTCAATTCTTGTATTTTGACAGGTTTCAAATTGCTTTCATAGAGGGAAGACTGCAGAATTGTGTATTTCCGATCTTCTATTTAATTCTTTTTCAAAAAGGAACATTAGAGTCCTTCCAGACTATCTTGGTCAAGTCAAAGACAAAAATTACTTCTTGAGAACTAGGTTTGAAAAAAATTCTCTTTCGTTCACACATAAAAGCAGTTTACATTGGGAACACCTCGAATGAATTCTTTACTCTATATTGCAAATAGAATATTTTTCACATTTTCCACTATTGGCAATACAATCTGGCTTGACCTCCAACACTTTGGATTTAAATTTCCTTTGAAATTGAAAACCCCTTGTTTCGTGTTTTATTCTGAATTAGGAGATATTTCTAGCTATTATTGCCATCTTCAAATGCATCAGCTTCTGGAGCATAAGTGGAAATATTCTGTTGACAATGACATATGGCATGGTGTCATTTAGTGTTTGTTTGCTCCGTGATTTGGTGAGTTCGAATAATTCAAGAATGTGTTAGGTTCAACAATCACTACTTTCCTAAATTAATACATCAGTTTTAAAAGATGGAAACCTCTAGAGTGTCTCCATTTTCTCCTTGTTTTCCCATTTTTTGCCATGGCATGTCGTGCAAAGACATGAAGCTATCGACCTGTCAAAACTTACGAGTATAGTCCATGTTATACGAAATTTCTCTAGAAATTAAGACCAAATTATCACATAAAGCACGCAAAACGAAGCACAGAATGATCCAGATTCCACTACACACATTCTGAAGCCACAGAAGTTCAGCGACGCGCTGACAATGTAGCAAACTAAGAATACAGGTTGCAGCAGTTTTACGCTTTTTTTCTTAAGTGGGACTCAGAAGTTTCTTCAGGGACGAGCTAGATAAAGTAACGTATCTTACCAACGTCTTGATGAAAATAATGGCATGTTGCGAGACGTCTCATAGTCATGCACAGAAAGTTGTACATGACAAGGCGTGACGTCACCGTGACTAAAGCACCATATGGGACCGGTCCCGCAACACGACCCAGTTGAACCATGGGGAAAAAGTGTCAATCAAATAAATGGTTCAAATGGCTCTGAGCACTATGGGACTTAACATCTGAGGTCATGAGTCCCCTAGAACTTAGAAGTACTTAACCTAACTAACCTAAGGACATCACACACATCCACGCCCGAGGCAGGATTCGAACCTGCGACCGTAGTGGTCACGCGGTTCCAGACTGAAGCGCCTAGAACCACTCGGCCACAACGGCCGGCCGTGTCAATCAGCCAGCAGCTGTGGTGCATGGTGGTGATCTTCACTATAACATGGATCGTAGACACCATATTCCTATGTAGCATCTATGGTCCAGTTTTCATCGAGAAATGTTTCTGGACAGTGGCACATCATGCGAAACTTACTTTCGTCGTATAGTTTTGCGTACCAGTGTTTCCGGAGGTCGGTTTCTGAAGCAAACCAATTTTCCCATGGTGTGCTTGTAGCAGTTGATTTCTTCCGTTTGTCCTTTCACTTATATAAAAAACATTTTTGTCAGATATTTCCGTTTCTTATTTCATCTCTTATCGGATATTCTGTAATGCTGTTTCATTTCCGCTCCCTTCTGCTTTTTCTTTACAGCTCAATTCCGACGTCCATACCGCAGCATACTCACTGCCGTATAAAGAGCAAATAGCGCTGTTAGCAGCCGTATTATATCAGTGATGCAGTGAGCATGTGTTCAACGATGTAAACAACATAGTGGTTATAACGATATTCCGTAGGCTATATTTTGAAACATAAACGACGTAGACAGTTGTTTTCACGAGAGTTAATTACAGCGGGATAAAATAGTTCGAATTACAATTATAAAGATTATAAATAACAGAAACATTTCTTGCTAAGAAAACGAGTCGAGCATCTTAGGAATAAGTTCTAAAACTGTAGTCGACATAGTCCTCAATTTCAGAAAAGAATCTTCTGAGATCCCTCGATTATGATCAGGGAATAGGGCAAAATAGGAAAGAAATAAACGATTCGTTTGAGGCGTAGCTGATTCAAACGTGTTCTGAAAATTTAGACATGAGGAGGTTCTTCGCAGAATTGGTGATAATCAGAATGTGTGAGAAACGCTCACGTTGACGCAAGAAAGGAGATCGTGGCCAGTTACATTTAAATCAGTAAGATGACTAATGACCTAAAAAGAAAAATTAGTTGATATCATTGTGGCCGTTGCCACCAGAAACGTTCCTAGTGATGTTTGCGTAGCACAGTGCTCTCCGCGACAAATTAATTGTTCAGGAGCAAATGCTCTTAAAAAACTGGTGAGTCCTTAGAAAGTGGTGGAATACCATCTACGACGACTGGTCGCGGTGTAGGTTCAAGTCCTCCCTCGGGCATGGGTGTGTGTGTTGGTCCGTAGGATAGTTTAGGTTAATTAGTGTGTAAGCTTAGCGAATGATGACCTTAGCAGTTAAGTCCCATAAGATTTCACACACATTTGAACATTTGATTTTTTCTACGACGACGTAAAGGAACACTGGTATTAGCAGAAATGTTAAAGTTCGTGCAAAATGAAACACTTTACAAGAAACAGGAGCATGTCATCATCAACATACTACATTACTTTTGACAGCTTTTAAAAATGAACCTGTATCGTACTAACGATGAAGCGTCGAGTATTAGTCCTTTCTTGCGAAGACGCCTGAAACTGGATACCATGAACGTTACCACCATTAATATATATATTGATCAAGAACTCCACCAACAAAGTTACGGAGGTTGTACATGGACATTTTCTGAATATTTTAGTAAAATAGACCCGTGGTACAGAGTAATTAGAGTAAGAAGTTGGGCCATTATGGAATACGGGGAGTAGCTCACAATTGGTTGTCTGCTTACTTTAACAACAGACAGCAAAAAGTCGTTATTCAAAGTGTTGAGAATGGCTGTGATGTGGAGTCTTAGTAGGGTACGGTCAAATGGGGACGTGTCCACGGATCACTTTTGGAGACAAAAAAAATTGGTTCAGATGGCTCTGAGCACTATGGACTTAACATCTGAGGTCATCAGTCCCCTAGTACTTAGAACTACTTAAACCTAACTAACCTAAGGATACCATAACCATCCATGCCCGAGGCAGGATTCGAACCTGAGGCCGTAGCGATCGTGCGGTTCCAAACTGCAGAACCTAGAACCGCTCGGCCACAGTGGCCGGCTGTTCGGGGCACTCCTGTTCCTTATTTACATAAATGATATTCCCTCTAGTATTACAGGTAATTTTAAAATATTTCTGTTTGCTAATGACAGTAAAGGATGCTGTATGCAACAATAGCTTATGTCATGATGATCACTATTTGAATAGCGCACTGCATGACATAAGTTCACAACTTGTAGAAAATAAACTATTGCTAAATCACATTAAGACTCATTTTTTACAGTTTCCAACACACAGTTAAAAAGACCGATATTTTAATTTCACAGAATGGGCATATGATTAATGAAACTGAACAGCTCAAACTCTACGAGTCGTGTAAAGCGCACGTTCAGGCTCTTGTTCAAATACTTAATGCTGCTATTTTTACTATTCTAACAGTATCTGAAGTAAGTGGTAGTTCGATACGAGAAGTAGGCTATTTTGCTTATTTACACTCGCTTATGTCGTATAGTATTATATTTTGCGGGAACTCTTCCCATTTCCGAAGGATATTTTTGGTTCAGAAACGGGCAGATCGCTAATTTCTTGTCGACCTCTTTTCACTAGTATGGGGACTCTGACGTTGGCCTCTCAATCGTTTCTTGTTAATAAGATCAGCTTATTCGTAAGAATTAGCAGCTTTCACTCAGTTAATACTAGGCAGAAATCCAATCTGCACTTGTATCGCACTTCCTCGACTCTTGTGCAGAAAGGTGTGCAGTATACTGCTCCATCCATTTTCAGTAAGCTACCTCAAGAAATCAAAAATCTTAGCAGTAACCCAGGCGCTTTCAAACCAAAAGTGAAGAGTTTCCTCATGGCTCACTTCTTGTATTCCGTTGAGGAGTTCCTTAAAAAATTAAGCTTATTCGTATGTTATATTGTTCATTGCGTTTACATATGCTTTTAACTTGCCTTTTTGGGTTCATAAACATTTTATTTTATCTGTTATTACATTTATGTTCTAATTTCATGCACTGACACGTTCCATGACCTTGGAGATATGCTCCTCAATTTGGTCCTGCAGAACTAGACGTGTACCATAAATTTGAAAAAAAACTATTCCTTGTGTCATCCCACTTAATCTTTATTTACGGGAAAACGCCTTCGCAATATCGAAAAAGTCTGTGATACGACAACGCCAAACACAGAGAAAAAAAGGAAAGAGATGATACGAAAGTCAGGAGTACAATATGCAGTCTTGTGCTCGAAGAATAAAGGGGGCTGCGCTGTTCTCAACAACAGTACCACGAGTACTCCAAAAAGAAGTCGCATGAGCAGGTGGAGCAAGTGCTTCCAAACAAGACACAGTGAATATCATCGACATTCCCAGGATGATATTCGGATATTTTAAGTGGAAAGATAAATGAGGCCAAGAAATAGAACGAAAGGCAATTGCATAGTCGGAAACCATGGGTCGATTATACCAAAATAGAAAATATCGCTAAACAACCTGCGAAATCTTTTCGGTGTAGTTCGGGTTCGTTCTGCACATTTCTCTTACATAACGATGTAATCATACACGACTCAGTTGGCACTGAACGAAAGACATACGTAATGGGGACAATATTAGTTTCTGTTCCTTATAAAATACAAATCGTCGTAGTTATTCAAAACTGAACATTTTTTGGAGAGTTTTTAATTTTAAAGTCAAGGAAATCGTGATTTAGGATTCATTTCAATAACACATTTTTTGTGGAAATTTTAATGAACATGACCTCAGTTTCCGCCCTGTCACAAAGAAGACATGTTTTGTCAACAACATAATAACGATGCACTTGTTGCAGCTGGTCTCTATATTGTACCAAACGGTTGCAGCTGTAGAGATCTTACAGAAAAAAAATCTGGGAAACAGTATTTTAAATACGCATTTTACCACTTTTACCAAGCAATGGTATAAAATAATTCTGTTTCCCACATGAAATGATTTTTTTGGTTGAATATATGACGTGAAGAGTTAATAGTGGCTTCCGATTATGTTCTTCAAATTTGTTTACAATTTGTGGAAAATCCTCTTCATCCTTAAATTGTGAACCATAAACTTACCGTAATATTAATCTCTCACCTGTCCTGGAAATCATGTAATAATAGTGTCTCTGTGCAAATTATTATTCTTTTTTTACATCTTCATTTAACCTTTGATAGTAAGGAAACAATCGCAGTTTGCCCAAGAAGTAGCCGCAGTATTACCCATTCTCTTTTTTTGCGACCCAGTTGTTAGGTGGTCTTGATATTCCCTTTGAGTTGACCGTGTATTTGAGGCCAGCTAGAGTTGAACGCTCTCATCTGCATAGAAAATTGAATCTTATTTCGGCAATAATTCCATCACAGTCGACACCTCTCAATAATTCATTCCGATGCTGTTCACCGTGTACTTTGTAAAGGCTATTCTTGGCAATGAGGTCATTGCAGCAAAAACGCTTCTGCTTTGTGAAGGTTGTGGTATGTACATTTCATTCTTCACTACTACAAACACTCTGTATTGTAAAAAGTACATCAGGTTTACATCGATAGAATTACATCGTAGCATGCCTTCTACGAAGTCTAAATAATCGATCGAGTGTACGTAGAGCTATAATCTATTCACAGCCCCTGCTTCCGATGCTGGAAATACAAGCGGTTCGACAACCTTACGTTTTAAGAGTTGCTCTCATATCTGATAGGCAAGAAATACTAGTCGATTCTAAAGCATCAAGAAAGCCAACTATAATACAGGATAGGCTACTATATCACTGTTGCTTCGTACAATGCGAGTTACAGTTTCACAAACCCTGTCGCGAGGTGCAACAGTTTAATGCTCGTAAGGTACACTAGTTGAATGTTTTCACAGACATTTTAAATTCACCTAAGGAAGAGTTTCCTTTTAAGATGGCGTAAATTCTTCGACTATTATTCAGAAATATGGAGCCAGCTGTCTAAAAAGAGCCAAATAGCTATTTTTAATTTACTTTATGTGTCGTTCGTTGTAATTTAGTCGTGGAAATAAAAAGAAGGCATATTTCCAACAGGGCAACAGCTAGATTTACCAATAATTTGACCGAGCGAGGTGGCGCAGTGGTTAGCACACTGGACTCGCATTCGGGAGGATGACGGTTCAATCCCGTCTCCAGCCATCCTGATTTAGGTTTTCCGTGATTTCCCTAAATCGTTTCAGGCAAATGCCGGGATGGTTCCTTTGAAAGGGCACTGCCAATTTCCTTCCCAATCCTTCCCTAACCCGAGCTGCGGCTCCCTCGTTGTCGACGGGACGTTAAACACTAACCACCACCACCTACTAATAATTTGATGACAGCAAAATGAATAATGTTATACCTGACTGGTTTTAATCGCTTAGCACATTTAGGAGAATGTTTAAATCATAGCGACGATTTCATTTTAGTCTACGATGCTTTCTATGGAAGACAAACACAAAGCTCTGCTTACATGTAATCAATTCCTTCATTTTACTTTTTTTTCTTTTCGTATTTTTCCCCTTGTGTTGGACACAGTACACGTAATATGGACTTCATTATGCCATTAACGCTGAAGGTTTACATTGACTGTTTGTAATCAAAAAATTAAAAAAAAATTAGAGGCCATAAATTTGAAGGAGAAGAGTCGATTAAGTAGATGTTATACTTTTGATACATAGAGTTTCGTTGAAGTTGCATTGAAAGACACCGATAAAAGAAAGAAAAATTACAAATAAGGAGACGTAGAGGAAACCATTACTAAGACAGTAAAGGGAACAACAACATATTCATTGAGGCACTTATCTTGTCAATGGCATAACAAAGGCGAGAACATACATGCAGATTAAGAATATATAAAAGCTGTTGGCGTTGGCTGTTGACTAAAGCGGTCCAATGGGGGTGTAAAAGAAAATAACAATATATTTTGGATGTGGGACTATCCGGCTAAACAACATCGCTTAATAGGTACCGTGACGTCATCGTCGGCGTGGTTGTCCGTCGATAGTTTTATGTAATTGCATCGTTAATTAGTCACAGGACGCGGAAATAGTTGTTTCTTGCTTTAATATTCGGACACTATGGCTTATGTTCTTCGCTTTTTTAATTTTGCAAAGCTGCGTTTATTTTACCACAAAGCAGTGTAAACAGGTGATAGTGATATAGAAACTATGCAAAGAATACAGAACGTAAATAATTGTAAAATGCATAACGGTAGACAAAAAGCTTCTTCGTTTCTTTCATCTTGACAGATTTGCACACACATTCCAACAGCTGGTTAATGTGCTCAGCATGGGGTGTGACCACCTGTGGCAGCAATACAGAGCTGTTTCTTGCTTTAATTTTTGACACAAGTATATATATATATATATATATATATATATATATATATATATATATATATATATATATATATATACTCCTGGAAATGGAAAAAAGAACACATTGACACCGGTGTGTCAGACCCACCATACTTGCTCCGGACACTGCGAGAGGGCTGTACAAGCAATGATCACACGCACGGCACAGCGGACACACCAGGAACCGCGGTGTTGGCCGTCGAATGGCGCTAGCTGCGGAGCATTTGTGCACCGCCGACGTCAGTGTCAGCCAGTTTACCGTGGCATACCGAGCTCCATCGCAGTCTTTAACACTGGTAGCATGCCGCGACAGCGTGGACGTGAACCGTACGTGCAGTTGACGGACTTTGAGCGAGGGCGTATAGTCGGTATGCGGGAGGCCGGGTGGACGTACCGCCGAATTGCTCAACATGTGGGGCGTGAGGTCTCCACAGTACATCGATGTTGTCGCCAGTGGTCGGCGGAAGGTGCACGTGCCCGTCGACCTGGGACCGGACCGCAGCGACGCACGGATGCGCGCCAAGACCGTAGGATCCTACGCAGTGCCGTAGGGGACCGCACCGCCACTTCCCAGCAAATTAGGGACACTGTTGCTCCTGGGGTATCGGCGAGGACCATTCGCAACCGTCTCCATGAAGCTGGGCTACGGTCCCGCACACCGTTAGGCCGTCTTCCGCTGACGCCCCAACATCGTGCAGCCCGCCTCCAGTGGTGTGGCGACAGGCGTGAATGGAGGGACGAATGGAGACGTGTCGTCTTCAGCGATGAGAGTCGCTTCTGCCTTTGTGCCAACGATGGTCGTATGCGTGTTTGGCGCCGTGAAGGTGAGTGCCACAATCAGGACTGCATACGACCGAGGCACACAGGGCCAACACCCGGCATCATGGTGTGGGGAGCGATCTCCTACACTGGCCGTACACCTCTGGTGATCGTCGAGGGGACACTGAATAGTGCACGGTACATCCAAACCGTCATCGAACCCATCGTTCTACCATTCCTAGACCGGCAAGGGAACTTGCTGTTCCAACAGGACAATGCATGTCCGCATGTATCCCGTGCCACCCAACGTGCTCTAGAAGGTGTAAGTCACCTACCCTGGCCAGCGAGATCTCCGGATCTATCCCCCATTGAGCATGTTTGGGACTGGATGAAGCGTCGTCTCACGCGGTCTGCATGTCCAGCACGAACGGTGGTCCAGTTGAGGCGCCAGGTGGAAATGGCATGGCAAGCCGTTCCACAGGACTACATCCAGCATCTCTACGATCGTCTCCATGGGAGAATAGCAACCTGCATTGCTGCGAAAGGTGGATATACACTGTACTAGTGCCGACATTGTGCATGCTCTGTTGCCTGTGTCTATGTGCCTGTGGTTCTGTCAGTGTGATCATGTGATGTATCTGACCCCAGGAATGTGTCAATAAAGTTAAGTTTCCTCTTCCTGGGACAATGAATTCACGGTGTTCTTATTTCAATTTCCGGGAGTATATATATATATATATATATATATATATATATATATATCGCTTTAATTTTGCAAGGCTACGTTTATGTAACCACAAAGCAATGTAAATAGGTGATAATGTTTTGAAAACTATGTAAAGAATACAGAACGTGAATAATTGTATAATGCATACCGGTAGACAAAACTGTTCTTCGATTTTTTCATCTTAATAGATTTGCACACATATTGCGACAGCTGGTTAATGTGCTCAGCATGGGGTGTGACGACCTGTGGCAGCAATACAGAGCTGACAGTGACGGGGTATGCTGGTATGCTTTCAATGATGGTATCAAAATCAGCCGGCCGTTGTGTCTGTGCGGTACTATGCGCTTCAGTCCAAAACCGCGCTGCTGCTACGGTCACAGGTTCGATTCCTGCCTGCGGCGTGGATGTGTGTGATGTCCTTAGGTTAGTTAGGTTTAAATAGTTCTAAGTCTAGAAGACTGATGACCTCAGATGTTAAGTCCCATAATGCTCAGAGCCATCTGAACCATCATCAGTCTCACGTCGAGGAAATAGCGCCCATTCTCCCTGCAGAACTGTTGGAATGTCTGGCTGGTGGATGCAACCTGTCTCCTTGTGAGTCCGAGACATGCTTTATGGCATTCAGATCCGAAGAACGAGTAGGGTAAGCCATGTGTACAGTATCTTCCGTTTCCAAGAACACATCAACCACCAATGCTATATGATGTCGAGAATTAGCTTGGTACGATGTCTGGGCCCAGAACAAGTCACGACACCCGCAAATGAGGTCCCAAGATCTCGTTACGTAGTTAAACCTAGTCGAGTCACCGATACACGTTCTTGAAGAGGTGTTCGAGCGGTCAACATAATTCCTGCCCACAACTTCAGAGATCCTCCGCGACATCGGTCTCTTTCAACATTGTTTGGGTCCCGAAATCGTGTTCCATGTTCTCTAAAGATGTGAATCCGTCGAGAATCACTCTCCAGACCAAATCGCGACTCGTTTGTGAAATGAACATTGGCCCACTGTTCGACCGTGCAGCTGGCACGTTGATGACTCCAGTCTTGACGTTCCTTTCTGTGAAGACGCGTCAGACGTACACATACAGCAGGTCTCCGACAGTAAAGGCCACTCTGCCGAAGCCTTCTGCACACAGTGTGTCTCGATGCAGCACATCCAGTGGGCGTTGCGAGATCAGATGCCAGTGGCCGTACAGTGCTAAGGAGGTTTCGTCGTGCCCTTAGAGCCAAGTACCAGTCCTCTCTTTCTTCTGTTACACGTGGTCGGCCCTGTCCTGGTCTTCGACACTCAGGTTCGGCAGCTATAAACTGTCGTCACATCCGAAGATCAACAGAATGATTCACATTGAGCCATCGGGCCACATCAGTTTGCGAGTGTCCTGCTTCCATTCTTCCTATGGTCTTCCAGCGCAGAGAGTCAGTAGGAGTCTTCTATGTGCCATACTACACTGTCTGTGACTGTGTACACAGTGTTTGTGGATGTGGGACTATCCGGCTAACAACATCGTTTAATAGGTACCGTGACGTCATCGTCGGCGTGGTTGTCCGTTGACTGCAATGCCATCTTCCGTGTAGAACACTGTCTTAAGGGCATCTGTTGATAGTTTGTATAATTGCATCGTTAATTAGCCACGGGACGGGGAAATAGCGGTTTCTTGTTTTTGACACAAGTATATATATATGTGTGTGTGTGTGTGTGTGTGTGTGTGTGTGTGTGTGTGCCTAAACGTTTATTCATTATAATAATTAATAAATAATAACAATAATTTTTTGAAAGTAAGTAGTAAATCGGTAAGGTACATTTTGAGATTTTTGGTAACAATAGTTCCGCTTTCGCTTAATGGTTTATGTATACATATTTATATATTATATGAATGAAATACATAAATATATGAAATTGTTAGGTAAATAGTAAAACGCCCAAATTGGAATTCAACATTGTGTCAAACTTTCAAAGCAAACGGCCCAGACGTTTCGAAGATCAACAGCTTTGAACAAATCAACATTTATATTTTCATAAAGTTTCCCCTTTTACAACATATACATTATATATGTACCACGTGACGTTCCAGTAGGTATATAAAACACGAGAGTACTCGAACGCCGTGTTTTGTCAAAATTCTGATTAGAAGAAGTAATCAACATCTACGTTTGTACTTATTTACACACTATAATGCTCCTAATCGCAGATCTGCGGCAGTTTTTGACGGAATGCTTTGAAATTTCGACATAAGGTTGGAGTTGGATAAGCGTGTGTTTTTGTATTTTATATACCTAGTTTTTACTGTTTCTAACGTATAATACACACATACATAAAACAAGCCTGTATTAGAATGCAACGTTGTGCGAGAATTGCAACGCACCAGAATTTTCGGAGATAACCGTTTTGAACAAACCAACATTTACATTTTTATAACGTTTCCAATTTTAACGAATGTCTACGTTTGTAGTTATATACGAACTGTAATGCTCTTAATAGCAAATCTCCGAAAACTTTTGATGAAAGGCTTTGAAATTTTGACATAATGCTGGGTTTGGATAATTCGATACGTCTGTATTTTTGCAGAGCTATCTTTTAGTGTTGGTAATAAATAATTTATAAATTAAGTAGCAGGGAAACATTATAATATATACGAAATACGTACCTAAAACATGCCTATGTGAGAATGCAATGTTTTGCGAAAATTTCAAACCAATCGACCAAGAATTTTCTGAGATACATGATTTTGAAGAAACGAAAATTAATACACCTTTTTTTATATAGAGATGCAATAATGTTATTGTATGGGGTCCCATTTGACTCCTTTTGGTAGGTACTGTTGATGACAGGACTTGGTTAAAATCTCGGGTTTTGAAGAAAATTACCGACCACGCGGGGAACTCGTTTTTTCGTAGCCATCCTAACTACGCTTATTTGCACAGTTTTCTGCAGGTTGCTCAATTTTTGTGTTAGTTTCCCAGGTGCTGGCATCTAAGTCCTGAGCCGCTTTTCAGGTGTCTCTCTTGTGCCTGCACGTGAGTAGAACCATTCAGACGTAGCTCTGCAGTCGGTTTTACAGTGTAAAATTCTATCTGGGAGAAGCTTTTCTAAGTTCTACTTTAACTTCAGTTTCGACCCACAAAAATTAAAGGCGATCCCTCTATACCTGGGGTGGCGTTGATATCGGGTATCTCTCTCCCGATTCCGCAATACAAACAAAATCAGGAACGAAATTATAATCAGAATTAATTACTGCTTATCGAAATGTTGTTGCTAGCCTCAAAGGCTTTCGAATCTCCTGTTAGCATAATTCTCGCAGGGCGGCAGTCGTTTGCTACCCTCAACGCAACCTAATTATCACTGGACGAGTGAAACTGACGAATTGTCGAGCGATTTACATTTGTAAGACGTACAATATTTCTCTCTCGTAATAACTGGCCTGGCTTCATATTTTCGTGACCGTGGATTACCGTAATCACGGTAATTTGATTATCATTGAGAAATCGAATGATATGTAGGTTCTAAACCATTTGTACAATTGGTAGTTACCTCGGTGAGATGGCTACAGTGTCGCCTTAGAAAATATCGTCCATGCCAGTTTTTCTCACAAATGCCACAAAACTCATCAACATTTCCACATGAGAATCTGTCAGTAACATGTTAAAGAGGGGTATGTTAAGAAATAAAAAACAAAAGTCGTTACTTGAATGAAGTAAATAATTATGCGCACTCTAATATGTTCACAATGATACATACTCCTTAACAGAAAAGGTGGAAAATTAAGGAGGGAAGTGACACAAGAAAAATGATGGAAATCACATTACTAAAATATTGCAATTGATACCATTTCCTATAGACTCTGAAATATTATGGCTTCATATCTTATTAATAAACCTCCTTGCTTTGTCATTAACGTCTCACTTTATGATTACTTTATTGTACTTAGTAAAAGTAATACTACTAGCAGAATAAAAAGTACTGATATGTCGTTATATATTCCCAGATTTCCGAAAAGCGTTTGACACGGTAACCCTTTGCTATATACCTAATTGCCTTGGCGGACAGGGTACGCAGCAGTCTGAAGTTGTTTGCTGTGGTGTGTAGGAAGGTGTCGAAGATGAGTGACTGCAAGGCGACACAAAAAGAGTTAGACAAAATTTCTAGTTGGCGTGATGTACATCGCCTGGTTCTAAGTGTAGGAAAATGTAAGCTGATGTGGCCGAGTAGGAAAAGCAAACGCTAATGTTCGAATTAGTAGTGTTCTGCTTCGTCTCATCTGGATGTATTGTTGGAAAGCGATGTGAAATCATGTGAGTAATGCGGTAGGAAAGGGAATGGCCGGTCTCTGTGACCGAGTGGTTCTAGGTGCTTGAGTCTGGAAGCGCGCTGCTGCAACGGTCGCAGGTTTGAATCCTGCCTCGGGCATGAATGGTGTGATGTCCTTAGTTAGGTTTAAGTAGTTCTAAGTCCAGGAGACTGTTGACCTTAGATGTTAGGTGACGTATTGCTTAGACCCTTCTGAATTAGAAATCGAATGGTCGACTTGACTTACTGGGAGAATTTTTGGAAAAAATGGTTCACCTGTAAAGGAGACTGTATATAAGACGCTACTTCGACATAATCATGAATTCGGTTTGGGACCAGCGCCGAGTTGGATTAAAAGATGACATCGAAGCAACTAGGATGTGGCCTGCTAGATTTGTTACCAGTAGGGTCGAGTAACACGCAAATGTTACGGAGACGCTTCGGGAACTGAAATGGAAATCCCTGGAGGGAAGACGATGTTCTTATCAAAGGACAATATTGAGAAAATTTAGACAACCGTTATTAGAAGAAAAAAATGTTCAAATGTGTGTGAAATCTTATGGGACTTAAATGCTAAGGTCATCAGTCCCTAAGCTTACACACTACTTAACCTCAGTTATCCTAAGGACAAAGAAACACACCCAAGCCCGAGGGAGGACTCGAGCCTTCGCCGGGACCAGTCGCACAGTCCATGACTGTAGCGCCTCTGACCGCTCGGTTAACGTAATTAGAAGCTCACTACTGAAATATCCTGGTGCCGACGACATACATTTCTCGTTAAGGACGACGAAGATACGATACGAGAAATTACGACTCATTGGGTGGCATATAGGCAGTGGTTTCTCCGTCGATCTTTCTGCGAGTGGAACAGGAAAGGAAACGGGTGATAATGGTACAGAGTACCCTGCAATACGCACCATACGGTACCGTGCGAGAACGTGTGTAGGAGTAGACGTAGATGTAGTTATACCGTCGGAGAACGTGGCATCATAACACGAAACTGGTGGAGAATGCTGAAAATATTGAAAATCCCGTTTTTCTGACCTGTATTTCGTCCGTCTGGGGCTATTCCAAAAAACTTTTTAGTCATTAAAAGAAACGATTGTGTGAAGAAATCGCTTTAATGAAGGGCAAGGACCTAAAGAAGTTAAAATCTAGAACTGCAAAGTATGAGAAAAGAGCAAAATATTCTGTGTTATTTCACTAAGATTTCAAGAGATAGTAGGTGACATTAAGACGCATTATAAGTGTGTTTGCGCGATACGAGGGAGAGCAACGACCTGGTTGTGGAGCTGCGGTGACGACGGTGGTGGTGGGGCGTTGTAAAACGCGATGAGGCGGAAGACGCTGCAGGGGCCAGCCACGGGGATGCGGCCGTGCGATTTATAAGGCAGAGGGCACTAAACGACGGCCCGGACGCTCTGTGTATGCAAATCTGGCCACGGGCGCGTCTGCGAGGCAAGGCGGCGCCGCTGTTTTATCGCGAGAAACTGGTCCGCCACTAAAACGTACCGGCTTAAAATGCTTTACTGTGTGCTCGCCGACTGCGTCCGCACCAGCTTTGTCTCCGAGAATCCATTCTTCGCGAGTTCACGAGTCGTGATTTGGCATTTCTGATGGTGTGCGCATCGCGGAATTCCGCTGAAGAGGCCCGTAAGGTATGGAGCCATTGAGACAATTTCCATACACACACATTTTCAGCACTCGGTATATTTCAGCGATCAGGCGACACCCATTTAGCTAGAGGTGGGTATGCAATTCCTTTTAGCGAAAGCCCTCTGATGTAACAGATACAAATTTTGTTGCTTGTGAGTCCTCGGCTACTATAAATTTCCCACTACTAGCTGAATTTGTAATCTTAATACAGGGTGTTCGTGGTACAAGTGCAGATATCGTGATGTTTGATACTTTAATATGCACCAACCTCATTGAGTTGATTGTGTTTTCTCTGCATCTAACAGTCTTCCCACAAACACATCACATAAACTGCCACGAGATGGTTTCTGCACAGTCGTACTGGACCACTAAGTGGACTGTGGTTGTCTGTGTAGACTAACAATTTTGCGTCCACAGTTAAACTCCTGTCTTGCTGCCAGGGCAAAATACGCATTAATGCATTAATGGCTTGCTCTTGCCGCATGTACTTGGAGGTACTAACAAAGCTCAACACATGCTATTCCCAATAGCTGTAATTATTAGTCTGCAAATGAAGTAAATACTAAAGTAATGGTGTTCAGTACACTGTCCTCACTCTCCAATAAGAACATCTGCACTTACGCTATTAACATCTGTATGTATCGCTGTAGTTCCGTTTGTTAAGGTATGAGAAGGTTATGAGAAATTGTATATGGCCGACAACAGTGCTCAGTAATGTTGTCCGAAACACTGCTGCCCACATGAACTGCAAGCACTTGTTCTGTAGCATTATTGTCGGGCAGCGTTTACGGCAACACATTTCCTGGTCACACTCGTGCCTGTAAGGGGACAAACGTGGACTACTTTACTAGAAGAGAGTGCTGGCCTCCTTCTTTTACAAAAAATAGTTCAAATGGCTCTGAGCGCTATGGGACTTAATAGTTGAGGTCATCAGTCCCCTAGAACTTAGAACTACTTAAACCAAACTAACCTAAGGACATCACACACATCCATGCCCGAGGCAGGATTCGAACCTGCGACCGTAGCGGTAACGCGGTTCCAGACTGAAGCGCCTAGAACCGCACGGCCACTCCGGCCGGCTGTGGTCTTCAGTCCGAAGACTGATACGAAGCAACTCCCCGTGCATCTCGGCCCTGTTCCGGCCTCTTCATCTCCGAATAACTACAATTAACTTACCTCCTTCTGAATCTGCTTACCATATTCATCTCTTGGTCTCGTTCTACGATTTTTACCCCATACACTTCCCTCCAGTGCCCAATTGCTGACCGCTTGATGTCTCAGAATGGGTCCTATCAAATGATTCCTTTTTCTAGTTACGTTTCTCTTCTCCCTAATTGTACTCATTATCTCATTAGTTACGTGATTTAAAGGTTATAGTAGCTATTATTCTACTGGCTACTAGACTATACGATTGTAGGTCAGATTAATAATGTTTGCAAGAGGGATATTTTAGTAGCTTCAGAAAGTTAAATTCTTTAGCTGTTGCTGGATAAATACCCTTTTGCAGAATTTCACCAGTACATCGATACACGATTTTTGATTATCTCATAAAAACTGCTGGTCAGAGGACTGGAAAGACCAATAACAATATGAACGACTATAAACCAGTAGCAACCAAACTTGTGACTCTCTGGTTTCTGAAATCGTACAGAAGTTAAAGAAACGGATACTTGTAAAGCGCATCTCGTATTTATATGCCGGCTGGTTTCATAAGTTTTCAATGTGTCGGTATAAGGACTCAAGAAATTCATTAAAATAAGTGTGGAATAACAACCAAATATTTATATTTTATTGTGTTTTACCAGTACGGGAAGACAATTATGAATTTCATAAATACTATACATCCGTGACCTAAGTTATCGGATATCGAAGGAAATGTATACAAACACAATAGTTAAAAATACAACAGTTGTGTGTTTGCTGTCCATGAATATAGAAATACATGTCATAAGGTTTACAAAAATTGTTGGAACCTTATGAAATTAGTGGCTCGGTGCCACAGATCATTTAACACGACAGCAGTAAAGAGAATGTCCTTTTTCATACTGCAGTCTTCGCATATATTTCATTCTATCTTACATAGCTTTCCGGTTGTCAGCTTCTGCTACATTCCTATGGACTTCAGACTAATCGTCTATAAATACGCGTGCCAGCTTTCAAACTGAACCGGAATACGTTTCACCACTCGAATAAAGTAATTCGGCACTGCAAGTGCTGCCGGCTAAGGAAAGAGGAAGCGAGGGTACGCGTGAGAGGGAAAGCATTTTCATACGAGGACAGAGGTAGATATGGTGCGGCCAAACGAAATAAGCTCTTCGGAGAAAAAATTTGACAACCCCATTGCCCACGCATGGATGAATCGCAAAGCTTTTACGGATGGCGCAGCGATCGAATCACGTGCTGAACTGCGCATGCGCTGCCTCTACGTGAGAATAATGCAGCAGCGATCAGTGAGAAATATCTCAAACGGACAGTGTGCGTAAAACTGGAAAGTTGCACAAATCACAGCAATATCAAAAAAAGGAAATAGGAGTGATCCGCTGAATTACAGACGCATATCACTAACGTCGATCTACTTACGATTTTGGAACGTACACTGTACTCGAACATTATCAATCAAATTGAAGGAAACGATTTACTGACAAATTACCAGCATGGATACAGAAAATGTCGTTATTGCAAAACACAACTAGCTCTTTATTCTCACGAAGCAATTGAGTGCTATCGGCAGTGGACATCAAGTTTATTTCATGTTTTTAAATTTCTAGATGGCTTCCAATTAAATAGCGTTCCCCTAGTATCGTCTCAGTTGTGTTGCTGGATTCGTGATTTCCTCTCAGTAAGTTCACAGTTCGTAATAGCTGTCGGAAAGTCATCGAGTAAAACGGAAATAATGTCTGAGGTTCTATAAGGCCGTATTTTAGGCCCTCTGTTGCTCCCGATCTTCATAAACGATTTAGGAGGCAATCTGAGCAACCGTCTTAGATTGTTTGCAGATAGTGCTGTCATTTACCACCATGCAAAGTCATCAGATGTTCAAAACGAATTGCAAAGTGACTTAGATAAGATACCTGCGTGATGCAAAAGTGAAAATTGACTCTAAATCTTGTAAAGTGTGAACTCATTCACGGGAGCAGTAAACGTAAAGCGCTAAATTTCAGTTACACGATAAATCACACAAATCTAAAGACTTTAAATTCATAAAAATACTTAAATTACGAACAGCTTGAACTGCAACGATCATTCACGTTTTGAGGAAAGCAAACCATAGACTGCGATTTATTAGCAGATCACTTAGAAAATGTTACAGGTCTATTAACGAGACTGCTTACACAACACTTTCCTACCCTCTTCTGAAACAGTGCTGTGTGGTGTGGGATTCGCATCAGATAGGATTAAAGGAGGACATTGAAGAAGTTCAGAGAAGACCAGCTCGTTTCGTATTATCACGAAATAAGATACAGGGTGCCACGGATATGATACATGACTTCTCGTGGTACTCATTAAAAAATGCGTTTTTCCCTACGGCAGGACATTCTTACGAAATTTCAATCGCCAAGTTCCCCTCAGAGTACGAAAATATTTATTTGATGCCCACCTATGCAGGTTGAAATGATCATCATAATAAAATAACAGATAGGAACGATAGAGGAGTAGCTTTAAGGAGGTTCAGTGAATCTTCTGCCAGTCATATAACTGCAAATGTAGATGCAGATGTAAAAATGTGTAAATGGAAGGAAATGACAGAATGCCCAAAGGGGGCAATCCTGTTTGGCGGTTTTCTATGGCCATAAAAAGAAAAAAATTGCTGGGTTTGTTGGTGTTTCACAACGGACTGTTCAACGAGTCTAAAAATGGTGGTGTAACCGAAGTGACCATGAAATGTGACGTAAGAGTTGTGATTGGAGAAAGATCTCTTCCAAACCCGACATGATTTAGTAAATGAAAATGTGGTCCATCCCAGGCTATAACGTAAACGATCTTTATTTAAATCGCGTGATTAGCTAATTTCGACGACTTATCATTTTCAAGCGCATTAGCAATGGATCCACATCAACGTGGCTACTTTAAACATCGTATTGGAGTTATGCTCTAACTGCTCATTGGTAATGGTGGACAGCACTAGTAAGGCTCCGCCCATACTTTGGCAACTACGTGAAACACCTAGCTCCATCAGGAATAATGCTGGGCCACAGAGCAATACTGGGATGCACTGCAGCCACATTGCAGCAATGCTGATAGCAAAATTATTGCGCCAAAACATTGCCATACAATATGCATCGTGGGAGGCCATTTTCAGACACTGAACTGAAGCAGGTGCCGTCAAGACCTAGTCTTGTCCAAATCAAACAGCGTTAAAAAGTAAAACTCCTATGTCATCATTTTGAGGAGTGATGACAAGTTAGGGGAAGATACGCATAAGAAAAAAAGGCACGCGCTGACTATCGTAAGGTAGTGCAACTCAGTGTCCTAGTGTATACGACGATGCATAAACATTATGTTATGTCGGTGCCTTGACAGCTGTTGAAAAAAAATTGCTTATTTGAGTAGTCCTAAGAGAAATCAACGTTTCGCAAGACGACTTATATGATTCACTATTTTTCTCACTCTCTTTGCACTAAACTGCGGCTTTGGCGAAATTTCTTCAGACCAAGTATATGAAAATGGTTTAACAGTCAAAATTGCACGAACTCAATATTATAAACTGCGCTAGGTGTGGAATCTATTGTTATACAGGAAAAGAATAACAAATATCTAGGGAAATAAGTCAACAACGAATAATGAAAGACGTAATCCCTCTTTTACTAAATTTGTTCAAAAATGGTTCAAATGGCTCTGAGCACTATGGGACTTAAATCCGAGGTCATCAGTCCCCTAGAACTCAGAACTACTTACACCTAACTAACCTTAAGACACCACACACGTCCATGCCCGAGACAGGATTCAAACCTGCGACTGTAGCGGTTGCGCGGTTCCAGACTGAAGCGCCTAGAACTGCTAGGCCACAACGGCCGGCCTAAATTTGTTCAATATTCTCATGAAGAAAGAATTAAATTGTCAAAAGAGAATTAAGTACTTTCTTCCAGTTCCAATTGCTATGTTATTGCACTGCAGCTCAGAAAACACTGGCTGTCATGTTCATAATTTTAAAGTCCGACCAACCACCACATTTTAACAATACATCAACAGACAAACGTTCCATCATTACCACAAATACGTCCGTCTGGTGGTTCACACTACACACATGTGAAAATGACCGAAAAGGTAAAAGTGGGCGGTAGAAAAGAGTCCCCAGTAATAGGGCACTTGAATCCAGTGAATGACAGGCAGTGCTATATGCCTGTCATTTTCATACAAAAATAAGTATAGAAGCAGCCGACGTCATTGATTTGTTAAGAACATGGCTATATTACAATTTCCTTGAGTTCTTGGTTACTGTTAAGAATGCACGTTACACCAACAAGCGATACGTCAAGCTAGGTGATACGCCAAGCTAATGTACAGATTGTATAAGTTCTGGAAGAAGGCATAAATTTTCCTTGCTATATCTGACATGCACGCTAAAAGATCAAAAGCGTCAGGACACTTCTATGCCACTCGAAAGTAACCAGCAGATCTCACGAGTGGCGCATTCGCCGGTATAAAAGGAGACCGGGAGCATCGTGTTGTCAGTAGAGAAGCAGCAACAAGACGAAGGCTCAGTCAGGAGACCTCAGCGTCTTTTAACGTGACTAATCATTGGATGTTTTCCGAACAGCAAATTTATCAGGGGCATTCCAGCCCTTCTAAACCTGCCCAAGTTGATTGTTGGTAATTTGTCTGAGTAGCGGAAATTTATTTTTATTTAATCGTATGGCTAGGGCCCACCATCAGGCAGACCTTTCGCCGGGTGCTGGTCTTTTAATTTGACGCCACTTCGGTGGCCTGCAGTCGATGCGGATGATAGGATGATGATGACAGCACAACACCCAGTCCCTGGGCGGAGAAAATTCCCCGACCCAGCCGGAAATCGAACCCGGGCCCAGAGGATTGACAATCCGTCAGGCTGACCATTCAGGTACCGGGGGCGGAGAAGTAGTGGAAACAGGAAGCAACAACCACGGCTAAATCAAGACCAGGTAGGCTTCATGTACCGACAAACAGAGTCCGTCGAGCACTGTGGAAAATGGTTGTGAAATAACGCATGAAATCAGCGGGCGAATCCCCCGTGAATTACAAACAGCTGCCCAACTAGCACAGTGGTTGGGGTACAATGGTGAAGCAGCTCGATTGTGAGCCAAACATATGTGAAGTCAATTATAAGCGACGGTTGAGGTAGTGCAAAGAGCAGCGGATGATTGAAAACGAGTGATATGCCGTTATCAATTATGTCATACTCCCTGGAAATCCTATGGAAAAGTTTGGGGTTGGAAAGTATCCGTAGAACCTCTTGCGTTATCAGTGAAGTATGAACTAATTTTACAGTACTGTGTACTGTGTACAGAAGAGGGACAGTTCAGAGATGATGACTGTATCAGCACGACTACGTCCGTGTCATAAAACAGAAATTCTGAGGCAAAGATCTGTGGACGAAAGCATATCTGAAATGGACTGGCCTACCTAGAGTTTAGACCTAAACCTAACGGAACGTCTCTGGGATGAATTATAACGTCGACCTCGTTCCAGACCTCAGCGTCAAACGTCTCTGGCATCTCCAGTTTCGGCTCTTGAGAAAGAGTGAGCGGCCACTCCTCTGCACACAATGAGACAACTCACTGAAAGTGTCTCCAGCAGAGGTAAGGCCGTGATAAAGGCTAAGATTAAACACATTCCGTACTAATGTCCTCTTATAAGTGTCTGGATACTTTTGACAACATAGTGAACTGGGCCCCTGAAATGTGGAAACCGAAGCTGAGTGAAAGAAGAGCAATACTAGTGACCAGGACATCACAATCTGCCTGTGTTTACTATGCCGCTCAAGTTTAGGTCAAACAGAATTTCGGCAGCCATTGAAAGGCACCTTCAGATAGGATTTATTCGAAAACAGAACATTTTGAGGTTTAGATGTATACTAACACTCTGTTTAATATTTCTACTCCATTAGATAGCTCTTCACTAACTCTGTACTTAGTAAGACTAATGTTTCTGGTCGAACAAGATAAGACAGTTCTGCGAGACGAGTGGTCCATCTCTTGGCTGTACCGATCACTCATTAACTTGTGAGTACGGTGTTCTGCAGCAGAGAAATATTTTTATGACAAGCCTTTTCATAACAGATCGACTGGAAAGTCGCAAAATGGATGTTTGTTTACAACAATGAGAAGAGCTATCGGGCCCAACGCATATCTTCAGATGCGCTACAAAGTACTTAATTTTATATGAGTAAAATGCAGACAAAGATTAGAGTTTCATATAGCAAGTTAAGTAAAATACTAATGAAAAATACATGCTTTCTTTCTCTCAGTCTTTCGAGTTTACTGTAGCAACCTCTTGGATATCTAGAAGGTGGTTTCCCCAAATAACTTATTTGGCCATCGTTAGACGCCTAAAGAACGCTTGTAACGTTTTTTATCAAAACAGAAATTAGCAGCATTGTTTATGACACAAAATAATGACCATATCATTTTTAACGTTGCTTTCTGTTGAGTACCATTAATATACCACATTGCAGAGAACTGGTTGTCAATTTGTGATATAATGTGTTGATTGGGGTATCGATCAGACACCACAGTGCCACACCAAAGTTGCCAATGCATATCGAACCATAGACGTTGCGAGGGTTCGCTGCAATCCGCAGCTACGCATGGGAGACGCTCCTGATGACAACACCTCCCCTCTCAGCACTGCAATGCCCTCGCACTGAGGTCAACATAGAGTCGAGCTTGGAAGAGCTCTGCCTCCGTGACTTCATCTGATGGAATCAACTTTATAATGTAGGATCGACGAGTTGTAACTGTTTCTGATGAACAGGTATTTTAGTAAATATTGAACATTGTCCCTGAAGAGAAGAGTTTGTTAATTAGTGCATCATGTGATGATTTGTTGTTTAATGACAGTGGTAAATTATCCAGTACTCCTGTAACAAGGTTAATCTTTTATTCAGTTATCAAATAAAGTGAACTATTTACTGTGTTTTAGTTCTATGAGCGTTGTCTCAGAGATATTAAAGAACCCACACTTATGGCTGCGGTTACCTTTGACACTGCATCACAGACAGGAGGGCCTGCGATGGTTACTCAACGACGATTGTTGTGCGCCCTAAAACAGTAATCATCATCATCTCAACAACGAACCTGGGTGCACGAATGGCAAAACGTCATTTTTTTCGAATGAATCCAGGTTCTGTTTACAACATCATGATGGTCGCATCCGTGTTTGGCGTCATCTAAGTGAACGCATATTTGAAGCGCGTATTCCTCATCGCCATACTGGCGTATCACCCAACGTGATGGTATGGGGTGCCATTGGTTACACATCTCGGTCACCTCTTGTTCGCATTGACGGCTCTTTGAACAGGGGACATTATATTTCAGATGTGTTACGACCTGGGGCTCTACTCTTCATTCGATCCCTGCGAAACCCTACATTACAGTAGTCTAATGGAGGACCGCACGTTGTAGGTCCTGTACAGGGCTTTCTCGATACAGAAATTGTTTGACTGCTGCCCTGGCCAGAAGATTCACCAGATTTCCACCAATTGAAAACGTCTGGTCAATGGTGGCTGAGCAACTGGCTCGTCTTAATACGCCAGTCACGACTCTTGATGAACTGTGCTATCGTGTTGAAGCTGCATGGGCAGCTGTACGTGTACACGCCATTCAAGGTCTGTCTGACTCAATGCCCAGGCGTATCAAGGCCGTTATTACGCCCAGAGGTGGCTGTTCTGGGTACTGATTGTTCAGGATCTATGCACCCAAACTGCGTGAAAATGTAATCACCTATCAGTTGTAGTATATTTGTCCAATGAATACCCGTTTATCATCTGCATTTCTTCTTAGTGTAGCAATTTTAATGGCCAGTAATGTATTTACTGAGGTTAACGAAGGCGATGATGGCATGATGTACTCGACTATGCCCTTTAGCTACACTGCCTAAAGGATCGTACTCAGTAATACCAAATTATGGGTGATCACCACGGACGGCAGTGGAAGCTTTACACAATGTTGCCATGCTGGGCACAAGGGTGGTGAGGCGTTCTTGTAGAGAGTTCCATTCCTCCACCAGTTCGGCAGAGAACAGCCTGTTGGTCGTTGTCGAAAGTGGACGTGCTGGAATACGTCCGTCCAGCGCAGCCCAATCGTGCTGGGTGTGGTTTAAGCAGAGGAAACGGGCAGACCAGTCCATTCGGCGATTAACCTCTCTTTTCAAGAGCAACTCCAGCTGCGCTGTTCGATGCGGTCACGCTCTGTCACACACAAAAGTGAAGCCAGAGCCGAATTCACCCCCGAAAAGACTCACACGGGTAAGGACTGCAGTGTCACAATAATTTTGGCCGATTAGTGTACCGTGTTACAAAACGTGGGGGTCATAATGGCCATTAACATTATATCTCCGCACACCAAAACATCAGGAGCATTGGAAATATATATGGAGGTTCGTTCGACGTTGTCGAACATGATTTTCTTTATAGTCCAGATATTATGGTGTGGCAGCGCGTAATGTTTCATGGGTGTACAGACCTCCAAATCTTTGAACACGCCACATTAATCGGTCAATGTGATTATTGAATTGTACTTCTTCCCAGCGTGCTTCGTTTCGGCGTTGCATTCGTCCCAAAATTATTTTTGTATGGATGATAATACGCTGCCACTGGGAGCAGCGCCAGTAGAGAAGATCTTCGAATGAGAGGATATTCGGTGGATGGACTCGATGGTGCATTCCCTCGAGGGAAACCCCATCGAGCACATGTGTGGTGCGTTAGGGAGGAGAGTTAGCAGCACGTCAACGTGCACCTACGAACTCCCAACCGAGCTGCTTGGATGAATGGACCGCCTTACCACATAAACTCCTTACCGGCGTTGTGGTTGATGTGGAAGCACACTGGATAACATGAACTGCCTCCCGTAATGATGACACATCGTATTAAAAAGCATGTCTCAGCTTATGAAATGGCCAGTGAAACGCCCTGCTAAACCCGATGAGCAGAACAGGTAACTAGGATTGTGGCTCTGAGCACTATGGGACCTAACTTCTGAGGTCATCGGTCCCTTAGAAATTAGAACTACTTAAACCTAACTAACCTAAGGACATCACACACATCCATTCCCCCAGGCAGGATTCAAACCTGCGACCGTAGCGGTCGTGCGGTTCCAGACTGTTGCGGCTAGAACCGCGTGGCCACCCGAGCCGGCCAATTAGGATTGTGGAAAGGGTCAAATAATGTTGGGGTCACTTTCACCTTATAAGTGTAATTTATTGTAATTTAATAAAACCGAACCATTACCAAATGCCACTCTTTCACAGCTAAAGGCCTCCAAACAAGAAATCTTAAATATATACCAGATTAAAATGCAATTAAAGTAACGAATAAAATAATTAAAAAACATATATCACAGCTAGGTGGAAAGCGTCAAGGCAAAGTAGATAGAACAATCACATGCAAGGTGCGATACAATTGGCTGAAGGCCACAATTAAGTTTTAAAAATTTAAAATATGTTACTATAATCTTTAAAGGTGGAGGGTCGCAATGTTTAAGCTTGAAAGATAATTTTAAGAATAAAGTTGCAAGGCTGAAAGCCCACTAGTAATTATGCAAAAATTTAAAAAAATATATAATTATAAGCCTTAAATTTTAAGTATCTGAAAACAGATAATTAAACATCGGTGGCAAAGACAATAAAGACAACGGTACTCAGAAGCTTCCAGGGAGGTCAGTCTGCCCTCCTTCACTTAGGTGAGCCCAACTACACTTGATCAGTCGGAACCCAACCAGAGGACACCCACGGACTGACCGACACAACGACTTGCTTACCACCAATCAGTACATGAGAACCCAAACACAAAAGGTTACGAACGTGACAATCCACAATGAAATACGTATTAGCTGTCAAAATTACACACCATGTTGGACAGCGACAACAGGTAAGGAAAGGACGCTGCAGGAAATGACGTTAGTCGCCAGGGCAGGTAACCGGAACACTAACGGCCACAAGGCAGAAAATTCCGCTGGTGCACTCGTATTGTAGTCAACCAATATAGTTAATTGCGCTGCATGGTGGGTAAATTTCAGCAAAAGAAACACTCGGTGTTGCTCACAGAAGATCTTCCCCAACAGCGAACCACCGAAACCAACCACCACAACATGAATGGACTTGTCTTGGTTAGTTCAAACCACTACTTAACTTTGACGTTCTGCGTCGGCGAGCCAAGAAGCTCGTAGCGATCGGACAGCTCCACACACGCTCCGAAACTGCACAAGGATAGCCAGGGGACCCAGCCGACTGCACCGTGCGGAGATATCCTCCCTGGTCCACACCAACCGACAGACTCCTCCGCAGAATGCCAACATCTAAAATCGTCGGCAGTTGAAACAAGGGCAACTACACACACGACCTGACAAAAACTTGCACGAAGACCTGAACTATACCCAACAGTAACTAAGCACACACGAAGACAATCGAGTGTCGATGCACACACACAGCCGACTCATGAGCGATCAACTAGCCAAAACACGTCGTCCGGTAGGACGACCGACCGACGATACACAAGGACCGTGGGCAAGCTGAAGCGAAGCGTGGCGGCAATGGTCGGGTGAGCGATGTCGACGTAGACCTCGCTGCTGCTCCACCCGTCTGCACTAGTGCCGCATTGCAACTCCTCGACTGGAGCAGGTCCACACTGCGCTCCAGACGAGTTCCAGCTGACTTGTAGACCCGAACTCGCGACCCGAATTGCTTACGACAACGAGCGGGAAGTAGTAGCACTCGAGTAAAGATACTATGAGAGGGGATATATCGATACGCGCTGCTAGCGCCGGGCACGGTCATGCAAAGCGACAAGTCAGTTAAAACGTCCCCTTGGAAAAATTGTGCAAGATTGTGCTTAAGCTGACACACAATATTTTTAGCGCAACGCAATCTGACTTCCAAAAATCCCTACGAGAGAATGGCCCTGATTAACATTAACCTATACATTTCACAAATCACTTACCTCACAAAAATCTTCGTTACTCAAGCTACTGCATACAGCGAGCGCCACTACTGCCAGCTAAATAAAAGATTCAAACTACTGAAGGCACTAACTACTGATAGGCATAGTTAGCAAATGAAAGATTTTAATATAGAACATACAATGTATTTACCTTAATAGTCATAATATATATATCAGTTCGTGACACCAATTCTTACAAATTTCAAAACTCCGCCATCTCTCTCCCCACGTCCACCACTGCTGGCGGCTGACCTCCAACTGCGCAACGCTACGCGCTGTTAGCATCCAGCTGCCGCTGCCCAACACTACAATGGCAGACAACAATGCAAACCAGCCACAGACTGCACACGGCGCAGCCAGTGATTTTTATACAGAGCGCTACGTGGCGGCGGCGTTACCAATAAAAAAACCTAAACAGCCTACTTACACAGTGACAGTAGTAATTTAAATTAACGAAGTGAGGAAAAATTACGTTAAAAACAGGGTGTAAAATACACAATGGCGGGAACAGGAGACACGCACGGCTCATCCAGGGGCTATCATAAATCGCAGCGACTTCAGAGTAATTATTGTGCGCGGGCCGGAGAGTCCGAGCGGTTCTAGGCACTACAGTCTGGAACCGCACGACCGCTACGTTCGCAGGTTCGAATCCTGCCTTGGGTATGGATGTGTGTGATGTCCTTAGGTTAGTTAGGTTTAAGTAGTTCTAAGTTCTAGGGGACTGATGACCTCAGAAGTTAAGTCCCATAGTGCTCAGAGCCATTTGAACCATTTTTTAATTATTGTGCTTGAACAAAAGCATCAGTTTTGTTTGTCTCATTATGAATTACTTCACTTACCTTCTGTACTACAGGGGAGTAATTCTTTCTACGTATGGTACAAGTTTCATCGAGATACAACACTTGGCAGTGACGCATCATACGTAAGTTGCTTTCGTCGTTAAGTTTTGCACGCCTGTGTAGATCTCAGTAACCACTAAAGTGAATATAATTGTTTCCCGTCCATTTAAGTAAAAGAGAGAATATGAGTTTTACTTGTCCTAGTACTGCGTCATCAAAGAGTAACGTCTTCATTTCAGCCCTGTAGGAGTAGAGCGCAAAGGTTCGATTCTCCCGAGGCAGAGGACAGCAGGCTGCATCGACTCGGCGCCGACCTATTTCCAGTGTTTCTCTCTAGCAGATCCAGCCGGTGCGTGCCTAGCTAATGACCGCCAACAGCCCGGGCGTGGCAGCCAAGACAGCGGCCGTCCGCACGAGCCGTCAACGTCCGCGGCGCCACCGCCGCCGCTGCCAGCCTCGGCGGCTGTCGCAGCGCCTCACGGCCTCCAGCTCTCCACTGTCAGCAGACTGGAGCGTCCGTCAAGCCAGGAACAGTCGTTGTCAGCCGTTGTGGGCGGCAGGCGGCGTCTGGCGTCGACAGCAGCTCCTGCCGTGACAGGAAGACCCAGTAGAGGCCACGCGATCACTGGTACGGCTGTTGCTTTAGCTGGCAGCTTATCTGTAATCATTTCCTTCTCTTCTAATATCACAAGCTTGCACCTACAATTTTTATTTCGAAAATGATTGTTAAAAAACATTTCTAAGGTCAATATGTAACGCTGATTGTGAAAATTGCTTTCATTTTGTTCTATCACATCGTAATTTTGCTAAGAAACCGTCTTAGTTTTTAAACGTATAAGTAACTGAACAACAAAGGTCATATTCTTATGATTATTGTTTCACATTTTAAGACATGCAGTAAACGCACTACGAACAGTGCCCTAAACAAATCCATTAAAATATTATTACATTTAATTCTTAACCCCTTTCATTCCTCGCAGAACCTGCATCTTTATTATCACTCTTCACTATCCAACAACAGTCGATCATCTTACATTCATTCCACCTTTCTTCCACGGTACCCTAACATCACGGCTGATCTTGTCCCGGATATTCAGGGAAGTGATCAATATGAGACTGCAGAATGCGGACTTTCTCACTTTTGATGCAACCTATCTTCTTGAAAGTTCTAAATTTTTATTTATTTATTTAACCTGATCAGATTAGGGCCATCAGACCCTCTCTTACATCGGACCAGTGTTCCACACATGCAGCATTTCACACATCAGAGTTACATCATGACCATAGTTTAAAGGAGAATATTAGCTTACTCTAGTGACAATATGAATAAAGAGTAGTGACTAAGACCTAATAAAGTAAATGCGGCAGTATTTTTACAACAGGTGCTATACATACAGATTATGATAAAAGCAATAATAATAACAGTAAAAAAATGTAATGATAAACATGACTAAGACTTAATAAATTAAATGCTGGCAGTATTTTTACAGCAGGTGCTATACATACAGATAATGATAAAAGCAATAATAATAACAGTAAAAAATCAAATAATAATGACAACCATGAGAAGGACTGGCAATAGTAATGAAGGTTTGTGCAGATGTACATAATATCTTGGTGTGTAAAGTAGATGTTTACTAGTTTAGCGTGTTTTGGTTCAAATGGCTCTGAGCACTATGGGACTCAACATCTTAGGTCATAAGTCCCCTAGAACTTAGAACTACTTAAACCTAACTAACCTAAGGACATCACACACACCCATGCCCGAGGCAGGATTCGAACCTGCGACCGTAGCAATCCCGCGGTTCCGGACTGCAGCGCCAGAACCGCACGGCTACCGCGGCCGGCCGTGTTTTGGGGAATGGAGATTTAAGGAGGGGGAAAGAGGGAAGTAATGAGAAGTAGTGCATTCATGCACAGAGGAAGGCATTACTGTTGCTTAAGTAGATACGTCATTAACTGTTTTTTGAAGCTAGACATGTTTTTAAGTTCTCTAACATAACGAGGGAGGCTATTCCAGATTCGGGTTCCCGCTACTGTAAAGGACTTGCAGAAGGTGATTGAGCGATGCAGTGGAACGGAGAGGATTTTATTATAATGGGAACGTGTGTTTCTGTGATGTTGTTCCGACATGAGCGTTAGGGACGAGGAGAGATATGAGGGACAATTTACATTTATAATCTCTAGCATTCATTGAATTCTCAGATTCGTGATACTTGATTAATGTGTGAATTTCAAGATCACCAAAATTTCCAGTTTCTAATTTTTCTTGACTAATGAAACGAAATTCACAGAAGGCAACATCTATCTTGTGGCAGAACCTTTACAAACTGCTTCATCAAACTAAATTTGGTCTATAGTAGTGCAAGAAGCGGTTAATGCAAGATTTGTTTAGCCCTTGTCCGAGAAAATTCCCAACTTGACCAAACCTGTAGAATCTAATTCCTTTTCTTTGCTCGATTAACCCACATAACGGAAGAACACTTTCATATATTCATTTTGCGGTCCAAACAAAAGCACTATAACTAAAATTAAAATCGTTGTTTCATTATGAAAAAACTGTACATAATAGAAGCGATCTAAGATAAGTCTTCAAATCAAACAAAAAATTTAGTTAAGAACGAATATTTGTTTTAAATCATCTTGTATCATGCATATTTGTCTAAACACTAATACATTTATGCTCTAACCTGTAGCCCTTAGACTGCTACGAACTATGCTGTACACGCATGGAGCACTACGATTCAATATACAGACATACATCCAGAAGGAATTTTCACTCTGCTGCAGAAAGTGCTCTGTTCTGAATCTTCCTGGAAGATTAAAACTGCGTGCCATACTGGTATTCGAACCCGGAACTTTTGCCTTTGCGGGCAATGCTTCACTGTCAGCTATCCTGTGACGACGAATGACCCCCTTTTTAGCTTTACCCCGTCAGTACTTGGGACCAACCTTGTAAACGTTAAAGAATACCTTACGGGAGCAGCCCTCCTGGGACAAAGAATATCGTGGAGAAATGGCTCAGCCCCATCCTAGGAAATTGTTTCCAGTATGAATGTACACTCTCCAGAGGAGTGCATTGATCTGCAACTTCCAGATAGATTAAAACTTTATACGGAGCCTGGACTGGAACTTTTATTATTTCACATATGATGCCAAAAGTCGCGCAGTCGAGAGAATGTAACTTTTGAGATTAAAGCAGATAGCTGGAAACAATTCTTTATTTTGCGCGTATTGTGCCTTTTTTTCCTTTTTTTTTCATTGCGATGGGGGCAATACTGTGTACGCCACTTAACAGACACGCTGTTTCTGTGACTTAAGTGGCGCAAGGAGTATTTATAGAAGGTGTGGGTGCTTTCAGGCCGATGTCTGTAAGGCAGAGCGACTAAGAAGCAGCTCGGTAACAATTTAAACCTTTATATACTTCACAGAGGTTTATACTAGTACGAGGGACGTTCAATAAATAATATAACACAGTTTTTCTGGAAGCAGGTTAATTTTATTTCGTATTGCGATACAATATATTTTCCCCATCTTTTGGCCCTAAAGCCCTGTTTTTCAACATAACCTCCAACCAATGCGACCGCCTGACGTCACCTTAGTGGAAGGGCCAGTATGCCGGCATGAGACAAGTCCACATCTCTACAGGTAAACGACAGAGCCAACTCCTAGAAGAATCAGTAACGTCCTCATCATTCATATACTGCTTCCAGCGGAGTGCATCCTTCATTGTTACAAATAGCTGGAAGTCAAAGTACGAGATCCGAACTATAGAGTCAACGAAGAATAACAATCTAATGAGGTTTCGTGAGCCCCTTTCGTGTGAACACACTTGTTTGAGACCTTGAGTTGTCATGGAGAAGTAGAGTTCGTTTGTATTTTTGTGGAGACGAACACACTTAAGTCGTTCCCTCGATTCCCTGAGGGTAGCACAATACACTTTAGAGTTGATCGTTGGTCCTTGAGTGAGAACATCGAAATGGTTCAAATGGCTCTAAGCACTATGGGACTTAACATTTGAGGTCATCAGTCCCCTAGACTTAGAAATACTTAAACCTAACTAACCTTAAGACATCACACACATCCATGCCCGAGGCAGGATTCGAACCTGCGACCGTAGTAGGATCACGGTTCCGGACTGAAGAGCCTAGAACCGCTCGCCCACAGTGGCCGGCAATGAGGACATCAAACAGAATTACTCCTTCAGAGTCCTAGAAGACCGTCGTCGTGATTTACGGGTGGAGGCTGTAGCTTTGTACTTTCTCTTTTGAGGAGATGAAGTTGTGTGTCGCCACTGTTTGGATTGCCGTTTCGTTCCCGATTCGAAGTGATGAACCCTTGTTCCATCGCCTGTGACGATGTTCGATAAAAAATTACCACGATCAGCCTCGTAACGCGCAAGAAATTCCGCACAAATGGTCCTTCAAAGCCACTCGTGGTCTTCTGTTAGGTGGCGAGGAACCCACTGGCACACACATTTGAGTACCCAAACTAGTGGACGAGAATGTGAGCCTACCAACAGAAATGGATTGTAAGGCAAACTCAGAAACATATATAGACTGAAATGGGATGAAGTTGAATTCACTAGTCTGGACAAAGCTAGGATACTGAAGTAGTGAAGAATGATGAGACATGGTTGTTGTCCCCTGACGTTTTAAATACCGCGATAATAAATACTACAGTAGGCACTTTAGAGGAAGAGGAAAAAAGAGCACTCACAGAAGTTGTACGACAAACGATCGTACAAGAACTGTAACTTCGAAGTAACTTTGGATAAAGGAAGAAATATTAGCACTGATGGAAGAAAGACCCAGGTACAAAAACATTCAGGAAGCAAAGGCGAAATGGCTAAAAAAGTGTTATTTCGATAAATCGTTGTTGTAAAGATTGATTCAGCAGTTCAGCATATTGAAACGTCAAAACGACACCTGGGCAGTTTAAAAGCTCGGGCGTCAACATTAAGACTGCAATAGGAATTACAATGTTAAGAGCAGAAGACAGAACGGTTAGATGGGAAGAGTATATAACACGCATGTATGAGGATGAACACTTGTTCGAAGACGTGGCAGAAGAAGAAATTGGAGTCTATAGGCAAGACATAGGGGTGGCAGTATTAGAGTCGCAGTTCAATAGGGCTTTCGAAGATATACTGTCAGTTAAGGTAGAAAGAATAGATTACGTTCCTTCGGAATTTCTAAAATAATTGCAGTACATGGCAACTAAACGACTATTCAGAAAAGAAGGAGGGAAGATTAGAGCTTAATGTACAGTCGACAGCGCGGTCATTACACACATAGCGCAAGGTTTAATCACGAAAGGATGAGAAAAGTAGTCAACCGTGTCCTCTTTCCCAATAAACCATGATGACATTTAAAACTGGATGGTCGGACCGTCATTCGCACCATCGACCTCCAACATGCGAATCCATTGTGCAGACCAATGAGAAGTTATCTTGGCGCAACTATTCAATTTGGTGTTCAGAAACTACGAGTCAGAAGATATACAATTAAACTTCAAGAAAATATTACCCACAGAAACATGAAGATAGCAAGGACAGATAAGTTAATGGCTAATGATCCAAGTTTCTGACAAGAATAATACACATGAGATTACAGCGCGTTATCTAATCCTACTGTATAGTTTCACATGAGCTCCCGAGGCCCACCGCACGGCATCCATGGAGACGAGTCGCACGCCAAAGCTTAGGTTAAGTCTTCGTGTTGACTTAGTATTTATGTACCGCAGTTTTAGAATGTGACTACGCCTACTCAGGCTCTTAGACAAATTATAGATTCAGGTATATCTTCTGAAGAAGGCTCAATTATTTGAGCTGAGCCCTAGGTACAGGTTGGTTTCATTATCTCAATTGAAAAAAATGGTTCAAATGGCTCTGAGCACTATGGGACATAACATCTGTGGTCATCAGTCCCCTAGAACTCAGAACTACTTAAACCTAACTATCGTAAGGGCGTCACACACATCCATGCTCGAGGCAGGATTCAAACCTGTAAATGTAGCGGTCACGCGGCTGCAGACTGAAGCGCCTAGAACTGCACGGTCACACCGGCCTGTCATCGCAATTGAGGCTGATAGTTTCTAATATATTAGATTATCACGAGTGCTCACTGTGCTGCGATGTTGAAAGTACAAATACGAAATGTGAATTAAGAGTTAACCAAAGTAAGATGAAAGTAATGAGGAGTAGGCCTAGTAGAAATGAGATTAGCTACAAACTTCAGATCATAACTGGGGACCATGAAGAAGAGACAAATCAGGAATTCTGCTACCTTGGAAGCAAAATATGAGATGGTGGACGAACCAAAGATGATATAAAGAGCAGATTACTACAGGAAAATATTGTGTTCCTTGTCAAGAGAATATTGCTACAATCAAACGAGGGCTTTAATATGACGAATAAATTTCAAAGGAAGCACATTTGAAGTACAGTATTGTAGGGCAGTGAAACGTGGGTTGTGGGAGATCCGGAAAGGAAGAGAATCGATACGGTTGAGATGTCGTACTACAGAAGAATGTTGAAAATTAGGTGGACGGGTACGATGAGGAATGAGACGAAGAAAGGAACACTGACAAGAAGAACGGACAGAACGATGGGACTTGGAGAAACATCAGATTATAACTTGAATAGCATTAGTGGGAGATATGGATGGTAAAAGCTGTAGGAACAACAGAGACTGGAACACGTCTAGCAGATATTTGAGGACGAAAGGAACAAGTGCTCTTCTGAGATCAAGTGGTCGGCACAGGAGAGGAATTCGTGGCGTGCCCCATCTATCTAGTCAGAAGACTAATGTCGAGAAAAGTGATACAGGTAGTATCATCCTTTGGACTACACGGGTTTTTTTGAAATCTAAGAGCAGAAATCAAAGCAAAAACTATACTAGAATTTATGAGTTATTCATTTTCAGTTGCCGTTAATTAAAGAATATATAAAAGGTGTAACGACAGTACCTATTTCTAATAAAATTTGAAGTGGCTCTTTATTTTGTTAATAATTCCACAGTATTTTATGATGTCAAAAAAATATATTCATTTCGTATACTCTGGGTACAATGAAACGTAAAGGGGGAAAAACGGAGAAGTGCCTGTAAAACTCGCGCTCTGTATTTTACGTAGAAACCTAATTACGTATACTAGCTGATCCAAACAAACGTTTACAAACTGGCGTTTTCCGTACAAACTTAATTACGTATACTGGGTAAATCAAACAAACGTTTACAAACTGGCGTGGGCATCGGGCCGCAAGGATCAGCAATCACGTAGGAACCAGCGATCGCAAAGGCCATCCAGGGCGACTCAATGGCCCTGCAGGTATTTAGACACATGCTACAAATTGACCACCACTACAAGAGATGCTCAAAATTTTGTCCAGATGCATCGTGACACGTCTAACATCGACGCTGCATTGAACGGCGCTCCCTCTCAAAGATACCTGGTGTATCTCGAAAACATCCTGCTGCGCACTAATCCTGCTCTCCAGGTTCTCGGGTGATGTAACAGGTGTTTCACACACGAGGCCCTCCAGATACTTCGACGGCAAAAATTAAATTGGGGACAGATCGGATGATCGTGGTGGCCATGAGACTGACCCAGCCGGCCGGCAGGTGTGGCCGTGCGGTTCTAGGCGCTTCAGTCTGGAACCGCTTGACCGCTCCAGTCGCAGGTTCGAATCCTGCCTCGGGCATGGATGTGTGTGATGTCCTTAGGTTAGTTAGTTTTAAGTAGTTCTAAGTTCTAGGGGACTGATGACAACAGATGTTAAGTCCCATAGAGCTCAGAGCCGTTTGAACCAGCCAGACTGACCCACCGCGAAAGGTTGCCTGCAGATGTGTTATCCTTGTTTTCTCAAAGACAGCTCTGTCGTGCTGAAATCGCATGCAGCGACGAATAGGCACGGGAACATCATTCAGCGTGACCGCCAGAACCTCTCGTATGAATACTAGATACGTGCGACAATGAAGTCGATCGAGTTAACCAGTCTCCGACGACGCCAACCCTCCCGTGACCGTGACGGCTCCAGTTCCTATGTGATTACTGATCCTCGTTGTACGACCAATGTCCCACGTCAGTCTATAAACGTTTCTTGAGTCACCTTGTAGATACTTAATCCATAGGTATTGATGAATGAGTCTGCAGGTATCAAAATATGCGACAGGCCAAAATGTCCGAATCTTTCATTGCATTGACATAGAAACTTAACTGTGTTACATCGACAAGGGAGAGTAGATCTTATTATTTGACATAAATGTGAAATTTATACTTCTACCCGGACGTGAGAAAAAGAGATCTCAGTTGACGACCGCATCTTTTGGCTGTGTTGATTTAGAAACTAAAATTCTTTACACCGTCAAGCAACCATATAGCTTAGTGTCTGTGACCGGGCCAAATATCTCACGAAATAAGCGTCAAACGAAAACATTACAAAGAACGGAAATCACCTAGCTTGAAGGGGAAAACCTATGGCTGGCCCGCTAGATGGCGCTGCCATAGGTCAAACGGATATCAACTGCTTTTTTTAAAACAGAAACCCCCATTTTTATTACATATTCGTGCAGTACGTAAAGAAATATGAATGTTTTAGATGGGCCACTTTTTCCGCTTTGTGATAGATGGCACTGTAATAGTCACAAACGTATAAGTACGTGGTATCACGTAGCATTCCGCCAGTGTGGACGGTATTTGCTTCGTCATACATTACCCGTTTTAAAATGGACCGTTTACCAATTGCGGGAAAGGTTCAAAAATGGCTATGAGCACTATGGGACTTAACATCTATGGTCATCAGTCCCCTAGAACTTAGAACTACTTAAACCTAACTAACCTATGGACATCACACAACATCCCGTCATCACGAGGCAGAGAAAATCAGGAAAGGTCGATATCGTGTTGACGTATGGCTATTGTGATCAAAATGCCCAACAGCCGTGTGCTGTCTATGCTGCTCGGTATCCTGGACGACATCATCCAAGTGTCCTGACCGTTCGCCGGTTAGTTAAGTTATTTAAGGAAACAGGAAGCGTTCAGCCATATGTAAAACGTCAACCATGACCTGCAAAAATCATGATGCCCAGGTAGGTGTTTTAGCTGCTGTCGCGGCTAATCCTCACATCAGTAGCAGACAAATGGCGCCAGAATCGGAATCTCAAAAACGTCGGTGTTGAGAATGCTACATCAACATCGATTGCTCCCGAGCCATATTTCGATGCACCAAGAATTGCATGGCGACAACTTTGAACGTCGTGTACAGTTCTGCCACTGGGCACATGAGAAATTACGGGAAGATGACAGATTTTTTGCACGCGGTCTATTTAGTGACGAAGCGTTATTCACCAACAGTGGTAACGTAAACCGGCATAATATGCTCTGTTGGGCAACGGAAAATTCACGATGGCTGCGAAAAGTGGAACATCAGCGGCCTTGGCGGGTAAATGTATTATGGGAGGAATGATAATTGGCCTCAATTTTATCGATAGCAGTCTAAATGGCGCAATGTATGCTGATTTCTTGGGTAATGTTCTACCGATGTTACTGCAAGATGTTTCACTGCCTGACAGAACGGCGATCTACTTCCAACATGATGGATGTCCGGCACATAGCTCGCGTGCAGTTGAAACGGTATTGAATAGCATATTTTATGACAGGTGAAGTGGTGGTCGAAGCACCACACCATGGTACGCACTTTCACCGGGTCTGACGTCCCAAGATATCTTTCTGTGGGGAAACTTGAAGGATATTTGCTATCGTGATCCATCAACAACGCCTGACAACATGCGTCAGCGCATTGTCAGTGCATGTGTGAACATTACGGAAGGCGAACTACTCTCTGTTGAGAGGAATGTCGTTACACGTATTGCCAAATGCATTGTGGCTGACGGACATCATTTTGAACATTTATTGCATTAATGTGGTATTTACAGGTAATCACGCTGTAACAGTATGCATTCTCAGAAATGATAAATTCAAGAAGGTACGTGTATCACATTGCAGCATCCGAAATAAAATATTCAAACGTACCTACGTACTGTATTTAATTTAAAAAACCTAAAAACCTACCTGTTACCAAATGTTCGTCTAAAATTGTGAGCCATATGTTTGTGACTATTACAGTGCCATATATTACAAAGCGAAGTGGTAGTATTTTTTCGTTTGACGCTTATTTCGTGATATACACTCCTGGAAATGGAAAAAAGAACACATTGACACCGGTGTGTCAGACCCACCATACTTGCTCCGGACACTGCGAGAGGGCTGTACAAGCAATGATCACACACACGGCACAGCGGACACACCAGGAACCGCGGTGTTGGCCGTCGAATGGCGCTAGCTGCGCAGCATTTGTGCACCGCCGCCGTCAGTGTCAGCCAGTTTGCCGTGGCATACGGAGCTCCATCGCAGTCTTTAACACTGGTAGCATGCCGCGACAGTGTGGAAGTGAACCGTATGTGCAGTTGACGGACTTTGAGCGAGGGCGTATAGTGGGCATGCGGGAGGCCGGGTGGAGGTACCGCCGAATTGCTCAACACGTGGGGCGTGAGGTCTCCACAGTACATCGATGTTGTCGCCAGTAGTCGGCGGAAGGTGCACGTGCCCGTCGACCTGGGACCGGACCGCAGCGACGCACGGATGCACGCCAAGACCGTAGGATTCTACGCAGTGCCGTAGGGGACCGCACCGCCACTTCCCAGCAAATTAGGGACACTGTTGCTCCTAGGGTATAGGCGAGGACCATTCGCAACCGTCTCCATGAAGCTGGGCTACGGTCCCGCACACCGTTAGGCCGTCTTCCGCTCACGCCCCAACATCGTGCAGCCCGCCTCCAGTGGTGTCGCGACAGGCGTGAATGGAGGGACGAATGGAGACGTGTCGTCTTCAGCGATGAGAGTCGCTTCTGCCTTGGTGCCAATGATGGTCGTATGCGTGTTTGGCGCCGTGCAGGTGAGCGCCACAATCAGGACTGCATACGACCGAGGCACACAGGGCCAACACCCGGCATCATGGTGTGGGGAGCGATCTCCTACACTGGCCGTACACCTTTGGTGATCGTCGAGGGGACACTGAATAGTGCACGGTACATCCAAACCGTCATCGAACCCATCGTTCTACCATTCCTAGACCGGCAAGGGAACTTGCGATTCCAACAGGACAATGCACGTGCGCATGTATCCCGTGCCACCCAACGTGCTCTAGAAGGTGGAAATCAACGACCATGGCCAGCAAGATCTCCGGATCTGTCCCCCATTGAGCATGTTTGGGACTGGATGAAGCGTCGTCTCACGCGGTCTGCACGTCCAGCACGAACACTGGTCCAACTGAGGCGCCAGGTGGAAATGGCATGGCAAGCCGTTCCACAGGACTACATCCAGCATCTCTACGATCGTCTCCATGGGAGAATAGCAGCCTGCATTGCTGCGAAAGGTGGATATACACTGTACTAGTGCCGACATTGTGCATGCTCTGTTGCCTGTGTCTATGTGCCTGTGGTTCTGTCGGTGTGATCATGTGATGTATCTGACCCCAGGAATGTGTCAATAAAGTTTCCCCTTCCTGGGACAATGATTCACGGTGTTCTTATTTCAATTTCCAGGAGTGTATTTGGCCCGGTGGAAGTACGCCGACAGTTATTATTGCCCAATTTATGACTCTAGGTGTACGGGGAAGTACGCTAAAGTTTTTTATGAGACAGTTTTGTTGAGCAAGGTAGACGTGCGGTCTGATGCGCTTTGTCACGGTTCGCGCGGATCCTCCCGTCGGAGGTTCGAGTCGAGTCCTTCCTCGGGCATGGGTGCGTGTGTTGACCTTAGCGTAAGTTAGTTTAAGTTACATTAAGTTGTGTGTAAGCTTAGGGAGCGACGACCTCAGCAATTTGGTCCCTTAGGATCTTACCTCAAATCAAAAAATTACCTCACTTGGTGAGTATCAAAATGTGCGGCGTTAATGACCATATATTAATATTGCATTGAGTTAGAAGCTTACATATTTTACACCAGCAAGGATCCTAGTATTCAGTATTTGACATTTAACTTTATAACTTAACAGACGAATTGACAGACTGAAAACAAAGCGATACTATAAGTGTGTTCATGAGAGACAAAGATATCGTCAGGAGTGCACCACGGAAGTGTGACAGGACCGCTGTTATTCTCTGTATACGTAAATGATCGTACGGTCAGAGTGGACAGCTATCTGCGGCTGTTTGCTGATGATGTTATGGTGTAGGGGAAGGTGTCGTGGTTGAGTAACTGTAGAAGGATACGAACTGACGTAGACAAAATTTCCGTTACTGTGCGAAGATACGAGATGACTTCTATTAGGTGTGGTAAATGACAGCTAGTTCTAAAAGTGGAAAAATATATGTTAACGCAGACGAGTAGGAGAAACAATCTCGTAATGTTAGAACACAGCATTAGCTACGTGATACTTGACACATTCTGGATGACTAAATATCTGTTAATAATGTCGTAAAGTGAAATGAAATGGAGAGAACATATAAGTATTGTAGTGGGGAAGCCGAATTGTGAACTTATTTTTATTGGGAGTGTTTCAGGAATGTGTGGTTCGTCTGTAAATGAAACCGAATGTAAAACACAAGTGCGACCCAACATTGAGTGCTGCTCGAGTGTTTGTGATACTCACGTGGTCGGATTACAAAAAGACATCGAAGCAATTCAGAGGTGGGAGATCTGTTTCCGGTAGGTTCCATCAACACCAGGTATTAGGAAAATACTTCGGGATCTCAGATGGTAATCTCTGAAGGGAAGACGACATTCCTTCCGAGGAAAGATAATGAGAAAATTTAGAGGTTCGACATCTGAGGTTGAGTACAGAACGACCCTACTGTCGAAATCAATATTTCGTACAACGACTACTCACGTAAGACAGGAGAAATTAGGGCCCGTCGGAGGCGTAAAAACATTTTTTCCCTCCTCTGTTTGCGAGTGGAACAGAAAGAGAAATATCTAGTAGTGGTACATGGTGCTGTCCACCATGCACTGTACGTTGACTTCCGGAGCTTGCATGTAGTAAACGTCAGACTGGATTTGAACACAAATCAGAAACATTCGAGTCCGTAATCGCAACGGCTGCGCTCACTTGGTATGCCGCTCTATATGACGTAATTTAGCGCGAAACGTCGACCGTAATTTTTTTGGACAATGTTAGCACCTCAGCCACAATAAGTGTTTCTTTATTCACACTTCTTTCACCATATGATACTTCAACAGTGTTAGAGAGTGACATATGCAGGGTTTCCACTGTTTAATCTCTTATAGTCACATGAGTTAAGAATGCATTTATTCATATATACATGTGAAGCTACACTGGGAAAGTATTTACTTCACATAATGTTGTTTAGATAAACAACACTAAGCACTTCGCTGTATATACACTCTTCGAATAGTTCACAGGAGAACCACTGGTGATATCTTCGAAAACATTTCATGTCGATATACCGTCGTTACATCTCCTACCATTAACAGATTAGACCTGAGAAAGTGTGAAAATTTCATTGTAGAAACATTCCCCAGGCTGTGGCTAAGCCATGTCTCCCCAATATCCTTTCTTCCAGGAGTGCTAGTTCTGTAAAGTTCGTAGGAGAGCTTCTGTGAAGTTTAGAAGGTAGGAGACGAGGTACTGGCCGAATTAAAGCTGTGAGGACGGGGCGTGAGTCGTGCTTGGGTAGCTTAGATGGTAGAGCACTTGCCCACGAAAGGCAAAGGTCCCGCGGTCGAGTCTCGGTCCGGCACACCATTTTAATCTGCCAGGAAATTTCATGTCGGCGCACACTCCGTTGTAGAGTGAAAATTTCATTCTAGAAACATCTCCCAGGCTGTGGCTAAGCCATGTCTCCGCAATATCCTTTCTTCCAGGACTGCTAGATCTGCAAGGTTCGCAGGAGAGCTTCTGTGAAGCTTGAAAGGGAGGAGATGAGGTACTGGAGGAATTAAAGCTGTGAGGACGGGGCGTGAGTCGTGCTTGGGTAGCTCAGATGGTAGAGCACGTGCCCGCGAAAGGCAAAGGTCCCAAGTTCGAGTCTCGGTCCGGCACACCGTTTTAATCTTCCAGGAAGTTTCATGTTAGGGATATAGTTTTTAGCCCAGTATTAAATTCGCGAAAGAAATAGTAGTGTTGGAATGTAAAGCTCCAGAAAGAAATTTTCACTCTGCGGTTGACACTGCGCTGATATGAAACTTCTTGGCAGGTTAAAACCGTGTGCCGGACCAAGACTCGAACTCAGAAACAACATAAAAGTGTTTCACGATGTTTTACAACTCATCGTAACAGGAGTCTAACAGTTCTTACAGAAGCAGTAACTTTTCATGCAGTAACTACAGTTATCATGATGGGCGTAATAGAGGACAGTTATGATCATTTTCTGACAACAGACAACTGGTACTAGAATAACACTGAGAATCAAGATCCTTATAGGGAAAGGAGAACTTTAACAAAGCACTACCGAACAATTACCAATAAAATGCGTACTTTTACCGTATCAGTCGTCAATCATACACTACAGGAGGTAACATGAACAATCCCTCACATCACCAGTCTTGGTCCCAGCGATACTCACAGCCTAATAATTCAGGCAACAACTATGTGCAGAGAAACAGCAATTTGCACACTCATAGACCGCAGTCATGAACGTAGCAAAGGGGCGATCCAGAGGGTCCGTAACCCCCTTCGCCCCCCTCCCCCCGAATCACCTAAACGAAATAACTCACGGCGTAGTTGCCATGTAGTGAAATTGTAGGATATGACGGACAGTCAGAAAGTTTCAGTATGAGAGCGTTTCTGCAGTGTGCATGCAACGTAGCACGACTGTGGAGCGCGTATGTAAGTACCGACGTGTGGGCATTGGATTAGGGTAGCATTCGTGCCTTTCCGAGGTGCGTGCGATAAATGCGGAAACGTGAACTATGGTGACGTCGTTACCAAATGCGTCCAAGTAGGACCAACCTGTTGTTATTCTTTTCTTGGCATTCATCGGAAAATGAAGAACTTGTTTAGGGCAGTATATCTGGGAAAACCACCGTTGTAGAAAGATGCTTCATGATATAGCGCTCACTCATATTACAAATGTCGTGGAAGTTACGTCAACTCAAGTGGGAGACACTTGACCACCCGCCCTAAAGTCATGATCTCTATATCATGCGATTATCATGCCTATGGACCCTTAAAGGCGGATTTGCTGGTCTGATGATTCCTATTGGACAAGGATGTACAACAGTCAGTTACGCACTTCTTCATGCAGCAGGACACGATGTTTCATCAAACGGGTATCTTCAACCTGGTGTGTGGATGTGATCATTGCCTCAATGCCCAGGCTGTTTTCCCGGAGTGGTATTTCAATTCTGGACTGTATTGCATTTGAAACGAAACTTGTTGATCGTCCCTTGTAATTTATTTTCAATCGCACGACGGAAAAGCGATACTCAGTATCGATAGTCAATAGCGCCATCAACAGGATAGAACTATCGATAAATCGATAGTACTATCGGCTATAGGGCGATCCTACTTTAGCCAAGACCAACTACTGTACATAGTTGCTCTTACTTAAGTTCAGTTGTTATTTTCTTTGAAAGAAGATTACTGTTAATGGAGTGAAAGGTCCACGCAGTGGACACCAAATGAAAAAGCTACTCCTTATATTTCTGATCTAGACTGCCATAAAAATGCAAAGGAACTGTTAATCAGAACTCAGGGAGGATTTGTAGTCTAATTCACAACTTATTTATTGATCTCAAACAAGACAAGACAACAAAATTATTAAAGAAACATCATACAAAAAAATATTTAACACAATCCCCTGCTGGGGATCGACACACGACACTAACCATAACACTACTCGCTTTATCTCACTTCATACACGTGAATCCTGGTTATGGCATCAAACTACGCCACAACCATACAGAAAAAAAGGAAAATTATAGTTCGAAAGAACAGGGTGCTGAGAAATAGATATTATAGCCCTATGTCACAGCAGCGAATACTTCACCATTCAAATAGATATTATAGCCCTATGTCACAGCAGCGAATACTTTACCATACAAATAGATATTATAGCCCTATGTCACAGCAGCGAATACTTTACCATTCAAATAGATATTATAGCCCTATGTCACAGCAGCGAATACTTTACCATTCATATAGATATTATAGCCCTATGTCACAGCAGCGAATACTTTACCATTCAAATAAATATTATAGCCCTGTGTCACAGCAGCGAATATTTTACCATTCAAATAGATATTATAGCCCTATGTCACAGCAGCGAATAATTTACCATTCAAATAGATATTATAGCCCTATGTCACAGCAGCGAATACTTTACCATTCAAATAGATATTGTAGCCCTATGTCACAGCAGCGAATACTTTACCATTCAAATAGATATTATGGCCCTATGTCACAGCAGCGAATACTTTACCATTCAAATAGATATTATAGCCCTATGTCACAGCAGCGAATACTTTACCATTCAAATAGATATTATAGCCCTATGTCACAGCAGCGAATACTTTACCATTCAAATAGATATTATAGCCCTATGTCACAGCAGCGAATACTTTACCATTCAAATAGATATTATAGCCCTATGTCACAGCAGCGAATACTTTACCATTCAAATAGATATTATAGCCCTATGTCACAGCAGCGAATACTTTACCATTCAAATAGATATTATAGCCCTATGTCACAGCAGCGAATACTTTACCATTCAAATAGATATTATAGCCCTATGTCACAGCAGCGAATACCTTACCAATCAGATAGATATTATAGCCCTATGTCACAGCAGCGAATACTTTACCATTCAAATAGATATTATAGCCCTATGTCACAGCAGCGAATACTTTACCATTCAAATAAATATTATAGCCCTGTGTCACAGCAGCGAATATTTTACCATTCAAATAGATATTATAGCCCTATGTCACAGCAGCGAATACTTTACCATTCAAATAGATATTGTAGCCCTATGTCACAGCAGCAAATACTTTACCATTCAAATAGATATTATGGCCCTATGTCACAGCAGCGAATACTTTACCATTCAAATAGATATTATAGCCCTATGTCACAGCAGCGAATACCTTACCAATCAGATAGATATTATAGCCCTATGTCACAGCAGCGAATACTTTACCATTCAAATAGATAATATAGCCCTATGTCACAGCAGCGAATACCTTACCAATCAGATAGATATTATAGCCCTATGTCACAGCAGCGAATACTTTACCATTCAAATAGATATTATAGCCCTATGTCACAGCAGCGAATACTTTACCATTCAAATAGATATTATAGCCCTATGTCACAGCAGCGAATACTTTACCATTCAAATAGATATTATAGCCCTATGTCACAGCAGCGAATATTTTACCATTCAAATAGATATTATAGCCCTATGTCACAGCAGCGAATAATTTACCATTCAAATAGATATTATAGCCCTATGTCACAGCAGCGAATACTTTACCATTCAAATAGATATTGTAGCCCTATGTCACAGCAGCGAATACTTTACCATTCAAATAGATATTATGGCCCTATGTCACAGCAGCGAATACTTTACCATTCAAATAGATATTATAGCCCTATGTCACAGCAGCGAATACTTTACCATTCAAATAAATATTATAGCCCTGTGTCACAGCAGCGAATATTTTACCATTCAAATAGATATTATAGCCCTATGTCACAGCAGCGAATAATTTACCATTCAAATAGATATTATAGCCCTATGTCACAGCAGCGAATACTTTACCATTCAAATAGATATTGTAGCCCTATGTCATAGCAGCGAATACTTTACCATTCAAATAGATATTATGGCCCTATGTCACAGCAGCGAATACTTTACCATTCAAATAGATATTATAGCCCTATGTCACAGCAGCGAATACTTTACCATTCAAATAGATATTATAGCCCTATGTCACAGCAGCGAATACTTTACCATTCAAATAGATATTATAGCCCTATGTCACAGCAGCGAATACTTTACCATTCAAATAGATATTATAGCCCTATGTCACAGCAGCGAATACTTTACCATTCAAATAGATATTATAGCCCTATGTCACAGCAGCGAATACTTTACCATTCAAATAGATATTATAGCCCTATGTCACAGCAGCGAATACTTTACCATTCAAATAGATATTATAGCCCTATGTCACAGCAGCGAATACCTTACCAATCAGATAGATATTATAGCCCTATGTCACAGCAGCGAATACTTTACCATTCAAATAGATATTATAGCCCTATGTCACAGCAGCGAATACTTTACCATTCAAATAAATATTATAGCCCTGTGTCACAGCAGCGAATATTTTACCATTCAAATAGATATTATAGCCCTATGTCACAGCAGCGAATACTTTACCATTCAAATAGATATTGTAGCCCTATGTCACAGCAGCGAATACTTTACCATTCAAATAGATATTATGGCCCTATGTCACAGCAGCGAATACTTTACCATTCAAATAGATATTATAGCCCTATGTCACAGCAGCGAATACCTTACCAATCAGATAGATATTATAGCCCTATGTCACAGCAGCGAATACTTTACCATTCAAATAGATATTATAGCCCTATGTCACAGCAGCGAATACCTTACCAATCAGATAGATATTATAGCCCTATGTCACAGCAGCGAATACTTTACCATTCAAATAGATATTATAGCCCTATGTCACAGCAGCGAATACTTTACCATTCAAATAGATATTATAGCCCTATGTCACAGCAGCGAATACTTTACCATTCAAATAGATATTATAGCCCTATGTCACAGCAGCGAATACTTTACCATTCAAATAGATATTATAGCCCTATGTCACAGCAGCGAATACTTTACCATTCAAATAGATATTATAGCCCTATGTCACAGCACCGAATACTTAACCATTCAAATAGATATTATAGCCCTATGTCACAGCAGCGAATACTTTACCATTCAAATAAATATTATAGCCCTGTGTCACAGCAGCGAATATTTTACCATTCAAATAGATATTATAGCCCTATGTCACAGCACCGAATACTTAACCATTCAAATAGATATTATAGCCCTATGTCACAGCAGCGAATACTTTACCATTCAAATAGATATTATAGCCCTATGTCACAGCAGCGAATACCTTACCAATCAGATAGATATTATAGCCCTATGTCACAGCAGCGAATACTTTACCATTCAAATAGATATTATAGCCCTATGTCACAGCAGCGAATACTTTACCATTCAAATAGATATTATAGCCCTATGTCACAGCAGCGAATACTTTACCATTCAAATAGATATTATAGCCCTATGTCACAGCAGCGAATACTTTACCATTCAAATAGATATTATAGCCCTATGTCACAGCAGCGAATACCTTACCAATCAGATAGATATTATAGCCCTATGTCACAGCAGCGAATACTTTACCATTCAAATAGATATTATAGCCCTATGTCACAGCAGCGAATACTTTACCATTCAAATAGATATTATAGCCCTATGTCACAGCAGCGAATACTTTACCATTCAAATAGATATTATAGCCCTATGTCACAGCAGCGAATACTTTACCATTCAAATAGATATTATAGCCCTATGTCACAGCAGCGAATACTTTACCATTCAAATAGATATTATAGCCCTATGTCACAGCACCGAATACTTAACCATTCAAATAGATATTATAGCCCTATGTCACAGCAGCGAATACTTTACCATTCAAATAAATATTATAGCCCTGTGTCACAGCAGCGAATATTTTACCATTCAAATAGATATTATAGCCCTATGTCACAGCACCGAATACTTAACCATTCAAATAGATATTATAGCCCTATGTCACAGCAGCGAATACTTTACCATTCAAATAGATATTATAGCCCTATGTCACAGCAGCGAATACTTTACCATTCAAATAGATATTATAGCCCTATGTCACAGCAGCGAATACTTTACCATTCAAATAGATATTATAGCCCTATGTCACAGCAGCGAATACTTTACCATTCAAATAAATATTATAGCCCTGTGTCACAGCAGCGAATATTTTACCATTCAAATAGATATTATAGCCCTATGTCACAGCAGCGAATACTTTACCATTCAAATAGATATTGTAGCCCTATGTCACAGCAGCGAATACTTTACCATTCAAATAGATATTATGGCCCTATGTCACAGCAGCGAATACTTTACCATTCAAATAGATATTATAGCCCTATGTCACAGCAGCGAATACCTTACCAATCAGATAGATATTATAGCCCTATGTCACAGCAGCGAATACTTTACCATTCAAATAGATATTATAGCCCTATGTCACAGCAGCGAATACCTTACCAATCAGATAGATATTATAGCCCTATGTCACAGCAGCGAATACTTTACCATTCAAATAGATATTATAGCCCTATGTCACAGCAGCGAATACTTTACCATTCAAATAGATATTATAGCCCTATGTCACAGCAGCGAATACTTTACCATTCAAATAGATATTATAGCCCTATGTCACAGCAGCGAATACTTTACCATTCAAATAGATATTATAGCCCTATGTCACAGCAGCGAATACTTTACCATTCAAATAGATATTATAGCCCTATGTCACAGCACCGAATACTTAACCATTCAAATAGATATTATAGCCCTATGTCACAGCAGCGAATACTTTACCATTCAAATAAATATTATAGCCCTGTGTCACAGCAGCGAATATTTTACCATTCAAATAGATATTATAGCCCTATGTCACAGCACCGAATACTTAACCATTCAAATAGATATTATAGCCCTATGTCACAGCAGCGAATACTTTACCATTCAAATAGATATTATAGCCCTATGTCACAGCAGCGAATACCTTACCAATCAGATAGATATTATAGCCCTATGTCACAGCAGCGAATACTTTACCATTCAAATAGATATTATAGCCCTATGTCACAGCAGCGAATACTTTACCATTCAAATAGATATTATAGCCCTATGTCACAGCAGCGAATACTTTACCATTCAAATAGATATTATAGCCCTATGTCACAGCAGCGAATACTTTACCATTCAAATAGATATTATAGCCCTATGTCACAGCAGCGAATACCTTACCAATCAGATAGATATTATAGCCCTATGTCACAGCAGCGAATACTTTACCATTCAAATAGATATTATAGCCCTATGTCACAGCAGCGAATACTTTACCATTCAAATAGATATTATAGCCCTATGTCACAGCAGCGAATACTTTACCATTCAAATAGATATTATAGCCCTATGTCACAGCAGCGAATACTTTACCATTCAAATAGATATTATAGCCCTATGTCACAGCAGCGAATACTTTACCATTCAAATAGATATTATAGCCCTATGTCACAGCAGCGAATACCTTACCAATCAGATAGATATTATAGCCCTATGTCACAGCAGCGAATACTTTACCATTCAAATAGATATTATAGCCCTATGTCACAGCAGCGAATACCTTACCAATCAGATAGATATTATAGCCCTATGTCACAGCAGCGAATACTTTACCATTCAAATAGATATTATAGCCCTATGTCACAGCAGCGAATACCTTACCAATCAGATAGATATTATAGCCCTATGTCACAGCAGCGAATACTTTACCATTCAAATAGATATTATAGCCCTATGTCACAGCAGCGAATACTTTACCATTCAAATAGATATTATAGCCCTATGTCACAGCAGCGAATACCTTACCAATCAGATAGATATTATAGCCCTATGTCACAGCAGCGAATACTTTACCATTCAAATAGATATTATAGCCCTATGTCACAGCAGCGAATACCTTACCAATCAGATAGATATTATAGCCCTATGTCACAGCAGCGAATACTTTACCATTCAAATAGATATTATAGCCCTATGTCACAGCAGCGAATACCTTACCAATCAGATAGATATTATAGCCCTATGTCACAGCAGCGAATACTTTACCATTCAAATAGATATTATAGCCCTATGTCACAGCAGCGAATACTTTACCATTCAAATAGATATTATAGCCCTATGTCACAGCAGCGAATACTTTACCATTCATATAGATATTATAGCCCTATGTCACAGCAGCGAATACTTTACCATTCAAATAGATATTATAGCCCTATGTCACAGCAGCGAATACTTTACCATTCAAATAGATATTATAGCCCTATGACACAGCAGCGAATACTTTACCATTCAAATAGATATTATAGCCCTATGTCACAGCAGCGAATACTTTACCATTCAAATAGATATTATAGCCCTATGTCACAGCAGCGAATACTTTACCATTCAAATAGATATTATAGCCCTATGTCACAGCAGCGAATACTTTACCATTCAAATAGATATTATAGCCCTATGTCACAGCAGCGAATACCTTACCAATCAGATAGATATTATAGCCCTATGTCACAGCAGCGAATACTTTACCATTCAAATAGATATTATAGCCCTATGTCACAGCAGCGAATACTTTACCATTCAAATAGATATTATAGCCCTATGTCACAGCAGCGAATACTTTACCATTCAAATAGATATTATAGCCCTATGTCACAGCAGCGAATACCTTACCAATCAGATAGATATTATAGCCCTATGTCACAGCAGCGAATACTTTACCATTCAAATAGATATTATAGCCCTATGTCACAGCAGCGAATACCTTACCAATCAGATAGATATTATAGCCCTATGTCACAGCAGCGAATACTTTACCATTCAAATAGATATTATAGCCCTATGTCACAGCAGCGAATACCTTACCAATCAGATAGATATTATAGCCCTATGTCACAGCAGCGAATACTTTACCATTCAAATAGATATTATAGCCCTATGTCACAGCAGCGAATACTTTACCATTCAAATAGATATTATAGCCCTATGTCACAGCAGCGAATACTTTACCATTCAAATAGATATTATAGCCCTATGTCACAGCAGCGAATACCTTACCAATCAGATAGATATTATAGCCCTATGTCACAGCAGCGAATACTTTACCATTCAAATAGATATTATAGCCCTATGTCACAGCAGCGAATACTTTACCATTCAAATAGATATTATAGCCCTATGTCACAGCAGCGAATACCTTACCAATCAGATAGATATTATAGCCCTATGTCACAGCAGCGAATACTTTACCATTCAAATAGATATTATAGCCCTATGTCACAGCAGCGAATACCTTACCAATCAGATAGATATTATAGCCCTATGTCACAGCAGCGAATACTTTACCATTCAAATAGATATTATAGCCCTATGTCACAGCAGCGAATACCTTACCAATCAGATAGATATTATAGCCCTATGTCACAGCAGCGAATACTTTACCATTCAAATAGATATTATAGCCCTATGTCACAGCAGCGAATACTTTACCATTCAAATAGATATTATAGCCCTATGTCACAGCAGCGAATACTTTACCATTCAAATAGATATTATAGCCCTATGTCACAGCAGCGAATACCTTACCAATCAGATAGATATTATAGCCCTATGTCACAGCAGCGAATACTTTACCATTCAAATAGATATTATAGCCCTATGTCACAGCAGCGAATACTTTACCATTCAAATAGATATTATAGCCCTATGTCACAGCAGCGAATACCTTACCAATCAGATAGATATTATAGCCCTATGTCACAGCAGCGAATACTTTACCATTCAAATAGATATTATAGCCCTATGTCACAGCAGCGAATACCTTACCAATCAGATAGATATTATAGCCCTATGTCACAGCAGCGAATACTTTACCATTCAAATAGATATTATAGCCCTATGTCACAGCAGCGAATACTTTACCATTCAAATAGATATTATAGCCCTATGTCACAGCAGCGAATACTTTACCATTCAAATAGATATTATAGCCCTATGTCACAGCAGCGAATACCTTACCAATCAGATAGATATTATAGCCCTATGTCACAGCAGCGAATACTTTACCATTCAAATAGATATTATAGCCCTATGTCACAGCAGCGAATACCTTACCAATCAGATAGATATTATAGCCCTATGTCACAGCAGCGAATACTTTACCATTCAAATAGATATTATAGCCCTATGTCACAGCAGCGAATACCTTACCAATCAGATAGATATTATAGCCCTATGTCACAGCAGCGAATACTTTACCATTCAAATAGATATTATAGCCCTATGTCACAGCAGCGAATACTTTACCATTCAAATAGATATTATAGCCCTATGTCACAGCAGCGAATACCTTACCAATCAGATAGATATTATAGCCCTATGTCACAGCAGCGAATACTTTACCATTCAAATAGATATTATAGCCCTATGTCACAGCAGCGAATACCTTACCAATCAGATAGATATTATAGCCCTATGTCACAGCAGCGAATACTTTACCATTCAAATAGATATTATAGCCCTATGTCACAGCAGCGAATACCTTACCAATCAGATAGATATTATAGCCCTATGTCACAGCAGCGAATACTTTACCATTCAAATAGATATTATAGCCCTATGTCACAGCAGCGAATACTTTACCATTCAAATAGATATTATAGCCCTATGTCACAGCAGCGAATACTTTACCATTCATATAGATATTATAGCCCTATGTCACAGCAGCGAATACTTTACCATTCAAATAGATATTATAGCCCTATGTCACAGCAGCGAATACTTTACCATTCAAATAGATATTATAGCCCTATGTCACAGCAGCGAATACTTTACCATTCAAATAGATATTATAGCCCTATGTCACAGCAGCGAATACTTTACCATTCAAATAGATATTATAGCCCTATGTCACAGCAGCGAATACTTTACCATTCAAATAGATATTATAGCCCTATGTCACAGCAGCGAATACTTTACCATTCAAATAGATATTATAGCCCTATGTCACAGCAGCGAATACTTTACCATTCAAATAGATATTATAGCCCTATGCCACAGCAGCGAATACTTTACCATTCAAATAGATATTATAGCCCTATGCCACAGCAGCGAATACTTTACCATTCAAATAGATATTATAGCCCTATGCCACAGCAGCGAATACTTTACCATTCAAATAGATATTATAGCCCTATGCCACAGCAGCGAATACTTTACCATTCAAATAGATATTATAGCCCTATGTCACAGCAGCGAATACTTTACCATTCAAATAGATATTATAGCCCTATGTCACAGCAGCGAATACTTTACCATTCAAATAGATATTATAGCCCTATGTCACAGCAGCGAATACTTTACCATTCAAATAGATATTATAGCCCTATGTCACAGCAGCGAATACTTTACCATTCAAATAGATATTATAGCCCTATGTCACAGCAGCGAATACTTTACCATTCAAATAGATATTATAGCCCTATGTCACAGCAGCGAATACTTTACCATTCAAATAGATATTATAGCCCTATGTCACAGCAGCGAATACCTTACCATTCAAATAGATATTATAGCCCTATGTCACAGCAGCGAATACTTTACCATTCAAATAGATATTATAGCCCTATGTCACAGCAGCGAATACTTTACCATTCAAATAGATATTATAGCCCTATGTCACAGCAGCGAATACTTTACCATTCAAATAGATATTATAGCCCTATGCCACAGCAGCGAATACTTTACCATTCAAATAGATATTATAGCCCTATGCCACAGCAGCGAATACTTTACCATTCAAATAGATATTATAGCCCTATGCCACAGCAGCGAATACTTTACCATTCAAATAGATATTATAGCCCTATGCCACAGCAGCGAATACTTTACCATTCAAATAGATATTATAGCCCTATGTCACAGCAGCGAATACTTTACCATTCAAATAGATATTATAGCCCTATGTCACAGCAGCGAATACTTTACCATTCAAATAGATATTATAGCCCTATGTCACAGCAGCGAATACTTTACCATTCAAATAGATATTATAGCCCTATGTCACAGCAGCGAATACTTTACCATTCAAATAGATATTATAGCCCTATGTCACAGCAGCGAATACTTTACCATTCAAATAGATATTATAGCCCTATGTCACAGCAGCGAATACTTTACCATTCAAATAGATATTATAGCCCTATGTCACAGCAGCGAATACTTTACCATTCAAATAGATATTATAGCCCTATGTCACAGCAGCGAATACTTTACCATTCAAATAGATATTATAGCCCTATGTCACAGCAGCGAATACTTTACCATTCAAATAGATATTATAGCCCTATGTCACAGCAGCGAATACTTTACCATTCAAATAGATATTATAGCCCTATGCCACAGCAGCGAATACTTTACCATTCAAATAGATATTATAGCCCTATGTCACAGCAGCGAATACTTTACCATTCAAATAGATATTATAGCCCTATGTCACAGCAGCGAATACTTTACCATTCAAATAGATATTATAGCCCTATGTCACAGCAGCGAATACTTTACCATTCAAATAGATATTATAGCCCTATGTCACAGCAGCGAATACTTTACCATTCAAATAGATATTATAGCCCTATGCCACAGCAGCGAATACTTTACCATTCAAATAGATATTATAGCCCTATGTCACAGCAGCGAATACTTTACCATTCAAATAGATATTATAGCCCTATGTCACAGCAGCGAATACTTTACCATTCAAATAGATATTATAGCCCTATGCCACAGCAGCGAATACTTTACCATTCAAATAGATATTATAGCCCTATGTCACAGCAGCGAATACTTTACCATTCAAATAGATATTATAGCCCTATGTCACAGCAGCGAATACTTTACCATTCAAATAGATATTATAGCCCTATGTCACAGCAGCGAATACTTTACCATTCAAATAGATATTATAGCCCTATGTCACAGCAGCGAATACTTTACCATTCAAATAGATATTATAGCCCTATGCCACAGCAGCGAATACTTTACCATTCAAATAGATATTATAGCCCTATGCCACAGCAGCGAATACTTTACCATTCATATAGATATTATAGCCCTATGTCACAGCAGCGGATACTTTACCATTCAAATAGATATTATAGCCCTATGTCACAGCAGCGAATACTTTACCATTCATATAGATATTATAGCCCTATGTCACAGCAGCGAATACTTTACCATTCAAATAGATATTATAGCCCTATGTCACAGCAGCGAATACTTTACCATTCAAATAGATATTATAGCCCTATGTCACAGCAGCGAATACTTTACCATTCAAATAGATATTATAGCCCTATGCCACAGCAGCGAATACTTTACCATTCAAATAGATATTATAGCCCTATGTCACAGCAGCGAATACTTTACCATTCAAATAGATATTATAGCCCTATGTCACAGCAGCGAATACTTTACCATTCAAATAGATATTATAGCCCTATGTCACAGCAGCGAATACTTTACCATTCAAATAGATATTATAGCCCTATGTCACAGCAGCGAATACTTTACCATTCAAGTAGATATTATAGCCCTATGTCACAGCAGCGAATACTTTACCATTCAAATAGATATTATAGCCCTATGT